>NC_056694.1:13021250-13365000 GCF_018350215.1 Panthera leo | reverse complement strand
AATCAAATTCAACAGCACATTAAATGGATCATACAACCTGATCAAATGGAATTTATCCCTGGGATGCAAGGATGGTTTGATACAGGCAGATTAATAAATGTGACACACCACAGTAACAGAATGAAAGACAAAAATTGTATGATCTTCTCAACAGATGAAGATAAAGCATTTAACAAAGTCAATAACCTTTCGTGATTAAAAACTCTCAATGAATTAGGTATAGAAGGAATGTACCTCAACATAATAATGTCCATATATGACAAGTCCCCAGTTAACATTCTACTCAAAGGTGAAAAATCAAAACCTTTTCTCTAACATCAGGAACAAGACAAGGATGTCCACTCTTACCATTCCAATTCAACACAGTACTGGCATGTCTAACCAGAGCAAAAAGGAAAAAAAAATGCATCCAAATTAGAAAGGAAGAAGTAAAATTATCAGTTTGCAGATGACATGATTTTATATATAGAAAACCCTAAAGACTCCACAAAAAAACCTGTTAGAACTAATAATGGATTCAGTAAAGTTGCAAGATAAAAAAATCAACATAGAAAAACCACTTGCAGTTCTACACAATAAACGGTCTGAAAGAGAAATTAAGGAAGCAATACAATATACAGCAGCATGAAGACAACAAAATACTTAGAAACAAAATTCAACCAAGGAAATGAGGGATCTGTATACTAAAAACTATACTAACATTGATGAAAAAAATCTGAAGACACAAATAAATGGAAAGATAACTCATGTTCTTGGATTAGAAGAATTAGTACTGTGAAAATTTCCACACCACCCAAAGTAGTCTACAGATTCATTGCAATCCCTATCAAATTCCAGTGGCATTTTTTTGCTGCAATAGAAAAGGCAATCCTAAAATTTGGAAGGAACCACAAAAGACACCAAAGCAATCTTAAGAAAGAAGAACAAATCTGGAGGCATCACACTTCCTGATTTCAAACTAGTTTATAAACCTACAGGAATCAAAACAGTGTCAGTGGAACAGAAACAGAGAGCCCAGAAATGAGCCCACTCCTATACAGTCAACTAAGTTTTTACAAGGATGTCAAGAACACACAATGGAGAATGACAGTCACTTCAATAACTGGTGTTGGGAAAACTGGATATCCACATACAAAAGAATGAAATTGGACCCCTATCTTACCACTAACAAAAATTAGCTTGAATCTGATTAAATTCTTAAATGTAAGCTCTAAAACTGTAAAACTCCTAGAAGAAAACATAGAGATTTTTAAAGCTTGACATTGTTCTTGTCCATGATTTCTTGGATAAGACACCAAAGCACAGAAAACAAAAGGTAAAATACATGAAACTACATCAACCTAAAAGCAACCAAACAAACCAAAAACCACTTCTAGACAGCAAAGAAAACAATAAACTGAAAATAGAACCTACAGAATGTGAGAAAATGTTCACAAACCATATACCTGATTAAGATGTTAATATCCAAATATATAAAGAACTCATACAACTCAATAGCAAAAACTGCAAATAATTCAGTTACAAAAGGACCTGAAGACATACAAGAAATACAAGAAGCCATCTATATGGCCAACAGGTTCATGAAAAGGCGCTGCACATCACTAATCATCAGGGAAATAAAAATCAAAACCACAATGTGATATCACTTCACAGCTGTTAGGATGGGTATTAATACAAAAGACAAGAGATAAATGATGGCAAGGGTGTGGAGAAAAGGAGAAAAGGGAATCCTTATACATTCTTTGTGGAAATGTGAACTGGCACAGCCATTATGGAAAACAGTATGGAACTTCCTCAAAAAACTGTAAATAGAGCTAGCATATGATCCAGCCATCCTACTCCTGGGTGTATCGTTGAAGGAAATAAAATCGGTATTTCAAAGATGTATCTGCAATCTCATGTTCACTTCAGCATTATTCACAATAGCCAAGACATAGAAACAACCTAAACGTCCTCGACAGGTGACTGGATAAAGAAACTCTGTGTGTGTGTGTGTGTGTGTGTGTGTGTGTGAGAGAGAGAGAGAGAGAGAGGGAGAGAGAAAGAGGGAGTGAGAGAGAATACTATTCAGCTGCAAAAATGGAAGAAATTCTGTCACTTGTGACAACCTGGATGAATTTGGAGGGTATTCTGCTCTGTGAAGTAAGCCAGAGAAAGACAAATACTGTATGGTATCGCTTATATATGGAATATAAAAGAAAAAAAAACAATTTCATAGGAAGAGAGAAGAGAACGGTGGCTGCCAGGAGTTGGGAGGAGGCGGAAACAGGAAGACGTAGGTCAAAGGCTACAAACTTCCAGTTGTAGGGAGAACAGGTTCTGAGAACCTAACGCGTGACATGGTGACTATAGTTAATAATACGGTATCGTGTGCCTGGGAGTTGCTGAGGGTACATCTTACGACACACACATACACACACACTAAGAGTTAACTGTGTCAGGCGAGGGAGGTGTTAATAATTGTGATTTTGGTAATCATTCCACAATGTATTTGTTTATCAAATCATCAAGTCGTACACTTCGAATGTATACAATTACTTCTGTCCATTATGCAGTAATAAAGTCGGGGCTGAATTAATTTAAAAAAATTGTACACAGTTTGACTCTAAAGAGGGATGAGGGGGAGGCATGGAGAAGCTAAGAAAACATTGTAGGTTTATACCCAGGACAACCTTAACTCTTGCCTCGTCTCTCATGATTACCCCCCACAGCACATTACATCTCCTGCAGCAAATCCAGGATCTTTGGAAACACTGATACACTTCTGTTGTCCTTTCTGGCTCTGACTTGTTTTCATGTAGCGGTTGGCTCCTCAGGACTTCTTCACCAAGTTTCGTACACAGGCTGGCTTTCCCCAGAGCCGTCTCTGGCTCCAATCTAGACCTCATCTCTCTCTGTGCTTCGGCAATCATTCACCAAATACCTCCTCTGTTTTAGGACGGAGAAACGAGTCAGGCACAGGTGCTACTTGCCTAGAATAATTTATACTCTATATTGGTCAGATAATCAGCGGCAGACATCTGGAACGTTCACAATTACCTAAATGTGCAAGCCTGTTTGAAGAGGAGCAAAGGTTTGGTCTTCACACGTGCTGGAATCTCTGCCGGGGAGAAGCTCCCCGACGCGTCGGTTCATGAAGGCTGAGGCGCCTGTGGAGGAACTGCTCCCGCTCGCCTCCTAATGCCCCGAGCCTGGCAGCAGGCGCCAGAGGGGCCAGGGGTGTGGCCGGGACATGTCCTGTTATTTTATTTATTTATTTATTTATTTATTTATTTATTTATTTAATATTTTTTTTTACATTTATTTATTTTTGAGACAGAGAGAGACAGAGCATGAACGGGGGAGGGGCAGAGAGAGAGGGAGACACAGAAGCAGAAACAGGCTCCAGGCTCCAAGCCATCAGCCCAGAGCCCGATGCGGGGCTCGAACTCACGGACCGTGAGATCGTGACCTGAGCTGAAGTCGGACGCTCAACCGACTGAGCCACCCAGGCATCCCTGTTATTTTTAATTATGATACCCAAAGCAGTACCTACATGGCAGTCGAGATGCAAAGGAAACGTGCGGTGAGCTGCCAGAAGGATTTCAAACATCCGCCATCTAAGGGCAGGAAAATACTGCAAGAGGGTCACTTTCTAATGGTCCCATGTGTAGGGAGTCATGTCTACCAAAGCTTTTGGTCAGGTTAACCCACTTCCCTATTCAGCATGGCGTTATTCTATATATGCATATATCCTCTTAGATTCCTTGCTCCCAAAGATCCTCGAAAAGGATTTACTCATTAACGAAAGGATCTGAGACCTGTAGTTAGTTTGTTCTCATCTTAGGACCCTAAGCATCCTTTACCTTCCCCAACTGAAATGTCCTGAAGCTACACATGAGGACGTGAAACTACCAGAACTTCCACACTTGTCTACTCCCTTATCTGGGACTACTCCCAGACAAGAAGAGCCTGGTAGGGTTCTCAGGGGAGAGTTGTCAGAAGGCCAAACTGTCTCCTTGGATATAAGCATCAAAGGAATGAGATTAATCTTATTCATCAATAACCCTTGGCAGTGATGGCTGTTCTGCCCCCTCTGTTCCCCACTGTCACACCTCATTCGTGCCTCACTTTAGTGCCTGCCATGTTGTTTGCGGCTTTCTGTTCATATAAACTGTATTCCCCTAAGGACTGTGAGCACACAAGAGATTCCCAGTAACTGGTTACTGACTGAGCATTGGTGTCGTTGATAGGAGAATATTTCTGACTCTAATTATATTTACCAGCTCTGCTAATTTTGATATAATGAGCTTTACAGGCTGACTCTATGTTGTACTGAAAGTTCTCTTACTAGTATGATGTGGCTTTCAATGTGTCCAGGCAAATTTTCACATTCTAGTGTCATCGGACTTGGTAAGCAATGTGTGTTTCCACAGGCTGTGACCTTTTACTATAGTGTTTGCATGGACCTTGTCTTGTTGTCATATTCTGGGTGCTTGTTTCCAGACTAAAAATCCATATTTGGTAGTAATCCCTTCTATGGGTCATTTTAGTTACCTTTCTTGAGACTTGCTCTGTTAGGATTTTCTCGAGGTTTGATGGTGCGTTGTGCATCTGTGATGCACTAGAAACAGTGAATCTTGGCATGATACTACCAATTTTGAGAGGCCGTGGGTATACACTGTCTATCAATATGCTTTGGCAGGGCCCCATTTTGTTCAGGGCAGCGATACAGCTAATGCAAAGTAGTTGATCTTCTTAGCTCCTTTGTATGGAGAGGTGATCATCTGGTACAGTTCTGGCCAATGATGATATCATTGGAAGTCTCTGGAAGACAGTGTCCCTTCCCGAAGAAAAAGCCAAAGTCTCTTTAAGAGAGAGCCTTGTGTTCTTCCCAGATTCAAGATGTTAGATCTGAAGCTGCAACTGCCATCTTAAGACTTTGAGGCCACAAGCACAAAGGTCACCTTCTGCGTGGGGGGTACGGAAGAGCCGGGGGGGGGGGGACACGGAGACGCGTGGGTTCCAATGGCATCGCCGAGCCACGGCCTAACCTCACACCTCTTTTTATGAGACCAAACCACACTGCACTGTTGCTTTCAGCTGAAACGTAATCACGATTAATACACAAGGTAATGGGGAAAAATAATTAAATATATACAAAAACCAATTCTACGGTTCCCTGAAATATACCTGTAAAATTAAAGGGCAAGAGCTGAAAAACATTCACCCACTTCCCAGCCAAGAGGAAAAGAACTGCTTCATAATGCTTCTAATATCCTCAAGCAGATCTGACTTAAAACACATTCAACTGCCCCGCCCCGTGCACACTGGAAGGGTACGTGAGTCAGGGAAGAGATCCCGGAGTTGCCTGCACTGGACTTTGATTTCCCAGTTGGATCAGCCTTTGAATTTCCTTTAAGACTAAGTGGACAATTTAGGAAAAGTGTACTGAATGGAAGGTCTTCCAAAGGTCCTCAACCCCTTTCCCAACCACTGCAACACATCGGTGTTTCCATTAGCATAATGTGCGATAAATAACACACGCCCCTGCTTTAGAAATTTTAAGATGCCTCGCTAGCTCAGAATCAAACGCGGATGCCATTCTGATTTAACCGTTCTGTTTTTCCTCAGCTGGGCTTTACTCTCCCATTAAATGCTGATCAGGACAGAATGGCTCTCTGTGCGAATAATGACTGCTTCCCCAAAGCAACAGCACGTAACGTGCCTTGCGGAAGACATGGAAATTAGCATACGGTGTACGTGCACGCCTACACACTCACCCAAGCCCGCGTGCACATACACCATAGATAAATCTCGGGAGTTTCTGTATCCACGGATGTCCACAAAGTGACAAATCTTTCTCCACACTGATGATCTCTGTTCTTACCCATGCCATTACATTCAATGCAGGTGTAAGCCATCTGCGTAATTATGAGTTGCTACACATACATACCTGTACACCAAGTGATAACAGGCGAGTACACATTTCAAGTACACATGATACTCCTGATTTGTATGCACGTGTACCGACATCCTTAGGTATAGCGAGTGACCAGTCTTCCTCTACACTTACAATAACAGTGTGCACAGAGAGTGATATACTGTTAGATACTTTAGAAGAAGTTTTCTTTCCTTTTCAGAG
This sequence comes from Panthera leo, assembly GCF_018350215.1. Lineage (NCBI taxonomy): Eukaryota > Metazoa > Chordata > Mammalia > Carnivora > Felidae > Panthera > Panthera leo. The sequence continues at coordinate 13,358,876 of NC_056694.1, read as the reverse complement.
GTGAGAGTATTTGTGCACACACACGCATGTGCGCACACACACACACACACACACACACACGGTAAATCCAGACCTCAGACACTTCCTTTGGTCCGTTTGCTACAGTCCAAAGTAGTGCCATAAGGTGATTAGAACATTAGCCAAGCTGAAACCTTCGGGCTGTGCACACTGCTGTTTCCAAATCTGTTCTTTCATGTGACGTGCCAGTTGAGATTACTTCTACAACACGGTCAGAACCAACCTGGGTGGATTTATAATGTCTCGCACTGCTACCGGCATATTTTGGAGAGTCATCTAGAGACAGCAGCTAATTCTCTTTAGGTTGCAGGGACTGCTGATTATGCTTGCCAAGAAGCTTCTGAGGGCACGTATCTAAATAGGAAGGCTGCAGGCCACGGAGCGTGCCTGACGTCACCAGCGCGGTGTGCAAAGGAAGCTCACGGCAAGGTGTGTGCGGGGGCCTCCCGTCTCAGTAGTACATGGCTCCTAACTAGCGTCTCTCCCTGTTCCCTGGGTGTAATGGTAGCTGACTACTTCCGCTCATTACCCCATGCGGAAGCCTCCTGCTGACTGGGGAGAGGAGCCAGTAATGTAGAGCTGTACTCGGTCAGCACGGCTGTGATGATTATCAATCACACCCCGAGTACCCAGAATGCACCAGGTGCCGTAAGCACTAGAAGGTCAACGGCTACTGTTTTCAGGGAGTGACATGGCTCCTTCCCTGGTCCCGCTGCCTCAATTAGACCCTGCTGTCTCCCTCCATTCCTTCATTCTTCTGAACTTTCCCATAGTCTGTCCTGTTACAGGGGAACGACAGGAACCGCACGCACTCTGCCTTTCTTGACGGCCTCCACTGTGGTTTTGCTTGATAACTGTACTCTCCTCTTCATTCTGCGGCTCTCACTGAGCCTGCCCCATGGGTTGTTCTCTCAGCTGCCAGTCTGATCACCACCCTGCCTGTCCCTTCCTCCCCAGGGCTGTGAATTTACAAGGCGGGACAGGGGTGGTGGCTATTTAAGTGCTATTTTGTTTTCCAGCCACTCTATTCTTCATATTCTAAAAACTCATGCATCTTTTTTGGAAAAAAAAATCCTCTTAATAGCGATAAGTAATCACATGCACAAACATATTGGTATGCATGCACATACACAATACAGATTTAGAATTTCAGGAGAGTGCATGGCTTTTATTTGGGGGTGACACTGAGATCTTTATTTTGCAAGCACCCATTATCCCCTACCTGCCCTTATTATGCTATTTGTGAGAAGAACCAGCAAGAATGATGGGTTCTACTTGCCAGCAAGTAGTAGGAGATGAATCACTGCAAAGATGGCTACAAAAAAAAAAAAAAAAAAAAAGAAAGAAAGAAAAAGAGAAAGAAAAAGGAAAGAAAGAAAGAAAAGAAAAAAGAAAGAAAGAAAAACAGAAAAAGCATGGGAAAGCGTAGGTGGGTAGCACTGTAACTCACAGGGGTGATTAACGCCGGTTTTTCCACACTGCATTTGGTTTAGGGGGCGAGGAAGAGGTACCGACTTTCTGATTACTACTCAAAAATGCTCAAATTCTGACAAAATTCCGGCTACGTTTGCTGCCAAACCTACTCGTATCTTATGTTATTACCTCCTCACTGAGTCTGGCTCACAGTATCGGCTTTGCTCTGCATAAAGCTGTTCGGAGCTATAAGTTAGGAGCTCTCACTGCGTTTAATCAGCGCCTGGATTTTCCATAACTTACTGATATTTGGCCAGCTCAGTTTTTGGCGTACGCAGAAAGTCCTTGATGTCCATAAGGAGAATGACAACTTAACAAATCAGTAGCTTTTGGGTACTTATGGAAGGGTTGAGAACAAGCCAGCTGCTTCCTCTATTGGAGGTGAGGCATGGTTAATTTATTTATTTTAGCATACAGTACGCAGATGCGGGCTGGGCTGTTAATTTTGCTTTGCTACCAAGAGTTACAAGGTATCAGCCATTGGCTGATTTATTTGAAATCCTCCCTGGAACGCCTCAGAATCTTAATTGTTTCCTGAATTTCTGCAACAGAAGAGGAATTGATGTCACTGGAAAATGCCCCGGGTCCCTGCTGACGGCAACTAACTCCCAGTGACTGATTTCCAATTGATACAGATGAGGCCTGAGAGGCGGTGCACACACATCCACCCACGTGAGCCCAGCAGCCCAGTAATGACTAACAGAGATGGTGGGAGAGACCGAACATTTCTTTCCAACAACTCATCAAGTACACCGTTCTTCTCAACAGATGTAACTGTCGGGGCCCAACATAGATGCTGGCAGAAACAGACGGTGCCGGGGGGCAGCTCTCTGTTCCCCGCTCCCTGGGATGGGCTCTGCAAGATGGGGAAAAAGGCTTGTGTGTGCAGTGTGCAGGGGGGTGGGACAGGGCTGTGTTTTCCAGCAGCAGGTAAAATCCATTTGTCACACCAGCTCCAACTGGGTTTTCAGCACAGAAGTTAATATCTGAAACCAATGAGGCATTCTGTCCCACCGCTGCAGGGGAGCGGGGGGAAGCCTCTCACTAACTGTGTCCTCTGAGAGGAGGGAGGGGCAGAAGAAAGGAAGGGGGTGGTGGGTCAGGGAGGCAGAGGGAGGTCTGGCAAGGGAGGGAGGCAGATGAAAACGTAGGCTAGGCTTGCAGGGGCTTGAAAGGCTTTGCTTTTTAATATTTCTTTAAAAACAAGATGGCAGGCGGAGAAGGGGGAAGGGAGAACATGAAAACCGTGTTTTCTCTTAAGTGCCTTCAGGGGAAGAACTGCCACTGTCACCAGGCCACTGCCACCACCACTATCGCCACTAAAATCATCAACACCCCCCCTCACCTCCAAAAAAAAAAAAAAAAAAAGAGAGCTCCAGGAGAAAAACAAGTGTTTTCTTTTTCTGTTCTTCATAGAGCCTCAGCAATCGCATAAAAGCAGCCTCTGCATATTCACTGGGTCTGAAATATGAATACGCACAACAGCAATAAATTTCCATTGCCTCCAACTTTGAACACTGACAAGGTATGTGGCACGGAGAGGATTTTTATGAGCAGGCCTTCAGCTGCCAGGATCCCACCTTCATAAAGAAGAGATTTTAGTCCATTCTGTCTATTTATTTTGTGTAGAGAAATCAAGGGCAATAAACCATGAAGAAATTCACTCTACCTTATTCCATTTCACACTTTTGTCAACCACGCTTTATCGAGTATCTGAATGAATTTTTAATATCATGCCACAAAATGCTTTGGTCTTCTATCATATGCTGGGACTCTATCAATCTGATAACACTTGGGAGTTCTGAGAGATACTCAGCACCGAAGGAAACAGCTTTAAAGTTTAGTCATTCTGATGGAATGTAAAAGCTTATATCAGTGACAGGTTGACAGAAAAAGCTGTTTTCCTTTCCATTTCACAGACTTCCACGTATGAACGCCATGAAACATGTCAGGACTTTCTCTGAGTCTATGAAGACAGAGATGGCATCTGCTCCCAGTGGGAAGCCCTTCTAACCAGTAATACTATAAAATTTCATGATTCTGAATTCTGACTGACATTCCAAAGGGCAGGGAGGAGGTGTTTACTATATTTTATAGAACAACATCAATTGCTTGTCTTAGCACATAAATATAGTTTTATGGTATACAATGCCACCTCAAGAATCTTTCCTCTCTCTCTCTCTCTCTTACTCTCTTGTCAAAAAAAAAATCACAATCCGTTTGTGTTAACCAAAGGAGTTTCTAATTTCCTGCTGTGGGTAGGAGGGAGCTTATGCTGGCCTCTTCCCTGAAATATATACATTTCTTGACTCCTTCAGGAAGCTACGGGCATAAAAGGAGAGGGTTTCTACTGGTCCCAAGCACCGTGTATAGATCTAACGTTGCAGCGGGACCTCGTGCCCAGCTTCCCATGGCACTGCTGCCCTCCGATTCCCTACAGGATTTTCATAGAAGCAGTGGTTACAGAAAACGCTCATGAAGCTCAGTTCAGGACTTTCTGGTACGGTGGTGGGTGGGTGTGGCTTTTTTCCCCACTCTTGTATCACTGGCTCAGGTAGAAAAGGTGATATACCATGCTGCCTTGCACTACACCACGATGAAAAGTAGACCGCACACAACTGTTCATAAACATGCCAAAGGCTACCCGGGCCTCCCAACTGCTCTGCTTATCCTCAAAGCCCCATAATGAGGGACCTTCAGACTAAAATGCAGTGGGAACTATAGCCAAGTCATTCTAAGCGTTCAAATAATCCCTATGTCTATACCTGAACCACACATTAAAAAAAAAAAAAATGTTTTGTAGACCCTGATTTGAAAAGGCAACCCAACATCCTTCTGAGTTCATGAATTATCCCTGCCCCCAACGGAGGAGTCAGAGTTAAGACTACGGAGGCTTTGGAACGAAAAGAACTAAATGAGTATTTCCTAGAAAAGTGTGAGCACTTCATCACCTGGAAGCCAGAGAGATATGGGAGGAATAAAGACCAGATAAGGGAGAAGCCAGGAAATGGAGGAAATTGGAATGCAAGCCAACCACCTCTACTGACAGTGCGCTGCGAGGAGGGAAGAAAAGATACGAAAGAAGGAAGACAAAGTCCCCCGTGCATTTTCGAACCTTTTTTACATGTCCCAACGGGGGTGACAGAGCACCCAAGGGGGGAAGACTTCATGACTGGGAGTGAAAAAAAATGATATGTTACAGTGGTTGTGGCCTTTGTCGGTTCCTTCCCGGAGAAGCGGAGAAGCCAACACGTAACACTCAGGCTCTCATCTCCTCTTTAGACATGACTCCAATGGATTACAGTCACCCCTCGAATGCCCTTCGCCCACAAAAGGGTGAGGATTCGGTGCCAGATGACGGTTTTTACACTTGGGGGCAGGAGAAGGTGAACACATCCGGAAAAATATAGGCCGGGATATGGAGGACCTGAGGGTGGTGCGGAAGAGACGGAGAGAGAGGGAGGGAGGGAGGGAGGGAGAAGGAGAGAGAGACAGAGAGAGGGAGGCAGAAAGTATGGAGATTAAGGATTAATGCAAATTCTTTTTCTGAAAAAAATATTACAACTGCTACCCATGTCACCAAGCTTTCTGGACTCGTTCCTGCTTCTTGTTTTTGAACCTGGGTGTGAAGATTTTCAAGCTTTTCCCAAGTAGTTCTTTAAGAATCAGGCCAGTAATCTGACATCTTTGATCTCCTTCCAAAACCTCTCTCTAAACACAAAGGTTGAACCAAAAGGACTGCAGTATCTACACAAACTTAAGAGGACCCACACCGTCCAGCGCATACATAAAGCTATAATGAATTTTGGATCAAAACATTCTGCCAAGCTTTCTTTCTTTACTCTTTTGTGGCTCTGCTCCGTTTCTTTGGGAAAGAAGCCCCCGTAGGGCGCCAGAGAGATGCCTCTATCCATCACCCTCTCTTCAGTCATTTCTTCTGTTGAGGGAGAGGGAGAGGGGGAAGATGGATGGGAGCCTTAAAACCCCAGAATTAGGGTGTCTTTGGGGTACTTTTACACTGAAGGCAGATCCTTGGCCACAGCGGGCAGTCAGACAGATGCCAGGCAGACATCCGATGATCTGATGCGAGAAAGGCCCCACTGTTTCCCAGTTTGTTTCAACATGATGTGCCAGGGGATGGCATTTACGTTAGTGATGTCCACTGAGAGCAGCGGTGGGGCCCGGGGTACACGACGGGTGGGGGGGGACCCTGGCCAAGAGTCCTGACACAATTCCAAGTATTAACGCGGCTGGTCCGCTGCGTGTCTGCCTACGCCGCGGATGGCAAGAAACTGCAGAGCGCCGTTCCTGGTGCGGTGGAAATCTGCACATCCTGCGATCCTTTATTCATCTGTGATCACCTACCCCGCCCAAGGCAATGTTCTGGCAATTCTGCAACTTCTGAGCAGGCGGCCCAATAAAAGTTCTCTTGTAAATAAGGGGTTAGGGCACTTTTCCTGGGAGAGCCTGCTGCCCAAGCCCACCCGAAAAGTCCTATTCAGCAAATAAAATGCCTTGAAGGATAGAATTTATTACCCGTGCTATTTCAACTATACCTAAGCTCCGTCTAGCTGTAACATTTCTATGGGAAAAAGTACTTGAAATCCAAGGTAGGAATGCCAACGGGAAGAAAGTACTCTCTCCTCAGGTGCATCCAGGGCAGTCCATGAGTTTTCCAACTGATGACTGGGAAAAGAAAAAATCCCAGTGATCATCGTAATAGTTACCAATCATGGGGGATGTGCCAAATCCCCCAGACTACTCTCAGGAGGTAAATCCGATTTTCCTCCCTTTCCAATTCAAAGTGAGGCTCAGAAAGGTCACATAAATTGCCCGAGGTCATACAGTTAAGAAGTGAGTGCAGCCCAGACCCATCTCTGAGTGACTCTGCAAATGTTGCTCCTCATAGATGCAAGCCTTTCTCCCACTAATCATATAGCCTCCTTCTAGAAGAGGGGACATTAAAAAGCCCCTCTGGAAAAGCATGCCACAGTCTCCATACCAGAACACTAGGTTCAATCCCCTCCCCAGTAACCCGGGAGCCGCGTAACCCTGATGCTTCAGTTTCCTTCCTCGGAAAACGAGGTAACTGCCACGGCTGTTCTGAGATGAACTAGAATATTTTACATGTGGAGGCCCCCTTTCACAATGGACTGTGATGTGTCAGCCCCACAAAGTGCTTCCCGAGACACCCGCCCCTATTACACCCATGCAGCCATGGTCACAGCTGAGTCCTGCCCATGTCAGGAGTGACTGGCCTTAAGGATGACCCCCATCGAGAACCACCGCTTCCCAACAACATAAATAGCGTCTCTTCATAATTCACTAGCTCCTGCGCTGATACAGACGTCCTTCCTCTCCACTGTGGCTCATTCAACTGGTTTGCTTGTTGTTAAGATGTGCCAATTGCTGGGTACCCTGGAGGTACCTCCAAAACACAACATCCTATTTTCACAGCGTGAGATCACACAATATAGGCAGAATGTCTGGAACTTTGTGTGTGTGGGGGGGGCAAGGACCCCAAAATACTATAATGATTTATAATACCTTATATTTCACTGCACCAGGCCAGAAATGCATACAGAAGGGTTAGGAGTCGAGCGGAAACCTGGGAGGGAGGATGGCGTCACAGTAAAACCCTGTCAGTCTCTTTGTCTGGTGCATCAGCTCCAAGACACCAGATTTGAGAAAGGAAACTTGAAAACGTGTTGTTTCTTCGGAGCACTGACCCCTTTACGTGAATATGCCACATACGCCTGGGGGCCAGAATGGTGTGGGTAGGATGGCTGGAGAAGCCAGTGCTCTGCCCTCCTGCCTGCAAGAGGTCTTTCTTCGCCTTTGCCCCTCGCGTTGGCTTTGAGCTCTCCAAGATGTGGGTAGAGAGCGCCTCCTTGCCCTCTCCAGCCGGCTCCTGCCCAGCTGCGTGTGGTCACTACAAGGAAGCATTCTTGCTGGACCCCTTTCCTCTCCTCTCTCCTCTGTCCCCTGGTGACCTCCGTGGCACGGCTTCTCCCACGACCTCTACCCTACCTCCTGCTCCCCAGGTCCAGACCCACGTCTCCACACTGACAGAGGTACCCCACGTCCTGCCATGGGCTCCAGCCCTGTCCTTCCGAACTCAGCTCCCCGCTGCCGCTCGCCAACTCCTGATCTGCCATTTTTCACAGACACAGAGACACAAGTAGAGAGACCGCCTGGAGATTTCTTCCCTCAAACTACACATGCGTGCCTCCCCAGGAGGTACTGGTTTGCTCCCTCCCCGCCTGTGCCTTAGGGGGCTGGTGGGAGGGAGGAAGGTGTGCGAGGTGAGGACAGAAGGGGGAGAGCAGGTGTGTGTCATCTGAATAAGGTCCCCAAGGGGATTCCGTTACCTCTCCCCTCACACCTTGGAGAGCTGCTTCTCTAAACTTTGGTGGTATCTGTTAAGTCCCATTTCTCTCTCACATTCCTCATCAAATTGGTTACCCAGTCCTTGCTGACTGCCTCTCAAAAATACCTCCCATATCTGATTCTTCCTTTCCATTCCCACAGCCCCCAACCTCATTATCTCCTGCCGGGATTGTTGTTGCAATTGCTTGCGAGCAGGTCTCTGAACCTCCAGGCTCTCTCAGCTCCAATCCATCTTGCACAGTGCTGCCAGATTAACCTTCTAAAGCAGTGGTTTCTAAACTTTGGCGTGCATAGAATCACCTGGGGAGCTTGTTAAAAATACAGATGTCTTGACCCCAACCTATAGATTAGGATTGAGCAGGTCTGGGCGGGGCCCAAGGTATATGTATTTTTTAACAAGCTCCCAGGTGATTCTGATGCAGCTGAGGCCTGAGGATCTCTGGCACATCTCCCTCACCATGGCGTTCCCTTCAAGAAAAAAAAAAGTTTCAATGGCTCCCACTGCCCACCAATGTGCCACAGTCTGCGTGGTTCTTGGCATGGTCATTCACTGGTCTACTTTCCAGCCTCTCCTCCTACTCTACCTCAGTACGAACCCTCTGCTGAATCCTGACGGCTCCTACCTTTCCACGCGTGTGTCCTTGCTGTCTCCTGTGCCTTAGATGTCCTGTCCTCCATCAAACCCTGTGATAGGCTGGAGTTGGGGGCCTTTGGGGGCAGAAGGATCACATGATTGGGTATAATGCACCATCCTTGGTGGTGAGGATCCAAACCACACAGGACACCTACACTTCCTGACAGCCTTATACACGTTCAATCACTTATTCCTCAAGATGACCCGAGGCGGTACTAACTTACCCAAGGTTGTTTGACAACGCAGAGAGAGAGCTGCTGGTATTCAAACCCAGGCTCATCAGAGTCTAAATACAGGGCCCTTGCAACCATATCGTATTAGCTCTCATTGTTTAAAGATGATGCAAGGACCCACCCTTTGTCACGGTTGTTCCCCAACTGTGAAGATGAATCCGTGGTGGGTTCCTCACATGGTAGGTCTTGTGGCCAAAAGCTCATTCTGCCCACTGGATGCTGAAGGTTAGGAATGCTGTTTATAGGAATAAAAGAGGATTCTAGAAGCTCTCTTTAATCAACTTCCATTTGGCTTATTCCCTGGAGGAACCAATTCTTTCCTTTATGCTCTCCTATAGCTTCTGGAATGCACCACAACATACTGAGTCTTCATCTCTGATTGGCAAATATCTAGTCTGCCCACTACAGCTGGGCCGTATGCTTACCAACACTCAGCTGTTGTCGGTCCCAAGTCTGTGTATGCTAGTTTTGCTGGGTACTGCAATTCTATCGTTTAATTAGCTATTATCTGCACTGATGAAACAGGAATATGGAAAGAAAATTGGTGCTTCTCCAAAACCCAAGAAGAATGTTTGAGAAACAGCCACTAAAGGCAGAAGACTTAAAGACGGACTGCTATTCACTCAGCAGTTACGGTGGGCAAAACAACTGTGAAGGGTTGGTAAGAGAAAACAAGCCCTTAAAGCTGGAAGGACTCCACGCTTCACAAATGTCTCAGGTCTCCCTCTACTTGACTGAAATGGGAGACTGCAAACGGGGTGCTGGGGAGGTGAATCATGCCAGAGAGACGGAGAACTCCAATAAACAAACCTATAAGCAAACAAAAGGCCTTGGCCATCTGTATAGAATGGCCTGCAATTGAAAACCGATGTAATTCACCACAATTTAACAAACCAAAGAACTGTATGATCGTCTCTGAAAAGCCTAAAGCTAGCAAAATACTCATGGTGAAAGACGGGATGCTTTTAGCCTAAGATCGGGAACAAGACAGGAACGGCCACTCACTTCTATTCAACACTGTTTCGCAGGCTCTAACAGTACAATCAGCCAGCAAAAGGAAGAACGGCATCCAGATTGGAAAGAAAGAGGCAAAGTGTCTGTATTTGTAGATATAATAACCATCTTTGTAGAAAAATCAAATAGAATCCATACAACAGCTACTAGAACTAGTAAAAATGAATTTAGCATAACTGCAGAATATACAATTACACATTATATCGTAATTGTTCTACATAACTGCAAATCAATATACAAAATCAATTGTACTAATCAATTATAACAGCAACAATCAGAAACTGAATTGAAACTTGAAAATTTTATCATTTACAATAGCACCAGAAAATATGAAATATCTCGAGATAATTCTGACAAAAGATGTGAAAGACCTGTTCACTGAAAAATATAAAGTGTTGCTAAATATAAGTGTTGCTAAAGAAAACCTAAATAAATGGAAAAATACTTTATTTATGGGCTAGTACAGGCAACAACGTGGATAAATCTCTCATTATGCAGAATGAAAGAAGACCAAAAAAAAAAAAAAAAAACATACTAGATGATTACAGTTCTAGAATTGTCTACGGATATAAAGTAATCTGCAGGGACAATAAATGCACATCAGTGGTTTTGGTGGGGAGGGATGGGCATGAAACAGGAGGAAGGGACCACGAAGTGGCACAAGGAAACTTTGGGGTGACATATAAGCTCATTATTTTGATTGCAGTGATGGTATCACGGGTGGATATATCAAAACTTACCAAACTGTGCACTTCAAATATGTGCAGTTTATTGCATGTTGGTTACACCACAAGAAAGCTGTCTTTAAAAAATCAAATGTTGGGTCGCCTGGGTGGCCCAGTTGGTTAAGCGTCTGAGTCAATATCAGTTCAGGTCATGATCTCATGGTTGTGAAATTAATCCATGCTAAGCATGGAGCCTTCTTGGGATTTTCTCTCTCCCTCTCTCTCTCTGCCCCTACCCTGCTCACACTCACTCTCCCTCTCTCCCCCAAAACATATAAACAAACATTTAAAAATAAATAAATAAGAAATAACAAATCAAATGTCGACAGCATATAAATGGCTTTCTCAATTACCTAAGTATACATACTTCAGTGGGTCAGAGGGCTCTTCCCATTTGTGTAACATAAATACTCCTGAAAGCAAACAGTTATCATTTAGAGCTAAAACAAACCTTGGAATTTTCTAATATGATGTACAGATTAAAACCATTGAAGTTGAAGAGAACTGAGTGAGGTTCCCGGGTCCAAACGGCTAGCCGAAGGGTAGAGTGGGGTATACATTCCCAGCTACTCTGAACTCAGAAGACTCCTTAAACCTATAATCTATGTTCATCTATGAAGTTGCCAAACACTGATGATTCTGGAAACATTCCTCAATTACAAAGCTGTTAACTGAAATTCCACCTCTGTTAAGGACGTGGCAGCTGGCTGTTGGGACCACTGTAAGCTGTAAGCGCGTCCATGAGATCAGGGGAGCAAATCTTTACATACTCAGCTCAATCTCACACTCTGGTCCACAAACGTAAGATCCATCTGTTTCTTTCCTTTACTAGTAAGATAACCTCCTAATGATGATAATGATTCTGATTAATTCTCAAAATGGGTAGAGAAGCTGGCAAGAAGGAAGGAATGGAGCACAGGCTTTGATGATACACAAGCTTTCGGATGATCTCAGCTTTTATATTTTCACCTAAGACCGGAGTGAATTTGGGCTAGGAAAAACACTCTGAACCTACTCGTCTCTGTAAGATGAGATAATCTTATTTTATATAGGGTTATGGGGGAGGACTAAATGAAAGCATACATAAAGCGTCCAATCAATGCCCAGCATGTAGTACATATGTTCAACCACTGGAAGCTATTATAATGAGGGCAACAACGTGAGGTTTTGGAACAGTGATTATCTTGTGATTATCGTAACTCCTTTGTCAGCCTTCACTGCATCAGAACTAGATATCCACTCTCTTTCCTGTGGTCCTTGCCATACCTTCCCCACCACACGGGTCAGTTTCCTCCATGCCACTGGGAATCGCTGGTCTAATGGGCCACAGATATTGGTGGGAGTGTGTCTTTTCCCTAAGAACCTGAGAACACAGCTTATCCCACCCACCTCCTTTCTGCTGAGATCAAATCCTCCCAAGGACAAAGAGTATACAGGACTATGGTCGGCAAAATTCAAATGACCGACATCACGTATGAGACCCAGGAACAGTTTAGTTTACTTGTGAACAGCTTGGGCATTCAAGTCCAAACACGTGGACTCCAGTCTTGGCTCCACCACGGTACATAACCTGTCATTCGTCAGTCTCCCCATCTGGGACGGGGGCACTTCTTCAAAAGGTTGCTGTTAGAATGCCATGAAACCATGCACAGCCCCCTGGCACATGGAAAACTCAAAAGAAGAAACGGCATGGACGCCGATTCTTAGGGAAAAACGACAGTGAAGAGGCGTGGTCTTATTTTTTCATTATTAATTGACAGCACACGGAACATACACACACGCGCGCGTGTGCATACAGACACCCATGTAAGGGGAGTTCTCGAGGGAATAGAAGACAGCCCTCCTTTTCAAAGCAAATGGTAAAGCCTCCAGGGAGACAGGTATCAAGCAATAACCACCCGCAGGGCTGTTTGTGAGGTAGCTTTAAAAGAGGTAACTCCCGTGGAAGCCAAAAGGAATAGAACGGGTTCTCAGCCCTTGTTTTTTCTTTGCCGAGAAGATGTCAAGGTGAATGCAGAAAACGCGCCAAGCTGCTGCTTGCCATGAGGAGTCAGTGCTAACCGTCTGTCTGTTTTGATAAAAGACGGCCGGGGCACAAGAACGAGGGAGAAAGGGAAGAGGAAAAAAGACAACTTGGATGCTCAACGGCGGGCTTTGAAAGGAGACAGGTATTCGGCGCAGAAGTCAGGCGGTGGACCCCACGTCACAGAAACCAAATTATTTCCAAAGCAGAACAGTATTCGTTGCGTGCTTTGGCACCAGCGACCAGTTAAGAGGAGGAAGCGGAGGAAGAGCATAGAGTCCCTCGTTCACGACCGACCTGTGCTACCCTCTCCACGACCACAGAGACCGGTGTCGGCGGAAAGGTGCTCGTGTGACAACCTCCCAGGGCTAACGGGGGGCCACGAGAAGGAGGGCACGCGGGCCCAGAAACCCTGCTCATCAGCTGGGCTGTCTTCTGTGACCCCGGCAAGCTCCAGTGAAATATTGTGTTCCCGCTTCCGAACAAACCAGCCCGAGAGGCAGATGGGCGCGGAGGGCCCTCTGCGAAATCTGGCGCTCTGGTGAGTACTGCTGGCGAGCCCAACACCCTCTTCCTCTCTTCCGAGCCAGCACACACGCGCCGGGGAATCTCCTGAAAACAAGTTCCCGAGGAAGACATATGGTGCTTACTTGCGAAGAAAGACTGCTAACAAGACAAACTGAGAAGGAACGGGGGGGAAAAGCTGAGTGAGGTTTTCAGTCCCACGAGGAGGTGAGATTCGGGCTGGAGGACGCGCACGGGGCTGCTGTGCCGACGCGCGCCCCAGGCGGAGGAGCCGGGAGCCCAGAGCCCCAGACAAAGAGCGCCGGCCTCTTGGGGCCCACTCCCCTACCCCCTACCGGCAGGCCTGGAAGTCACCACGACCGCTCCCGTCAGGCGTGACCGCTTGCAGCAGGCACCTGGGGGCTCTCTGAGGTCTCACATCCTCAGGGGTAAGGAAGGCCCCCCGGAGAAAACCGAAGCTCATCTCCTTGAGAAGAAACACCTTCTCCAGGGCTCCCGATTCTCCAGGAATGCAGACCCTTTTCTAATCCCACTGGGGAACAGGAAACTGAAAACCCCACACTGCCGAGTGTGTTGAGGGGGCCAATGGCTTCCGGAGATTTATGGAAGATGGTGGGATGTCAACACAAGAGCCTTACCAATGGCACACTGAATCTTATCTTAAGGACCTGCTATAGTTAGCAGGCGGAGGCAGGCTGAGTATGCATCAGTTGGTTTTCAAAATATGTTATTTACAATACGCAGCAGATGTTCTTTGAATTCTAATGTGAAAATACAGGCTTTTTATTTTTTACTGACAGACTAAGAAGTACACTTAATATAATAATCTTGCAAAGTCCAAAGATTACCTCACAGTTTGGAAAATACTACGTTGAGTCATTAGTCCCATTACTCAGTATTTTCAAAACTCACCAGATAAATATGGTACACTGAGACTTCCTGGTAATGACCTTCTATTTTTTGCAAGGAAGAACACAGCAAGGCTTCCCAGAAGCCTCAATTAAATCTGGAAAATGTTTCTAAAATATTCTCAAGCATAACACATGCACACATACTGAAATGTTTCAGGAGAACTTTGCTCACGGATGAGTTTCTGCTGTCACTCACTCTTTAAAAAAACTTCTTGAGTGCCTCCAACGGGCTTGGAAATACTCCAGGCTGACGGAATACAAAGATGAGCAAGAAACATGTTGTGCCCTCAAGGAGCCTCCTGTCTACCGGAGGAAGAATTAAGTAAACAGTTACAAAGCTAAGGGGATACGCTTTATACCACGGCTCACAGCATGCCAGGGGGGGCACCTGACCAGTTTGGAAGACGGTCAGGCAATTCATCAAGTCCTGGGTCAGTGAGAATTTCCCAGAGGAAGGCTCACCGGAGAAGTCGGGAAGTTCTGAACAGGATCCTATGTGGTTCGGAGGGAAGAGGTATCCACTGGGGGTCCTGCAGGAGCAGGCCAGGGAGGGAAGGGAGGTGGGGGTGAGGGCTGGAGAAGATCCAAGGGGTGGGAAGAGAAGAACCAGAAAGGAACCTGGACTCTGGAGTCCAGCAGGCCCTCTCATGCTTCCTGCCTTGGGCAATCTGCTGCTACCATTTCTCCCCTCGGAAGAAAACAGGGACAATTCATGTCTGTTGTAGAGGGAGAAGATGTGGAAATGGTGGGCACACGGCAGGTGTTCAGAACGTACTCATTTGTTTCCTTCCTCGGCACTCTCAAAGATCTGCAAAGGCAGGCTTCTCTGACTCACGTCACTCGAAAGAGTAACTCATAGTTGGGGCTGACTAGGTTCTACAGGTTGTCAGCACATCATCTGAACGTAACGGAGCAGTTCATTCATTCCAAATTAACACCAGCATGCCTGGAACATCCAAAGCAGCGTGAGGCACTGAGGCTGGTTTCTGGGCACACAGAGCTGCCCTCAATATTCGTACCGTATGATGTGGGAAAGAAGCGAGCAAATTCAAACATCATGAGTGCCGATATGATGACAGAGGACTCTTTCTACATCAGTGGTTCTCAGCCTTGGCTGCAAATTTCAGTAACTGGGGAGCTTGTGAGGTGCGATTGATACTTAGACCCCACCCCTCCCAGTTTGGTCATTCGTGGTCCATGCATATGGGACTTAAGGGCGGCTTGGGTGATGCCAGACAAGGTTGAGAACCAGTGTGTAGAGTACGATTTTAGAGCTACTAGCACAGGTGTAGTGGTTCTCAAATTCTGGAGTATACAGGAATCACCTGAAGGCCCAGCCTCCTTCAAAGAGGACAGGGCCTGGCCTTTGTACACTTACAAGTGTCCTAAGGAGTTCTGATTCACGGAGAAGTTTGAGAGACATGGTTCCAATACAGCCTGGCGACACGGTACAGAACACGAAAAAAGCTGTGGCTTTTTCAAGATAGGTTAGAGGTGGGAGGGGTTCCCTGAATCTTTCCAGCTTCACATCTCTTCTTTGTGGGCCCCTCCTTGGCACAGCAGCAGAATTATGGCTCGTGTGTCCATGCTGGACAGGATGCCTGCATCTTAAAGCATCTTCTCACTTTGGGAATTATAACACAGGTCCCTCCAGAAGTGCTGTTTTCTCACAGGTTGTCAGATTTTATTCTCAAAGCAACAGTAGGTCACTTAGAGCAGCAGTCACAACTCTTCCTTTACAGATGAGGAAACTGAGGCCCAGAGACTTAGCCAAAGCCTCATGTTCGAGAGAAAACAGAGCTAGGACTAGAGGCAAGGTTTCCAAACTTCTAGATCTGATGTTCTTTTCAATATACCAGTGTTTCTTAAAGTGTAGGCCTAAGGCCAGCAGCACCAACATCTGGAAACGTGTCCAAAAACCAAAGCAAATTCTTGGGCCCCAACCCAGATCCACTGAATCAGAAACTCTGGGGGTGGGGCCTAGCGTGAGTTTTAACAAGCCTTCCCAGGGATTCTGATATAGCGTTGCTTTTTATCATGCTGCGTCTTGAAGTACACCTTTTGCATCCAACTCTAAAGCTACTGGTATTTCCATCGATACAATGAAATATTCTACTCTTTAGTGCGCTAGTGAGTTATAGGAACCCTGGAAGGTAAGGGGAAAATTTGTGGGCTGTGTGGACTCTTGAATGAATCCATAAAGCAACGAGAAAGCGCGTGTCCTCTTTTAGCCCTAATTCCCTTGAGAAAGATTAGGTGGCTATGGCTGAGATGTAGCACCATCTAAAATATGCATGTCTGTGTCTGCATTCTCCCAGATAGGTTTCAGAAAAATTCCCTTCATTTTCAGGCAGTGAAGACTTGATGAATAATTCTAGTCTTTCAACATTGCACCCATAATTTTTTTGCACTGAAAAGTTACTGTGAAATAGAAAATGAAGTCTTTCACTGGTACCAGCCAAACCTACAAAGTGGCTCCTTTATGATGAATTCATGAAAAATTTAATGTTATGAGAGAGAGGAGGGTATTTACAGTATCTGAGCTTAGCAAAGTGGAACAGGGAGCCAACGTATGATTTCTTTTTGGCTCCCAAGGCACATGGCACACAAAATGTTTCTATAAAGAAAAAAAAAGGCAGATCTGGTTCTGAGTTCAGTGAAATATCATGATTTCCATTTGGCTGTGTCGCAGTAGTTGCCTTTTTAGGCAACTTCCCATTTCAAGGAAAAGTTTGGAGCTCATTAGAGTCACCAACGTCCTTCCAACAGAACATGCCATTCTGAGAGATCGTTGGGCTTGCTCGCCATGTCCATAACACCAGACAGGTGCCTGGAGTTGCCAGACTGGGCCAGCTACATGTGATGATGGCATCTGTGAAATTTTCTGCATATTTCATTTGCTTCCCCCTGGGTTGGCAACTGTAGGCACTGAAGGACTGGGTGAAAATATGTTCTTTTATATTTCCACCTGCAGGCGGTCCACTGAGAGAATGGCTAGGAGAAGGTGAGGTCTGCATTCTGCGAAAGGTTTAAGACCCGGATGGTACGTCATCTCACACCTGAGCTGTATCTGCTTCAGGTTACGTTTTAAAGAAAGACAGAAATCGAAACTTGGACTATTGAGTAGAGTACCACGGTCCCAACCTAAAAAGGAATCACAGAATTGCAGACTCAGAAGGGACCTTGGTCGTCTTGCACCTTTTGAGTGGCCCATTTCAACAGAATGTCCTACACCTGGTTGGCCAGGTTGCCCTACCTGAGCTCCACCTGAACGATGAAAGTAGTAAAACCACCTTGGAGTGGATCTGATAAACAATGTTTTTCCTTAATTTAGCTTGAATCACCTGTACATTTGCTATCCTCTGAGGAAATAAAGAATAATAATAATAAAAAAAAAAACCCAAGATGTAGTTCCTTCACGCGATAGCTCTTTGAATAAAGACAGCCAACGTGTCCCTTTGTCCAGGCTCTGCCACTGTCTAATAAGCTAACATTGGTTAAGTCATTAAAACTCACCAGACCACATTTCCCTCATTTATGAGCTGACGAATGTGAGAATCGCCAGCCTTCTGTAACCTTACATGGCTATACGGAGGATCAGGTAAAATGCAAAAGTCCTTTCAAATGGTATAAAACATTACGCAGGTACAAGTCAAGTCAATGAAGATGCTGGCAGGTTTGCTACAATTCTCTCAAGTTTCCTTCACCCAAGCCTTGTGCTTGGATTGACTGAAAATAATAACAGGCCAAAATGACAGAGAACTCTCCTGACACTGACACGAAGGCTGTCGTGAACAAGTTTGGTTTTTTACCTCTTCTATATATCATAGAGGCTAAAAGTTTCATTCACTCAAGAAATACGTATCCATAATACTCTATATTTAAAACACTCTACCAGCTGGTACAGGAGTTATAACAATGAAAAGGCAGGCCTTCTACCTTTGGGGGAGCGGATAAGACAGGCACATAAATAATTGAAATATGAGACAAAGAGCCGCAAGTCCTTCCCCCTCCCCCAACACACACAATTCTGGAAATCCAAAAGAGAGAGAAATCCTATTCTAAGACTTCACGGAGGAGAAGGGATTTGAAGGATCTGAGAATTTCAACACACAAGATCATGCTGGCAGAAATAAAGGATATCACTTTGGATGAAAGGCACAGGATAAGCAGGGGTGTGGAATAACAGATTGTAGAGGCAGAAGACAAAGATGACCAGGGTTTTGCTTGGGCTAGAACACAGGGAGGGAGGGAGAGTACAGAATTGGTCTGAAGGGAAGACAAGGTTCAGGTTGTAGAAGGCCTTACAAGTTAGGTGAAGGAGTACAGGATGTATTCAGTAGGGTTAAGGAACCTGGAAGGCTGCCTAAGGAAATGGCATACTCACATTCATTTGGAAGGAGGACTGATGTCTGGCAGCCATGCGTAAGACGGAATGAGCAGAGTCGGAATGGGGCCTGGTGACAGTCCAGGTACGAGAAACAAAGGCCTGGCTTTGGACAATGGCATGAAGAAGTAGGACAACAGATGAAGAAGTACAGCCCAGACAGAACAAAAGGGCGTTACATACACGATGGCTGTCAGCCATGGCAACCAAGGAGTTGAAAGAAAGAACTAAGTCAAATTTTCAACCCTGGGTCACTCTATGGCCAGAATTAGGGAAAGCACGAGAGCCTGCCAGGGTGTGAGTTCTGTTTTGAGCAATGAGTCTATGAAGCTGGCAGGACATCCAAGTGGTGAAGATAGTTTTGGAAGTTATCCACATAGTTAGGAGCCAGATGGTGTTATGAGACTGGAAAGAGAGAAAATAAAGAGACAGATAAAAGAGGGGGCATCCATATTTAGGAAGGCAGGGAGCAATGGAGCCCAAGGTAGAAGGAGAACGTGGAGTATCACGGAAGCCAAAAGAAAAAGAGGGTTTCAAGACGGAGGGATGGCCAACGGGGTTCTGTGTGACCTAAAGGTCATGGGGAAAGGGACCAGGGAAGTTACCAGGCTTGGCAAATACGATGACGCCATGAACCACGAAGAGAAATTGCAGCAAACTAATAAAGGTAGACTCACGAGTGCAAGAAGTTAGGTGGGAGTGGGTGGGAAAAGAAGTACCAACCACGAGAACAAACTGTGCTTCCAAAAGACTTGACAGTGAAGGAAATGAGAATAGAATGGTACCTCGAGGGGCAGCAGGAGCCAAGCAATTTTTTTTAACTTTTTTTTTTTTTTATTTATTATTTTTGAGACAGAGAGAGACACAGCATGAACGGGGGAGGGGCAGAGAGAGAGGGAGACACAGAATCGGAAGCAGGCTCCAGGCTCTGAGCCATCAGCCCAGAGCCCGATGCGGGGCTCGAACTCGCAAACCACGAGATCGAGACCTGAGCTGAAGTCGGACGCTTAACTGACTGAGCCACCCAGGCGCCCCAACCAAGCAATTTTTTAAAAGCATCAACTCTTGAGTCTTTCTGGAAGTTGAAGAACGAAAATGAAGAGAGTCAAAAGCCAGGTTCTGGAGGAGGAGGGAGGAAATGGAAGAGGGCACACAAATGGAGGTGCCCACCTTAGAGAAAGGAGTGGATACTTCCTTCATTATTTAGGTGAATGGGAGGAGGAAATGGAAACACTGGTCAAATCTGAGGAGGGGCCTAGGAATATTGAGATCATTCATCCTACAGATAAGTTGGAAGGGACCTGATAATGATGTTTGCATCTATAAAGAATTTGAGGGTTGGTGAAATGATAAGAGAGAGACAAAATAAAGAAGGGAATAGGAGTTATTATAGAAGCTAATGCAATTGAAGTCAGTAAAAGACACAAGTGAAATCTTTCTCAACATGTAACATGTCAGACCCAGGAACCCTCGTTGGAAGTTGGAAAATTTTTCTTTAGAGATATTTAAAAACATAACTGAATTCATGTCCAGTCAGCATATGATATTTCAGAGATTAAACATCTGGAAAAGGCAAATCCATACAGATTGAAAGTACAAGAGTGGTTGTCAGGGGCTGGAGGCAGGAAGGCATGGGTATGGGGTTTCTTCTCGGTGTGATGAAAACGTTCTGGAATTAGACAGTGGTGTTGGTTGTGTGAGATACTAAATGTCTGCGAATATACTAACAATCACTGAACTGTAGACGTTAAAAGGGTGAGCTTTATGCGATTGTATCTCGATAAAGCTTTTTTATTTAAAACAAATTAAGTCATTTAAAAACAAAAGATTATTTCAGAGGCAGACCTGTCAATAGATATGGAAATATACTAAATGATGTTTTCCTTACATCCTGAAAACCCTCTTGGTTTTCTTTCTTGCAAGGAGCTCTCAGGGCCCCGCAAAGCAGCTAAGACATCATGATTTATTTCAGGAAAATGCTCCAGGAAGGATGTACCAGTATTTGTCCCAGGCAGTAGTTAAGACTGAAGGAAATGCTCAGATTCTCAAGTATTGTGCTCCTAATCAGTGCTCCCCTAACCAAAGTCCACGGACTGATTGCATCCAAACTGTGTGGAGAACATTTCAAAAGTACAAATGCCCAGGCCCCACGAAAGGTCTCCTAACCTACAGTGTCTGGAGACAGGGCACCCGAGTCTGTATTTGCGTGAAACTTTCTACGTTGGCAAACTGCTGTGTCATCACCAACCACACTGTTGAGTAGAAGCATGAGCAAACAGCGTAACCAGCAGAATGGTGGCTGGGCCATTGTGGGGTGTGATGAGCCCATGTCTCTGATGGTCACCATGGTATGCCAGGCTCTCAGGCAACTTTTCTAAACACTGACTGCTACTGCTCATATTCCTAACCGTCTCCCCCTCGGTCTTTACAGTTTCAAAGGTCCTCGATCCCCTGAGGACATCTTCTAGTTTGCTTTAAGGAAATTAATTCTGTGGCAAGACAGAATGCAGATCCTCTAGCACGCAGACCAGGCTGTGCTAATACTGGCTGGGTTGTCTGGCAGAAATGAAAACGAAATAATACAATATTGCCACCGAGTTTTAATTTGATTGGCAAGTCATACTCAAAGGCCAGAGTTGTGGTTTCTTGGAAATCAAGAAGATAAAAGAAAAGTCAACAACGAATGAGCATCTTCCTTTCTTCATTCCTTCTGCATTTACCAGGAAACCAGCACTCTGCGAAGCCCAGATAAGGCATGACACTTGTCCTCGAGGACAACACAACGCAGGGGGGGAAGTGGAAAGTGGCTGGTGCGTAAGTGCAGGGGCGTCAGTCTCGCGAGCGGTCTGCACAAGGAGAGTGCGGGGACACAGGCTGTGTGTCGGGAGGAAAACGCACACCGCTCCGAAAGAAGACTGGCTTTATGACAACCTGAACCAAACGCTTCCCCCTGCTGGGTCTCTGGAACTCAGGAAATGGTGTTGACTGTAACCAGGGCTGTGCCAATCTCTCCCGTCGCCTATCTGTGGAGCCGCACGTCCACCTTTCCTGTGGGGAAGGACCCAGGCTGTGATATCCGGACCCTGTGTGCTCTGCCCAGGACCTGACTGATACCTCACTCTTCCCCTGCAGCCCACCGCGGAAATGAAGAGCTTCTCTTCATGAGAACGGCCAGGGGTCTCTACTCGGAGGCCTATGTGTCCACTAGCCAACACCACAAGCAAGCTCTAGGTCCCTCTCAAGCTCGTATTAGTAGGCGAAGGAGAGCGCCTCTGACATTCTCCAGTGACGGCCCCAGGAGCAGGTTTTTGCCAGCGGTGAGCACCAAGGCATAAAGGAAAGACCTCAAAGCTGAAGGCTCTTTTCCCTCCACAGACAGTCTCTTGGCACAGTCGGCCCCGTGCACAGCTGCCTGGAGCTGAGCTAGAATGGCAATCGTCGTCGTTCTGCGGTACGACAGGAGTGGTATTTTGCTGTAGGCCCAGCTTCTGTTAAGATGGCAGAAGGAGTGGCCTGTCATCCAGAATTACTTCTCAGATCCCAATTATATGTTTCAAAAATATCACCTATTAAGGCCCAGACACTTTGTTTGCTGGTTGCAGCCCTCTGAACAGGTTACCATGGATTTATGCTGGCATAATGGGCCTGCATGATGTATGTTCCCTGTCAGTGCTGAAACAACAGTCAGTGCGTCTGAGCAGGCCCACCTGCCAAGCAATATGTTCTCAATCCCTCAGGCAGAGCAGTGCATTGCTCGGCTAAGGAAATGTCCCCCCACTGAGCAAATGGCAGAGCCACGGAACACAGGCAACTGTGAGCGCATGCGCACAGAAGCTCACAGACACACGGCAGGAGGGGCGACGGGGAGGGACAGTGAGGATGTTCCCGTCAAGCTTCACTTCACAGTGACAGGCAAACGATCTCACGGTTTTTCTTTCTTTCCTTTTTTTCCTTCTCTAATGAACTACCATAGGCTGCTAATCGCATACATCATTAACACAAGTGGCTGGAGGTTGGCTGTGGGATGGCTGGCAGATCGGTCGCCGAAGCCCAAAACGGGGAAGGGACGGGACTGAACGCTCAGGATCACGCAGAAGGGGCCTGTCTCGTGGTGCTTAGGTGTGCCGGTGGAGGACAAAGGCATAGTCTGATGGAACCCTCTTTGCGGGGGGGGGGGGGGGGGGGGAGGCAGCACACTGCAGGTCACTAGAGAATGCAGCAGGTTCCCCGCACTGACTGATGGGAGAGCTCCCCACCACCCTGCTTCTGCTGGTCTCCCGGAGGTGCCCCTAGACAGAGAGGCGGGCTTTGCCTTTTCCCTGGAAAAAGCAGACTTTTGTCAAGGCCGGGCACCGGGGCTTCCGGCTGGGAGTGCTCCGGCTAATTAGGGATAGCATGAGGCCTGCACTGTGAAGAAACCCTCGGAGGCACAGGACAGACTCCGCTTTCAGCTGCTGGGAAGAGGGGAGCGGGACATGCTCCTCTCTGGGTGGGGAAGCTCTCTGCAGATTATGTAATGAGGAACAATGAATGGCTTTCTCGCGGGCGGTGGAAGGACAGCGCTGTTCAAAGCAGTTAACACAACGTTTTTTACAAAGGCTACAATCTTGCTCGGGATTTTAGGTCAGTCCTCTCTAACCTCTTTCAAGATCTCCAAACGGTTTTGTCAGGTCCTGAACCGCACGGAGTGGACGGTCACAACAGTTCTCGTCGAGGCCCACGACAGACTGCTCGCTTGTATTTTATATGGCTGTGCTGAGCACATGAGCTAGCACACGGGAGAACAACCTCCTCGCACCTGCTGATGGAGGGAGGAAGGCCAGCTCCCAGAGAAAACAAGCAGCGGTTAGATTCCGGTTCAGCCGAACGATGAAGGATCGTGCAGCCGCTGAAAATTATAGTTTGGTTCTCTAGTGAGGAACGTTTCAAAAGTACCAGAATGTATCAACAGGAAAAAAAGCAGGTAGAATTGGATCTCATTTAGGGACAAATGTATAGACTTCATAAATGTTTGTGTACACACACACACACACACACACACAGAGGTCTGGAGGGATGCTTGAGAATTGGTATCTTCGGGTGAAGAGATTTCAAGTGGTTTTTACTTTCATTACTCTTCTGTACATTTTAATTTTTTTCAAATAAGGATGTGTCATTTTATGAAAATACGTCAGGCTATTTTAATAAAAATGTACGAGAACAACCATAATGCAGTGCAGCGAGACATTAGTGTTTTCAGAGGAGGGAAGAATCGTGGTGTTCAGACAGAGAAAGGTCCCTTAGAAAAGGTGGTGTGAGCGGAACGGAGGCTGATGAGTTCTGGGTGGGGATGGTAGTGCACAGTGCATCCAGGTGAGAAGCAGAGAGAGCAACCACAGAGGGACAGAAAATGGGGGACATGTTAAAGGCAGCGGCCAAGAATGCACCGTGGCTACCGTTCAAGCAGGTACCTATTTGCGGAGACGTAGTAAGATTTGAGGGAGGTGGGAGCCTTTTATAATAGTCTTTACTGCCAGAAAGTCTAAAGACTTTTATAATAGTCTTTACTGCCAGATAGAGGAGTTTCCATTTAATTTGTAAGGCAAACAAGACCCAAAGAAAAGAGCATGTAAGGGAGTGTGTGTGTATTTGAGAAACCGTTGATATAGGAGACATGTTTTTGGAGAAAAAAAATCAAGCAGTGATGTATATGATCAGAGCTGAGGACAACGGGAGACAGACAAATGAATTAGAAAGCTACTGGAACATTCCAAGGAAGAAGTGAGGAAACGAGGAGATTCTGAACAGATAAAAAAAAAAAAAACAAAACAATGTGTTAGAGTTTAGGGAATTAAAATTGGTTGACCTAGATGTTCAGCAAGAAGAGCCAAAGATGAGATTATAGCTACGTGGAGCTTAAGGTACTGCTGTGATTCACAAGGGAAACTATGGGGCAATGGAGTCTGGATTGGGTGAGAGCACTGGTCTGGGAAATCACTCTCAGGGCTCCATGTGCACGGATATGAGTAGAAAATATGCTCTATGAGCAAAAGCCTTAGCCTGTGGTTCAGTGCCATACTGCTCACTCACAAAACATTGCTGGGCATGTGGTAAGAACCCAAAGGTATTTACCGATGGAATGAAGAACTACTAACATTGAAACGAATCGGTCAAGGAGAGTACAACATAAAGAGAAAGCCAAAGAGAACTGAGAACAGACCCTTGGGGTCAGTTAACAGGTGGGAGGAGGAGGAAGTTGACAGGACAAAGGGGAAAGAAGAAGAAGCTTTAAGATTAACGTCTTGCCACTTGGTGAAATTTGGTCCCTGATTTTCTTTGGACAATTTTCTAGAATGTTTGGGGTTTCAGCTTTTTTATATTTAGAAAAGGAGTGATGCTAATCTTGAAGGCTCCATGAGATCCAGAATTCAATGCATCATTCACTGTTGATTTTTAAAATTTTTTTAAATGTTTATTTATTTTTGAGAGAGAGAGAAAGAGAAAGAGTGAGTGAGTGAGTGAATGGAGGTGAGCAGAGATAGAGAGGGAGACACAGAATCCGAAGCACGTTCCAGGCTCCGAGATCTGAGCACAGAGCCCGACGCGAGGCTCGCACTCACCAGCAGTGAGATCATGACCTGAGCCGAAGTCGGACGTTAACCAACTGAGCCGCTTAGGCGTCCCTATTTACTTCTTATTATTAAGAATTTGTGGAGGCACCTGGGCAGCTCAGTCGGGTAAGTGTCTGGCTTCGGCTCAGGTCATGATCTCACGGCTGGTGAGTGTGAGCCCCGCGTCGGGCTCTGTGCTGACATCTCGGAGCCCGCAGCTTGCTTCAGATTCTGTCTCTGTCTTTCTCTGCCCCTCATGCATTCACGCTTTCTCTCAAAAATAAGTAAACATTAAAAAAAATTTAAAAACCCAATTTGTGTCTGATTAAGCAGGAATATGCAAGTTTAGGGGCCCCTGGGTGGCTCAGTTGATTGAGCATCCAACTCTTGATTTAGGCTCAGGTCATGATCTCACAGTTTCGTGAGATCTCATGGTTTGAGCCCCACGTCGGGCTTTGTGCTGACAGTCCAGAGTCTGCTTGGGATTCTTTCCGCCCCCTCTCTCTGCCCCTTCCCCCATGCACATGCACTCAGGCTTGCTCTCTCTCTCTCTCTCTCTCTCTCAAAATAAATAAACCTTAAAAAAACAAAGAATATGTAACTTTCCTGAAGGCCAAGAAATTTCTCTCCCTAAATTGCTTAATGCTATAACTTTCTCAGGAATTGTTGCTCAATAAATCAGCTGATTTGACTTTGTCCTTTTTTGTACTGAAGTATAATATGCAATAGTAAAAGGCACTGATCTCAAGTATACAGTTTGTTGAGTTTTGATAAATGTATGCACGCGTAACCTGTCTTCCTGCCAACATGTAGGACGTTTGCATGTTGACTGGATTTTGATTCCTTCATGACTGCGTTAGTGAAAACCCACGTGAGTTGTCCTTATTCCTCTTCTCTATCTTACCACTATCTTATTGGTAAAATAGTTATATAATCAGTCATTTTCGGATATAGAATTCTGATGTTTTTCTTAGTGTTATTTCTTCTTCTTCTTTCAGTATTTTCCCCATGTAATAGGCCATAAATTCAAGTAAGATCCTTGGACCAGATCAAACATTATTTATGTAGGATCAGTGCCAGATTTTTTTACTTAAAAGGGATTTCGTGAATCTGACAGTCTCACCGTAAGAGGTATTTATCCTATATTCTTTTATATTAGTGAATATTTGGTTATTATGAGAGAATACTTAATTCATTTTTTGCCAAAGATAAATGTGTTTGATAGCATATTTTTAAAAACAGGCTGTTATATTTCAGACTAGTTTTGAATATTTCTTCAGTTGGGTCATGGAGACTGTGGTTTTTGAATCATCTGGACCCAAACACCATTCAGCTGACTTTGGCTCCTTAGAGCAGGGTAAGGGGAGCTCTGCTTCCTCCTGTTTTTAATCAGATACAATTTGATATTTACCCATTTCTGACACCTGGCCCTGACAAAGTCCGCAGATGCCAGTTCAGGCGGGACCGCATCTCTGACCTCGATGAGTCCTCTGGATGTGACAGCTCCCCCAAGCTCAAATGCTGTGGGGTCACTTTGACTCTGCTTTTCCCCACCTTACAAGAGGCAGGCTTCCCAGTCATAAACCCAAGCTGAGGACTAGAGCCCTCCCCTGAGATCACAACCATGGATGTGGGCCTGGCTTTGCCAGCGGAAAGGGGACTGCTTTTGTGGTTAGTGTCAGACGTCAATGCTAGGGGCTGGCTTCCAGGCAAAGTCTCCAACACTCAATCTCTACCAAAACAAAATCAGAACCAACACAAGCAACTGAAATTACCGAAGTCTGTCCTCCCGATGTTTAAACAAACAATTCTACCTGCAGTGAATTTTAAGTACTTTGGGTCTCTATATGAGCAAATATTCCACTATTTGCATTAACTTGGGTTGATCCTGGAGGCACATTAATCAGCAAAAGAGGAGAGAATGTCATTTGTGCCAAATACCCAAGCCCTTGCTTGAGTCAAATGCTACACTGAAACAGTGTAAGTTTTCTAGTGCTGGAGGCTCAACAGTTCCAATAAGACCGCACAGGAGAAGTCACTAAATCAAACAGTCAATGTAAATCTATCGAACCACTTCACTCTGAGATCAGTGTCAGCCCTGTTTCGAACACAGTCTGTCTAGACTCTGGAGAATCTGAAATCTCAGAAGCTGAGCCCATTATCTCTTCAACCATGATCTAGTCTAAATACGTTTAACTTACAAGCCACTCTAACACAGCACAGTTATTTGCCCGTGGTACAACAGATAAACTGGGCAAAACCTCTTAGCTCTTGTCTTGTGTTGAGGAAAACAATACCATACAAGACCTAACAGTTTCAATGAAGGTCTCAGGCCATGTGAAGTAAACATAATGATACACCAAGACTGAAGGTGAAGAAATTAAGTGCATAGTGTAGGAATCCTCTCTACCTCATTGCTGTGAAAGGATTTTCAGGCCTGCGTGTGGATACCCCCACTGATGGCATTTACTACTTTCCTAGGCTCTGTATAGCTGTGCATTTTATTCGAGCTGTCAGCACAGAGCCGGGCGCGGGGCTCGAACCCATAAAATGTGAGAGTGTGACCTGAACTGGAGTCGGACACTTAACTGACTGAGCCACCCAGGTGCCCCCTGTGCATTTTATTCTGAATTCAACTCTGCCCCTCTAGAACCTATGCACATGGAGTGGCCTCACTTCTGGCCTCTGCAAGTGCAAATTAATTCTCACAGCTCTTCCATATGAGAGTTTGTTAGCTATCTGGCATCCAAGACCTAGCTGCACAATTGCAAATATGGTTTAAGGCATGGTTCCTAGTCCAGGGTTACTACAAGGATAACAAATGTTATGTGGGCAATCTGGCTTATTCCCAGAATCTTAGGGTAAAAAAGTCATGAAATGCACAACAGCCACAGAAAAGGCAGTGCCAGTCCTACCAAGATTAGAAGTGATGTGAATAAAATGGTACACGAAACAACGTTCTAACAAAATCACAAAGGTGGGCCCTGGTTAGTTTGCATAATGCTTAGATCGCAGTTTAAAATCTAGACGGTTTTTGCTCCGTATATTTATTGTACCTTGTAACATTTGTCCTCCAAAGGTTTAATCTTGATACTTTACATTTGTATAGCACTTTAGAGCTTTCAAAGAATTTTACATGTAATTTTATATAATTTGATTTTAAAATTCAAAAGTGACATTAAGCTGTGGAAAATAAGCCTCTCGCCAACCATGCTGAGAATATGATGAGGCATGGAAGTGTAATCCACTCTCCTGAATGGATTCATGGTGTCCACGAGTTTGGGTTCTCAAGCAGAGCCCTGTCTGTCTCGTACTAGCTGTGCGACCTCAGTCGAATTTCTTAACCCCTCTAAGCCTCGTTTCCTCTTCTGAACATGCAGATAACATACTGGGGACCTCAGTGAATTCATCCGCACCAAGAGCCGAGCCCAGCGCCTGCTACACAGGATGAATAAATGTCTGTGCTTAATGATCTTTTGTGTTCATCAGGGCTAGTGACAGATTTCTTTATTATAAAATGTTTTTATAATACATGACAGAAAAGTCTGGTAAAAGTATTTAAAGTATCGAGAGCTTAAAAGAAAGTTGTCACTTTAATAGTCTCAAAAATACTGTGATGGCCACGTCTGGGTATAAACACAGAAGAACTGAAAGCAGGACTCGGATCTGTGTGGGGTGGCGTTATTCACAATCCCCGCTAGGAGGAGGCAGCCCCAGGGTCCCCTGGAGGATGAATGGCTACACAAAATGTAGCACACACAGAATGGAATACGACTTGGCCTTAAAAAGGAGGGAGATTCTGATACCTGCTGAACACAGACGAACCTTAAGGTCATTATGCTACGTGAAAAGAGCCAGTCACAAAAAGACAAATACTGTATGATTCCACTCACGTGAGATACACAGAGCAGTCAAACTCATAGAGGAAAAAGGTAGAAATGGTGGTTGCCAGAGACTGGGGAGGAAGGAATGGGGAGTCATCGTTTAATGGAAATGGGAGTTTCAGTTTGGGAAAATGAAAAATGTTCTGGAGATGGACGATGGCTGCACAACGTCCTTAATGCCACTCAACTGTACACAACACTTGTTAAAGTGGCATATTTTATATCACATACATTAAAATGGTAATTTTTATTTTTTATTTTTTTGCCCCAGCAACAACAGATACTGCAATGGTATTCCAACAGACGTCAGGCTTCAGAGAAGTACGAGAGGTACTTAATGCCTAATGAGGAAGACAGAAAACGAACAACAAGTGTCCATCCAAAGTACTCCAACTAGGGCAATGAGCAAATAAATAAATAAGCATCCCTGACACAACAACTTGCCAATGACATTATCCAGTTGGTGGACATTAGCCAGATGTCTTGGGTCAGAATCGTGGACAAAGACTGTCACCTGAAGTTTCACTCAACAACACTCAGTAACAGCGCATGATTATTACATACTAAAAATCAAGAGGCTCCCAAAGACACTTAGTGACTGACAGCTTCATCTCCCAGGCTTTTTAAAGTTCATCATGCAAACACAGACAGTGTGAAACAGTTAGTCTAATTAAGCATTTTCCTTATCCTCCCCCAGCAGAACTGCGTTTGAGATAAAGGATAATGGCACTAAATGAACAGGTTAATTAGAGACAGCATTTACCCCCGCAGGCCCTTCACTGGAAACACCATTTCACACCATTACATCACACAGGAGAGCCAGGCTCCAGGGACCAGCTCCTGAGACAGCCAGTGACCGGCAGAGAACATAGCAAGTAGTAGAAAGGGAAATCATGTTGGCATACCCAGTGTGTGTGCTCAGCCAGGATGGCCCCCCATGTTTCTCTAGGGCGTGAGCCCGCCAACTACAGCTGCAGGCCAAATCCACCCCGCGATCACTTTTTGTATAGCCCGTAAGGTTAGTCTCTGCATTTTTAAGGTGTTGTTTAAAAAAACAGAAAAAGAGAAAAGAAATCAAGAAAGAACGTATGGCAGAAACCTGCGCGGTCACAAAAGCTAATATGTTCTCTCTGGCCCTTTACAGAAAAGGTTTGCCAAGCCATTGTCTCGGATGATAGGAATCAAGCTATGTGCTCAATACGAAAGGAAGGAGGGTAAAGAGAATTGCAAAATGTTCACATGGGAGATTTTTTTTTTAAACTCCAACCCTGTCACCAGGTGCCATGCTACAAATATCTTAAGCTGATGCAGAGGTGTCCTTTTGTTAGGAACAAAGCTTTCTCTCTGGCTATCTAGGAAAAAAAGCAGCAGAAATCTGAGCAACTTATTAATTCAAACAACTTTTTTTTTTTAAATAAGAAAACACAAACTTGTCTCCTCCTCCCTTCTCACCTCCCTCTTTCTCCAACCTAGTCATTATTTCAAGTTTGAACGTGTTCTTGTGAAAATATTATGATTTAAGGTAGTGCCTGCTATCATTCCATTGGTTTTGGGGGTTTAGGACCAAGTTTTAAAATAGGTTACAAGTTGAAACTTGGCGGAGAGAAACAGACACTCAGGGTAGGCACCAATTGTATGTAATTTGAAAACAGCCGGTTTCGAATTTGCTAATTCATAAGAGCTCAGGAAAGAAGGCAAACCTCAACAACCTAACCTAACTGCAAAATACTTGCATTCTGAATATAGCCCAGCGCCCATTCAGAATGTCATTAATTCAGCCGATGTTTTTCTTCCCAGAATAATACTTTCTTCAATTGAAATGTGGGATCATTACAAATAAAAATATTGCTATTGACCGGCTGTAAGTGGATTACATATTTACTTTGCTTTATTGGAAGGCCCATGAGGGGAATGACCATAACTTATGCCTTCTCTTGCATCCCATACGGCCCAGTTGGGCACAAAATTGGCACTTAAAAAAAATTCTTGTTGATGAAATAGTGAACAGCCAATACAAAGAATGAAAACCGGCAAATGAGACTCGCTCACTCTTGCCAGGTACACACATTTTAATATGGTTACTGGCAAAATGTGAAGTGTCTTGGCTCCCGAGAGAGACTCCAAAGTCCAGTGACCTTCAATGGAACTTCAACACAAAGTCAATCATCCTTCTAATAGCTCTGGTCTCTCATATCCATGCGATTTTGAGATGAAAAAGGTCTCCACTATAAATACATTCTTTGTTTCACAACTATTTCAACACTTAGGAGTATCAAATTAGTGTGGTATCTTTGAATAGGTTCTCTTTCTGAAGGAGTTGAGCATGACAAGTGCTTCTGACTACAAGCTCACTGTCCAGAGAAAGTGTGTTCCACCCTAGATTACCAAGGAATTGTTGAACAAAGGTGCAGAGAGCATTAGGGCACCCCTAGTAGGAGGAGCTAGTGGGCTGGATGGATTTGGAACAGCTGTTCTCAAGGGCTGCTGTGTTGCTGGAGCCTTTCCACTGGATCAAAGATGGCCGTCTCCCGTTTGCAGAGTGTAACAATATGGAGCGTGTGTGCATGCACACACGTTATGCACACACTATGTGAGCTTGAAGCCGGGCCTGATCTTGGGAGACAGTCGTGTCCTTCCAGGGTTGCATGAGGATAAGGACTCCGTTATCCTAAGCTGAAAAGATCTCAAACTGACAGGAGGCCTTGAATGCCTTATGTCTTTCACCTTTAGCTCATTATATGAATATGTTCTTAACAAGGATATCATTAGGTTCCATTTATAATAAACAAACAAGGGAAGAAACATCATGCCTGTTGACAGGCCAGTCATCTCAACCCCAATAAGATGACTCCTCTTTTTGCTATTTTATAAAGTTAGTCCTTCCTGATCACTGATTTCCTTGCCCTTTGACTACACATCAAACTGTTATTTACAAGCAATTGACTGCAAGTTTATTTAACAGCAAGATATCCCTTTAATTAACTGCCTTCTTTTTTATTGGAGTTGACAGGCAATACATCTGTAGCATTTCAAATGATTACATAAAGTCTTAGGTAGTTATATACCAATTGGTAAAGAAAAAACATTAGTCCTAACAGATAGATTTTGTGGTTAAGAAACCCCACAAGAATAAAAGATCTCAGTAATTTCACAGAACTTCAGATTGACTGTCATTATCTATTTATTTAGGTAGAAATTATTAGTTTCATTAATTTAAAAAATCTGTTTTTTATCCCGCTTTTGAAGACAAAATTGTTCTTGAGGCATTACTGGTCTTTCCCTTAGACTCTCTCTGCTTCAATGTAGAAATTATACTTCTGGGAACTTGAAGTAACCAAGAATGTACACCAAGATTTAAACCAAAATATATTTATCACTTCCCTGCCTAAAATTGATTTAAAAATTGTAAATGACACTTCTTCATTTCAACAGGAGGAGAGAGGTAAGATAAAGCATGATCTATTCACAGAAAATACATATACATACACATTATGCGGTCATTAGAAATGACACTGTAGAGTACTTATGGATGTAATGTTCAGTGAATAAAAGATGAATTCTAAACAGTGTGTGTGATTCCAATTACGCTCACTACGTTTGAACAGAAAAAAGACTAGAAGGATATAAACAAAACCTGTACCAACTGTTATCAATGGAGGGAGAACTTGCAGGTGATTTTTTTATTCTCTTCTTTGTGCCTTCCACATTTTATATAATTTACTTGTTTGGTAATAAGAAAGAACTATATATTTTGGAAGTCTATTTGGGAAGAGGACTCTCCCGCAGGTCTTAATTAGATGCTATTCTAGACTCAGAGCCGTCCAGCAAACCACTCCCAAAAGTAGTCAAGTTCTTAACTAGAATGACTGCCCACTGATTCCAGCTCCCCCTTCTTTAGATTACTGTGAGAGCAGAAGACAGAAAGAGAGTTTGGGAAAAATGCCTACTCCTGCATTTATAAACAAGTGAATTCTCAGTAGGGGGAAGAATCATTAAAACCAACCAAAAAAAAAAAAAAAAAAACCAAAACACCAAAAAAAAAAAAAACAACCCACCACCACCCACCCTTGTTATCCAATACTCACATCGAAGAGGTTTTATATCCACACATTTTAAGAATCCAAGAGGGAGTCATAACCCAATTCAATTTAATTGGGTGCTCTCTTGACAGAATTGTTATTAATAAGGTTGTATTGTACAAACCTCCCTGAAATCCCAAACGCTGCTGACTACACCGCAGAAACATTTACCAGCCGGCACACAACAAGCGGTTGTGTCTGCTCTTCTGTCCTGCCCTCCCCCCTCCCGCAGACCCCTCAAGCCTTCTTCTCCCCCTTCTCCTTGGATTCTCAAATCAAAGAAAAAGCTTGTCTTGAGCAACCTCCATAAATTATTCACATGATATTACAGTGTATGTCAGCAATCTCACAGTGTTTAAAAAACTTAACTACAAGCCAATTAAAATGTAAACTGAGAAAGATGGATGGAGCAGGTTGCTCTGGTGTGAACTTGAGCGGCTCATAACAATATGCAGTACAACTTCCAGACCTGCTAATTTGACAGCTACTTTCATCAGCAGAGCCTCCCCCTCCCCCCATGACTTCTGCTTCTTCTTTTTAATGTAGTGCTTCTCCCAGGACAAATGGTTCCATATCGTTCCACATTCAGCAGATTAGTCCCCTGAGCCTTGCAACCAGCCCAAGCACTCAAAGTGGAAGTTATTAACAAGAGTTCATTTCTTTTCCTCTTTGTTTTTAGGTATGTGTAATATGCCCCCCATTTTGTTTTGTTTTGGTTTTTTTTACAGACTGCAGTTTAGAAGTAAAATAGTGTTTTTTAAAAAAAGAAAAGCAGAAAAAGCAGGCAAAGGTGAAGTGTGCAGTGAGGAAAGGCTGAGAAATCTGAAAGCTAGCCAAATGGAGATCACGATGCTCTAAAACTAGTCCCACTGTTTCTTTGTTTTTCCTACGATTCACTTCACACCAATGGGTCTATAAACCATAATTTACTTAATCGAGAAACAACTAAGAGACTAAATATAAGGGGTTCCTGCTCTGCTTTTGAGAGGGAGAGAAGACAAAAACTGTCTATTGAGACAAAAAGAGGAGTCCTTGAAAAATCTACTAGCACATAATTCTCCATATCCCTCATCCCGGACCTCCTTTCCATTTCCCCTCTTTAAACATTATACAAAAAACCTCCATCTGCAATGAAACTAAAGCAGTCCTCGACCAGACTGGCATCAGAACACGAGCCACATTATTAACATCTCTACACTGCCTACCTCTTCTTGGCAGAATATGAGTTTTCATTTCTCAAAACTGTAGAGCTCAAATTTACGTCAGGGACATCTGATTCCTCTAAAAAAGGGCCTGAACGAGGAAAATTCAACACTGAAAATTTGGTACCAACCTAATGGGATAATATTCCCCGTCAGTTCTATCCTTTTCAGTTTTGTACTAGACACAATTTGAACAGAAGGCACAAATGGTCCTCAATCCTTATAGAGAATAAACTATACCTTAATCCTAGAGACATCTCTGACTTTGTGATAATGGGACATCACCTTAATTGGTCTACTCTCTATCATCTAGATATCTCAGGTCAATCAAAAAGTTCACAAATAAATGGTACTTGTTCAAATCAACATAACCGTAAGAAATGCTGGTACCTCTGATCCAACTACTAGGGTATCAATCAGCAACAAGGACATCAAATCCATGCCTCATAATTGATTAGCTAATCAATGAAAGAATTCATTACCTTGAAAAGGTATATAACTATTGTAAATAACCACTGTATGTTGAAATCAGAGAGATAGATGTAATCAGAAATAAACAAATGCCTCATGGGTAGCTAATATAAATGGAAAGGAAATGAAGGAATTCAACTCTAACCAAACTTTGAAATTGGAGGTTTAATTGGGGGAAAACTAGTCATGAACTCAAAGTTCATGAATTCCACACTAGACTGTCTATTAGTCAGAGAGGACTATGCACACTGCAATTGTATCTCAAATGTTTTTGGTCAAATTAAGTTAAGCAGGGGGCTCCAAAAAGCTTACAAGTCAAAATAAAAGCAGATGGTTATCTGAGTAGAACATATAATCAATAAATTCATTCTACTGTTTAATCCTGCTGAATTATTTACAACAGTGGCTTTCAATACTCACTGTGCATCAGAATCATGTGGAAAGATTTTTAAAACATACAGATACCTGAGCTACATCCCCAGATATTCGGATTCAATTTGCCAGGGACAGGTATATTTAAATTTCTTCCAGATGACTCTAATTTAGTGCTGCCAAGGACTGGGAACAGATAATCTGATGGAGAACGGTAATCTCTGGCCATTACTTACAGTGGAAAATGACAATCCCATAGACTGGAAACAACAATAGGCTGACTTCAACTCCTTCTGAGCCTGTAAACTTCCTGAAAGCCTTCTATTCACATCTGTGCCTTGTTATTTTTCTCGGGGTTCTGCTGGAGTCTCTATCCATTCTTTCTATTGTATGCCTTACTTTTGGAAATTGGGCATCTGATCACGGAAACACAAATTAAAACCACAATGAAACACCACTTCATACCATTAGGATGACTATAATAAAAAAGACAACAATGAATGTGGGCAAGGATGTGGAGATATTGGACCCTTTACCCACTGCTGGGGGGATGTAGAATGATACAGACACTTTGGGAAACAGTCTGACAGTTACTCAGATTGTTAAACTGTATGACCCAGAAATTCCACTACTAAGTATATACCTAAGAGAAATGAAAACATATGTCCACACAAAACCTTGTATGAGTATTCATTGAGCATTGTTCTTAACAGTCAAAAAGTGTACTATTAATAGTGTTAATGAGTGTTCTTAATAGTCAAAAAATGTCCATCAAGTTATGAACGGACAAACACAATGTGGTATATCCATTCAATGGAATACTATTAGGCAATATAAAGAAACGAAGTATTGGTATATGCTACAGCCTGGATGAACACTAAAAACAAGTGAAGTCAGGGCCACATAGTGGCCACATAGTGCATGATCCATTTATGTGAAATGTCCAGAAGAGGCAAGTCTACATGGACAGAAAGCAGAGTAGTGGTTGGCTAAGCTCAGGGACAGGGAATGGGAAGGGGTAAGGACAAAGGTGATCTTTAAGGAGTGCAGCATTTTTATTTTGGGTGATGAAAAGATTCTAGAAGTGATTGTGGTGATGAATGTAAAACTCAATGAATATACTAAAAATCACTGACATGTACATTGTATGGTATGTGAACTATAGTTCAATAAAGCTGGAAAGAGAGAAAGAAAGAGAGAAGGGAAGACTTGGCAGTCCACCTAGCCTCCAGTCTCCTACTAAGGGCTGAGGCCTGTCTGGCTTGGTCACTGTGCTTCCAAGGGGCTGGGCTACACTTCTGAACAGAGCCTAGTGATAAGATCATTTGATTCTAATTGTCCTCTTGGGTCTGGTTCCTGGTACCACCACACCCAGGCTTCCTCATTATGATATGCTTTGGATGTCCAGTTGCCTCTTCAAAATGGCATGTCCAAATGAGCCAAAGACTGGGGCTGTGTTCTGAAGGTAAACAGGGAGTCATTAAAGTCTGGTGAATGGCTGCAGAGAAGACACCTGGATTATCATGAAATCATTTAACTGACTGCCCTCATTATTTGTTCTCCCTAGTGGCCTAAGTGTGCCTTGTCTCAATGCTACTCCTCATGTACTAGCTTTAGATACTTCCTCCTTTCCTCCCACATGGTATCAACTCCTGACAACCAGGCTCCATCCCATCATTTCACAACCCTTCATCTCTACCTCTCCTCTTTTTTGGGGGCCATGCTTCTTCTGGTCTCCCATAGAGACCCTTGTCCTTGCCACCATCAGGCCTTCACCCATACCACCAGGCCTGAACCTTCCCTCTCTTGGACACTCTCCAAGTTAAACCTATTCTTCAAGGTCCAGTTTTAACCTTACCGTCTGTTCCATGAACCTCTTTTGCAAAATTATACACTAATTAGGGCAATAAATGGTATACTTTAAACAAACCCCAAACTCCTATCGTGAGCTTCGTCCCTCTGACTAAAGTCTAATATTCCCTGGGAGCAGGAATAAAGTCACAAATGTCTCTCGACTCCACACAACGCTAAGGCGCTTGGCCAGCAGCAGATGTACTTACAGATTGACTGATAAAAGGAAACTCATTTTTATTTCCAAGGATTGATGTA
This sequence comes from Panthera leo, assembly GCF_018350215.1. NCBI lineage: Eukaryota > Metazoa > Chordata > Mammalia > Carnivora > Felidae > Panthera > Panthera leo. Next base: position 13,321,836 of record NC_056694.1, on the reverse strand, counting down.
CAATCAATTTCTCTCGCATGTTCTCTCTCTGAAGTGGTTTCCCTTCCCATTCCAAGAAAGCCTGCTCTTTGTGCATTTCCTTTTCTCTAGGCTATATGCTATTACGGTAGAAATCACTCCCTTGGGAAAATTATTGATGGGCAGCTTCTAATTTTAAGCTACAGCTGAACTAAGAAACTGAATCGCAGCTGCATTACTGTTTCATTCTGCATGGAGCCCTAGTGATAAATATTTAACCAGAACAGCTTCCTTTTCCTTTGCTGCTATGTTCTCGTTTAATTATTTTAACAAACGGCTGTTCCAAACATTTACCACTCTTGTCAAACCCCTAACTACTCCTGGTGGATCATGTTTTTGCTGCCTTCTTACTAAGAAAGTATATGCCATCCCAATCACCTCCATACTTGGCTGGGCCCGTGGCTTTACCCATCCTTCTGGTCATGAGCACAGTCCCTCAAATCTTTCTCATTCTCCCCCAGTTTTCTCGGCACTTTCTCGGCCCCTTGAGGCTGGATGTGGCTTCCTCTGTGATAACTGCTAAAAGCAAATGCTGAGATGGGAATGCTGAGGTGAAGCTCCATCGGCCCGGGTCCTTGCGTATTAAGATGAACTGAGTGCCCTCCTGATCCGTGGTGATGTGTAGCACGAGTACATAACCTCTGTTGCGTTAACAGACTCAGATCTGAAGGCTGTCACTGTGGCATAATCTCATAAATTATCGCACCCAGTAGCTCATTTGATCACTGTTTTTTCCTTCTGCTACCCAGGAAAACATGCCCATCCTTGCTTTGAAGCCAATGCTCTCTCTTCAGATTTTCTCTGAAGCCATATACCTTATCCCCTTCCTCTCTTGTGTCTTTAAAATAGCTCTTCCATACAGGAAAAACAGAAGAACCCTGCACCACTTACTGAGTGCCTTCTGAGTTCTAGGTACTTTTTGTATAGTGATTTCATTTAATCCTCACAAGTTTCCAAGAGGTGGTAATATTAATCTTGTTTTATATATGAGGAAACTGAGGCTCATAGAAGAACTTCTTCAAAATCAGTGTCTAGTAAGCGGTAGGCCTGAGATTGGATCCTTATTTAGATTCTGAAGCCTGAAATTTACCAATGACACAGATTCCCAGCCTCCCGACATACCCAACTCACCCTCATACACATCTGCTCTTCGACTTTGCTTCTCCTTGATGCCATGGTCCCCAAGTCATTGCCCATCACACTGAGCACACATTTGTGATCTCCACTTCTTTACCTGATGCTTCGTCCTCTTTCTGAACTATTCGAACCCAGCCTTCACTCTCATAATTCCACTGGAACAGTTCTTGCTAAAGGTCAGTAGCCTTCTAGCCAGCAAAGCCGGTGGTCTTAGCAAGATGCACATCTTTCTGTCCTATGGTACCAAAACTCTCTTCTTTTGTAAAACCACTCTTTACTAGATCTGAACTAATACCTCTATTTCCTCTGCCCCACATTCCTCTTGCAGAAGCCACCAGTGAACATACCCAAGTCTGTATTTTCAATCAGTGATTTAATACGTCAATATTTCAAATCCCAACTTTTGCCATTAGTGGCCAGCTAAGCTTCTCCACCTGAATGCCCCATAGGCATCTCAAAGTCAACATCTCCAAAGGGAACTGATTCCCCCTTAATCTCATCCTCACCTCAACCCTCTCCTTGCTCTGCACATCATCATCCACACAGTCTTCAGGGCAAGGTGTACTCCTGTCCGACACCTCCCATTTCTATCCATTCAACTGATCACTCAGATCTGTGAATTGCCACTCTTAAGTCTCTCTGAAATGTTCCCTCCTCTCCAATATCACTACTCTTGCCCTAGGTAGACGGCTCTGTCACCTCTGACCTAAAAGACCCCTGTGGTTTCCCTGAGGTTGTCTGCATCACCTCACTGAAATCCAAGTCTGATCTATCTGCAGTCTATAGGATTTGGAGCCCCATCTCCTTTCCTACTTTCTCTCTCACTGTTCCTTTCCAAACACCTCTATCCTGGACATGTAAGCAGGGCTGCCTAGTTCCCCAAATACCATGGCCTTCACTCGCCTTGCCCACACTGCCTGTCAATCCCCCTTTAGCTCTGGTGAACTACTCCTCATCCAACAGGATGGTCTTGTTGTTCAAAGTCACTTCTTCTAGGAAGACCTTCCTAACCTCACAGGAAGCTCTAGCTAGATCCTTCCTTATGTTCTTGTGTCAGCTTTCTTCATATTTCTAATATATTACTTAGAAAATGTTGTGGTATTTGCTTATGGATCTGTTGCTAAAAGAAGTTGGTTTCACGCTGTGTTCAAGTGAGCTCCCCCGCCCCCCCCAAAAGGATTCAGAGGCACAAAGGGGAGGTTTTTAGGTACCTTTCTCTTGTTTTTATAAATGAGGGGCTCACAAAAGCTTTGGTCTCAGAGATTTAACAGATGAAACAAAGTTGGAAAACCATTTCACTGGAACACAAGTCCCTCCGACAGAGCTGTCTTGCTAAACTTTGGAGTGCTAGAATATAGCATGATGACTGGGAGGTACCCAAAACATGCCTCCTAAATGAACGACTTGGCGGGCAATGCTGCTTACCATGGTCTTCTTCCATTTGAGCTTTTATTTGAAGTGTAGCATAAAAGTTAGTAACCCCTTTTCAGGTTGCCCTGGGAGACCAACAGCTCTCAGAAACAAATCTAGTCATTACACTATGACAGTTGTCATCAGAACAGCATTGCTTTAGAAGCATCTAGAGTATGAATTTTCTTAGCAGCTTTGGTTCATTACCAAAGTAGGCATTATCTTAAAATTGATCTTATCTGAAGGTTAAACACACTTAGTTCTTTGTCAGAACACTTAACTCTCCAATATGGTCAATTACCAGATAATAGTGTCCACTTTCTCATGTCTTACTACTTAAATGGTCTGATCAATAAATAAATACACACTGCATTATTAAGAGCTTGCTAATGTCAGACATGAATGGAAGGAGTCTATGAACTTCTAGTCTTTAAAAAAAATACCACGTAACTTTCCTGTCAATTGCAGGCACTATACAAGTCTCTATTGTGCCCATGGCCCTGAAATATAATTTTCTTTGAATCTTTGATCTGTAGTACACATGACACATGTAAATGTATGTATGGATTATTTTTCTTTTTATTTGTTCTGAGGTTGAGTGGCATTTTCTTTCTCTTACAAATAAAGGGACATTTGACCAAATGTATTGGTTCCTCATCAAATTACAAAATATTTAAAGGCATCAAAAGAATGGTAGCTCTGAACCCTATAATCTAGCAGCGTTGAGAATGTTTGTATCCTGCTTGGTGAGGGAACTGACCCTCTCTGTAAAAAAAAAAAAGAAAAAAAAAGTAGTGGGAGATTCAGGGAAGAAAAGGAAGATTTGGGGGGAAACAAACTGGATCCAGTAATTCTTTCCCCAAAAGTCCTTTCTTTGTAGATAGTGTAGAAGGAATTTTTGTCACAGTTCCATGGTACCTGCAGAAAAAGAAGTAACGTTCTAACTACCTACAACAGTATCATTGCTAGAAAGAAATGAGTGTAAATTAAGCCAAATAAAGAATTTTAAACATTTATCATCAAGAAGTATCTAAACGAATCCAAGAATATCGCATTTACTTAGAACTGGGTTGAACACTTTGGCCCAGTATTTATATGACCAGTTCTCCTTCTGCCTCTGATACTTGAATGCCTACAACCAGAGAGTTACTAAATGTTCTCAGTCCAGAAAGAGTCCTATAGGAATGAATCCAGTCCACCTTCCACAGAGAAGGAAACAGAGAGAGACAGAAGTTAGCACCTGGCTGGCATCAGACAGGAAGAGGCAGTATCAGTTTGAGTCAACTGGGGAAAAAAAAAAAAAAAGCTACTATTTACTGAATTTACTACTAGGTGGTAGACAGTGTAAAAACTAATCTCATTTTTTTTTTTTTTCTGACATAAACAACTACAGTGGTTTCTCAGTGAGCCAATCTTGTTCCTTCTTTCCTTATCAAAGTGAGAAAGACAGTGGTCAATATGATTTCTGAAGGCATATGGTTATCATGAACTTGGCCATGCCCTTCTGTGAACCTTGCTGAAATAAGAAGAAAACAAATTTGTTAATCATTAAAATACACTGCAAGCCTATGATGTGTAAGCTACTATACAAAATAGTCCGAGGCCTGGTCTCGGGCTGAGAAGTTTATAATCTACTAAAGGAAGTAAGATGTAACCATAAAAAGATAACTTCTAAGGTAGTTCATTGGCAAATAAGATGAACAGGCTACTGGGCTATTGGAGGACTACCAGAGACCAAAGAATGAAGAGCTCAAGGAGGCTGGGGAAGTCTTGGAAGGTTTTCCAAAAAAGTGTAATTTGAGCTGTGTTTGTTTGTTTGTTTGTTTAAGTGTAAAATTCAGAGAAGCATAAAAGGATACAGTATACAGTACACAGGTAGCAATATATGTGGGACACAGAGATGAAAAATCTCAAAAGTGTAATTAATTATTTAAGTATCTGATGGGTGACAGAATAACAAATGGCAAATCACAATACTTGGCTATTTCATCTGCACAAATACCTCCATTTAAACAAAGAGTTCTTAAGACCGAATACTTGTTTTAGAGCAGTTAAAAAATGAAGCTACCAATAAGTTCAAAATTTTTCATTCTTTTTGATATAGCAGCTCCATTTCTAAGAATATGTTCTGGGGAAATCCCAAACTCAGGAACATAAAAGATGAAAAACTGGACAAAACCTAACTGTCCATCATGGTGAATCTATGGAATGGATCAAAACAGATGCAGAACAAGAGTTAATAGGCTAAAAGAATACGTTGTTCAAGAAAATGTCCAAGGGGAAACCGTGTATCCCATACGGTTACCATCTTTGTACTGACAAAATACAACCACGTATCACGCACACACAGAGGGAAGAGCAGGAGGATCCGTATCCCAAAGCCTCTGTCTGTCTAGTTCCAAATGGGGCTAATGTCACCTCAGACTACTGAGGTGATTTATCTTTCCTGTGGCACCTATGCCACGTCCGGTTTAATACCTGGCTCTTTGCCATCTAACAGCGGACACCTTTGTGGCCACCACCTCGGCTTATGCTTGTCCACGGTTTAGTGCCTTGTGCGGCTCTTGAAAAATGTTCTTTATGTACCTGCTGAATAAATGCTAAATGAGTACAACCAGGAACTATACAGAGCATCTGTAATCCCAGTTACAGGATACTCTGCATTTCTAGGGTTTAGGATTTGCCTATTTGGGGATATACACTGTTGATATTTTCCTTCCTTAAAAACAACAACAACAACAACAACAACAACAACAACAACAACAACAACCTTATTTCTGATTGAAAAAAAGAAAAACAAACAGAAAAAGACCTACTATCCTGTCACATATAAAGATAAATATTCCAACTTCCTATAATGAATTTTTCTGGCTTGGAATATTGGAGAACATACTTAGTTTTTAAGACTGTGAGGAACGTTTTACTTTCCCTGGGAAGAAACATGTTAAAACTAGGTTCTACTAGTATTTCAGGATTTGAATGTCTTATCGGATGTGGAATCTGATGAATTGTGTTGTTCAATCTCTGCCCAGCCTTGCCTGCCAGGAAGGAGGTCTGGAAAGGGGGTCAAGGGAAAAATGGTGGAGAACGGAAAAGAATGGGAGGAAGGCGAAGGAGAAAGGAGGGATATTTGGGCACTGACTAGTTTTATCCCCCAGGCTGGTCTGGTTCTTGTTTTATAGGAACTACTTCACCACTCTTAATTGTCATCACTGTAAACACACAATCTGATGTTAACAAGGAACAGCTCCTGTGCCCTGGGAGTGAGTCCTGAGGTCTGCATAAATCAGCATGGGTCATCTTTTCAAACGCTGAGAAATTTTTGTGGTTCCGGCATTTCCAGGAAAGGCTGAGCTGGCTTTCCATAATAATCACTTCACAGATTCTAACTTTTCCCTTTGAATTGTCAAAAGGTGTGATCTCCCCTAAATTAGTGTTCTTTAAGTATGTGTGTGAGTGTGTGTGTGCACCTACAAGTGCATGTATGAATATATGTATGTAGTATATCCACATATAAGCACATGCATGTATACATATATGTATATGTGGAAACATATATAATACATAACATATTATTATGGCATACAATATACAACATACATACAAAACTGGTATTCTTGAAGTTCTCTAATTTCAGCAAGTTTTATGCTGTGGAGTAGCTTCCAGAGTTGGAAGGTCTCGGGCAGAATCTAATCACCTAACCATATGGGCCATCACTTCCACCAGGAGGCATGTGTGTTATGCTGAACTGGTTCACTTGGACCTCTTTCACCCTTTCTATCAGTACTATCCTTGCTTCTTTGGCGGATGATGGACCTTCTTGAACTCTAGGATGTAGCACTTTGGGGTGCCGGTAGAGAATTCAAAGGGTGCTAGGTTCTTCTGGTGGGAGGTGATGACATCTTAGGAACCTTGCCATTATTTAGATGGGAGCTTTAAACTCAGCCTAGACATGCTCTGGAAAACAGCTATGAACATGAACACAGGCCCATAGACCAGCACAAAGGCTCACAGGAAAGGAGGCTGATGCATAATGGAAAATGAACACTGGGTCGAAAAACACAACCTAAACTGTTTGCTCTGTCTTCATGATCTGGCTTGATTTTACCTATATTTGTATGAAGGGCCCAGTGTAGTTGATAACCCTGTTAAACAAATCTTCGCATACCCACTTTTCCCCCAAGTGGAGATGAGACATAGGAAACAGGATAACACTGGAAATGCAGGTAAGGCCAAGGTCAGTTTTAGAGACAGAGGGTGACTTGTGTGCCGGGGACCGGGGACCATTATGGAGAGCAAGTTGACGCCTATCCTGAGAAGTAGGCTGACACTCCAGAAAAGGGCAGCTCAGAGGCCTCTGTGAAGAACGGTGACAACAAGCCCTTCGCAGACACAGCTTGGAGTCAGCCTTTACGGAGAAGCAACACTCCATGAGGCAAGTCACTTGTCCTGGCTCACTTCCTTCTATTAGTTTGCTGGCGAGAGTGCCACAGAAGCACAGTCAATAATGGAAGAAAAAGAAAGTAGAAAAGCCACATCTAAGATTCGAAATTATGCAAAATTAGCCCCGACACCCAATTTTCCTTGAGTAAGTTGAGCGGGGAAGGCAGCTGACATGAGGCCACCATGGGCCTGTTTTACATACATTCGTTCATTACATCTTAATAACCTGACACAGGTATTACTGTCATTTTCTAGGTGAGAAAAGTGAGCCTGAAAATGTGTTCTCTTAATATTCCCATCCCTTGAGATAATGGGAAAAGCAGATTGACAAGGACCGCTTTCAAGATACTTGTTTAATTTTCCTTTTTTCTCCCCCTTTCAAAGCCAGTATTAGCACACTTCCCCAAAGAGTTTCCTTTTAGAGGTTGAAGTGTCTCCTTTTCGCAATAAACACTATCAACTGCTATCTGTCAGGTGAAGATGACAGACTAACTGAACTTTTTTTGGGAAAGATCAAAACCAAGGTCATTAAAAGCATAGCCCTCCCCCGCATAAAAACAACTAATAATATAAATAGCTACAAAGACCTTTAAGGACTATCGCCTCCACACCAAAGTCAGAATCCCCACTGTTAAAAATCTAGGTTACTTCAACACAATAGAGAACACATCTATTGCTTTGATTTCTTAGTGGAATTCGGATCCAGTGAACCTCATTTTAGAAGGCCACACACCACATACACATTTGGAGGGAGGATGAGTTTCAAGAGTGCTTTGCATATCAGAAATACTATGAGTAACAATGAAATTATCCCATTCTTTTTTTTTTTTAAGAGGTTGAATAAAGATGTGTTTCAAAATACTAACAAGCTTCAAAATGCTTTACTTTGTTTGAACTGTGTCAATATAATGCTGGGTTTCTTCTCTGGACTCCTGAAATTGAAAACGTTCCTAATTTGGTCCCTCAGCTCCGATCTTCCCTTACATGGTCCTTGCATTGGATGGTGGGGCACTGCCTGTGTCTGGATAGCAGTTCGTTGTATTTTAAATGCTACTTGGAAAAAAGCATTTCTCACACAAACGTGTCGCACAGCATCTTTGTGCACAAGACCCCAGCTGACTCCCCAGGATTGAATCTGAAAGCTAGCTGAACATTCACATCTTGCGTCCACGGACACTGATGACTGAACAATAAATCATCCATTTAGCTTTTTTTGGACAAGACTTGAATCCACACTATTTCTTCACCATCATTTTTGTTTTTGCAGGGTATGGAGTGGGGCTGCTGAGATTGAAATGGAAAGGCGGAGGCATACAGCTCATACCCAGGTAACAGGGCCCCTGCCCTGAGATCAATGCATAATGGGGTTGTTCTCAGGCCCTCTTGGAGCCGTGCTCCTCTCGGTGGGACAGGAGGCTAGCGGGTCATGGAGATGGGCCCAGCGAGCTCGTAAATCGCCTCTTTTGAATCATGTTCCTCCTACCAGAGACAGGGTTCCTTTGGCCTGATGGCCCCAAGCCTCTCCCAGGGCCTGCATGGGACAGGGAAAGGGGCTGCACGGGAACTGTCCTCTTGAAGGCAGGCCCTGCTGTTGCTACACACACCTGCAGGCCTGGGGGTGGCCAACGGGCAGCTGTTTGCTGGAGCGGTGAGGGCATAAGGTATGGACGGAGCCTGGATATGTGGGATGGGTGCCCACTCTTATGTATGTAAAGTTCCTTGTGGTGCTGGAAAGAACCAGAATTGGAAAGAGAAGTAAGGTGGGCCTCCATGGCCCCCCAAAATATTTGGTGTGGACCTGGTAGAAGGAGACCCAGAGACGGATGTGGTTTTAACGGTGCTTCATTTAACAGAGGACCGCATGTTGTTAAAATCCTTCCCCCTCATCTTGGCCTTCCGACCTCGATCAGCAAGAGAAAAGGGCTGATCAGAAAATCCAATTGACTGGGGTCCCCGGGTACCTCCAGTCTGACTCCGGATTTTGCCTCAGATCATGATCTCACAGTTCATGAGTTTGAGCCCCGAGTCAGGCTCCGTGCTGGCAGCGCGGAGCCTGCTTGGGATTCTCTCTCTCCCCCCACCCCACCCCCTCTCTAAAAGTAAAACAGAACAAAACAAAAACAAATAAATGACAGAAGAATCAACAGATGTAACCTTGTGTAAGGCCTAGTCCTACACATACACGCATGCACGCACACACACACACACACACACACACACACACACACACACACACACCCCGTGCAGAGTAGACTACGACCACCAAGGCTACAGACATTCGAGATCACTTCCAGCCTCCATGCTACATTGTTCTAAAGGATTTGTACCTCCCAAACCAACTCCCAAACCAGTTTATGGCTGCATATTCCAGTTCCTGCACACACACCTTTTAAATTGGCTTCAACTTGCCAGTAGCTTTTACTCCAGAAAATTTAATGACGGTGTATAACACACAACCTTCATATAACATACAAAACCTCAGAATTGGCTTTCTTCCCTCTTTTAACACATTTATTATGGGTGTTAAATTACAGTAATTCCCAAGCTCAACCCCTAAGAAACAGGGCTATCTACGTCAGGCTTACTTCATACTGATTTTTTGAAGTTTCAAGCTGAGATATTCCCCTCCACACCTAAAAAAACTCCCTGTATTTACTGGTAACATATACACGTCTTCACTGAGGTTTTGGAAGCTCAAAGAGAAGGGTGGAGAGTGTGTAGATCTTCAAAGGGAAGAGAAAAGCAGTTGCCAAGAGAGATGCCAGACAAGAGACTTGTTGTTCTGGGACAATCAGACCTCAGGCAAAAGAATAATTACAAAGTAGTAAGAGACGGAAAGATGGGATCCAGGAAACATATGAAGATGGACATCGTTGTGGGTTTTAAACAACCCACTTGGGTCAGAACACGAGCAGACTTTCAAACACAGGGGGTGGTCTTTCAGGAACCGAGGCCCTATCTGAGCAGGAAGTAAGGCCCACATACCTTGTGGAGACAAAGGAGCAGTGTGCCCTGGGGACGAGAATACGAGGGTGAACTGTCCCCATTCCCTGCACGGACCGTTCCGACCCACTCCAAAGCCACCAGAACGTTCCTTACCACAGCGCTTGCCAAAAGTCCCTCCTCCTCCAAACCTTGGCCAACATTTCCCACTTAGAGCCAAAATACTTGGGTTTGCCCCTCTTCGATCCAGTGAACGAATATGCCGCCACTAAACTATCCCACACACAACGTGTCCCCCTCAGTTTCTTAATGTGCTCTAGGAAACACTGTGGGCAATTTTCTGGAATTTATGCAGCATTCCTTAAGGGGTCATTTTGAAGCAACAGGAAAACCTTCGTGAAATTCTACTGAGGAACTGGGACTGGTCCAATTTTCCTACACAAATTTTTACTAGATGGAAATCCAGAAGTTTTGGCCTCTTCGATCCATCATAAAAACGCCCTTTGTTTAAACAAAGTCTCCACTGATGCATTTTCCAGCACATAAGGTAATTTTCAGTGTGGTACAAAACTCACTAGGGTCCTTTAAAACCGGGGGTGAAGGGGGGGGAGGAGGGAAAAAGCACCTACACAGCAGAAGCCTTTATGATCTATAACTGAGTACATACTGCATTCGCAATAATACCACATTTCACCGCCCGGGCTGTAACACAGTAACCCCCTCACAGCACTGGCCGGCCCACAAACAGAACCACGAAACCCGGCCAGGAACTCGATCTGCAATAACAAACCCGACTTGCAGTAAAAGCCATCTGTACAAGTGCCAATTATCCTTCTCCTCAAATGATTAGGTTCCATCTAGTTTTGCTGACAAGCAAGTTATGCCACATTTTAATAGGCAATAAAATGTATTATTAAATAATTAGTAGCTAAGAAACAGAAATTAGAGGCTACTTCCCTGCACATGCGTCCCCCCAGTACTTTAGTCTATTGATGTAAAGCGACTGGATCCCTCCGAAGAGGACGGACTGAAACCTGATACAGCAGTTTACTGTGAGACAATTATGAGGCTAATGAGTGTTCACAGAGACTGAAGCGGGAAAGAAATCTAGAAAATTCCGCCTAACCCCAGTTATGTCTGCTCCGTAGCAGGGTCCCGGAGGAGCAGAAATTTCTTCAAATCGCTCCTTGTTCTGAGCACATTAATTAAACTGTTAAAGGTAAAGGAGTATTGATGTCTTTCCCATCTCCCCTCTTCTCCCCGCAGGTACTGTCTGATACTTGTTCAGCCCTAAAGGTACAGTTGCGCTAACTGAAAAAAGCCCCACTAAGACCAATTAAGGTCTTTACTAAGAGGCCGAAAAGAAGACAAATGAAGGCAGAAAGCCCGATTACAAGGAACCTTTGTACAGATGTAAAGCAATTAGAGTGGTCCCAGGGGGAAGGCAGCATGGTTCCAGAAGCACGCGATTTTACAGCCTGTCTAAACTTGGAACAATCTATCTTTTTTTAGGTTGGGAATAAAAGTGAACCCTATATTAGTGTCATATATCAGCTGCTAGTGCCTGCGATTGGTTCCCGCATGCCTGCTAGAGCCATAAAGCCTCTCAAAGATCCCCGGTGGAGGGCAACACCATTATACACTGAGCTCTCACAGGCAGGAAGAAAGACCTGCCTCGTGTCAGAACTGCTTAACAGAGGGGCCGCTGCAGCTGCGCACACACCAGGCAGACGGGGGTGGGCAGGGACTGGAAGGAGGGCAGAGGGGAAGGCGGGAAAGGGGAGCTGGGAGACCCTCTCTGGACGACACTGAAGGGGGTCGCCCTAAGGAGAACAAAAGTCCGCCCGGATTATCCTCTCAGGACATTTTAACAGCAGCCACATTTCTGTCATTAGCTCTCCTTTTGATCTCGTTAATGCAGAACATGTCAGTGTTTCATCTTTCCATACTTGATAAGAGCCAACAGATGGGTTCGTGGGTAGAGACTCAGATGTAAGAATTCATACTTTGCACTGGATTTCTGGAAGTGAAATGGCCAGAGAGGAGAGGAAGGGTCAGGAATGTGTACATTCTCCCTCAATAACTTAGGATCAGAAACTCATAAAGCAAGGGAGGGGGTGAGGGGGAGAACAACGCAGAGACACTGGAACTCTGTGTATGTCTGTATGGCGGCCCTTTTCCAACAGAAACACAACGCAAGCAGTGGAGAAACTAAAATTCTCTAGTCGCCACATTAAAGAAGTGAAGAGAGACAGAATCGGTCTTGATAATACATTTAACTCGACATATCCAGAATCTTACCGTCTGACAGGTAACTGACACAAATGCGTTAAGAAGGACCTACTTCACGCAACTTATACCGGGTCCTCGAGCACTCGGCACACCTCAGTTTGGACTTGCCCCATTTAGGCGCTCAGTGACCACGTGTGACTCAGGGCCACCATCCTGGACACCGTCACTGTGCTGCAGGGAATGAGAACAGGCTCCTGGCCCACCACTAACCAGCCTGAGATGATGGTAACTGACTTGAGTTTTCAGTGCCTCTAACTGCTCGGCTTTAAGTTGGGAATAGTAGTATTTCGCTTCACAGGGTTGTCCAGAGGATCAGCTTAGATAATCCATGTGAAAAGCTAGTAACAAAGCCTGGCACAAGGTAAAAGCACTCAGTAGCTATTAGCAATGATTTCTACTACTGTTTTTACAAACCAACCTCACATAAAGAAAGGCGCAATTTCCCACCAAGACATAAGTTTCGTAAGAGCTCTGAGGGCATCGAGCTATCTGGCGTTCCCTCACTTCTGTCCGTATTCACTGGAGTTGCCAAATGAGTTTCAACAGTTATTTGAGATTCAAGCAAAATGAGTCTGGAAGATTTGGCTGCATCCGCGACTGCTTCTATTGGATGATGTACCGGGACTTTGTACCTGTTCCACACCAGGAAGGCTGGCCAGGGGTGAGTAAGAAGTCAACATCTGCTGGAGAGATCCGTGTTGCCAGATACCACAGCAGATGCTCTCGCACTTGAGAAGAATGATCCGCAAGAACACTGCCTTTAGGTAAAGAGTTGATAATTGCGCAGATCAGTTTTTGATTTTTGATAACTAATAATTCACATGGAGGAACGGCATTAAAAAAAAATGGTGGCATTTAACATCCAACAGAGAAATAATTAACTTTTAAAGTTAGCCAGTAAAAGAAAATGCCAAGGCTGGATGGTGAGGCAACGCTGACAACAAGAGGGGATACATCAGGACATTAATTAGGTACAAGCAAACATCTTCCCTAATAGCTCATGTTCTCATTCCCAAAATGTCAACAATAGATATTAACACCAGATGCTGGCATTACATCTCCCCTGACAGTGAGTCTGGGCCATGTGTGTATGCTCAGAGAGAAGATTCATATGCTCGAGGAGAAAAATCCAAAGGGATAAAGGCTGTGTTTCCTTCCCTTAAATAATTTACAGACCCTTTATGAATGGTGGGGAAATGGGAGCTTAAGAGGAATCTCAACTGAAACATAAGAGAGGAGACAGACTGCATCAGGTGAGACATTATCCACAGGGAGACTACTCTGGCATCTGTTCCGCTCCCCCGGATGCACCCTGAACCCCAAAGTGCTCAGTCACCCTCCTGCAGGAGGCAGGCAGTATACCTCTCACGGCTGGTGTCTGAAGCAATCTCTTGGGGTGAAACCACCACCCCTGGGGATAAGAGACATCACTACAATATTCAGAAAATCTCAGAAGACAATTTCTGATGATCTAAAGAAAATCATTCCCCTTTTTATTAATTTCCATTTTTTCACACTTTGGGTCGGACAGAAGAGAGATGTAACCAACATGAGGAATGTGACAGATTTCCATTGCTGAGCAGGACACCATCAAGGCCTGACTCAGTTGGCTGCGTAACGGACTATGTTAACTTACGCTCCTCGCCCTGTCTGCTAGGCGAAGCCGCCAAACTCCCTGAACACCGGCTGTTGCTCTGGGAAGCGGATTTGGGGCCACTAACAGAAGGGAATAGGCTGCACACAGGGAGACACAAGGGTGGCGGGAATGTGTACAAAGTGACCGTCGAATCACAACGACTTTCTTTGCATTCCACCACTGAACAGATGAAATAAATTCCCCTCCAACATCAGCCTCTGCACGTGCGGTTTCCTTTGCCTAAAAGGTGCTGCCCTCTGGTCTTCCCATTCTCACCCCTAAGTCTCTTCAGGTGTCAGCTTGGAACATCACATCCTCCAGGAGGAATCTCCAAGCCAACCCGCTCTAAAGTAGGTCCCCCCTGCCCTGCATCTCCATCGTTCTCCATCGCAGCCTCTTGGCCTTTGCTGCTGCTGTTGTTTTTCTAAACAGTACACCCCACGCTTGTGCTCACTGCACGTGCTTCTTTACTGTAGCATAAGTTCTAAGAAGGTATTGTCTGTCCTGGGTACTTCTGTTTGTTCAGGCCTGGAATACAGGAGGCACTCAGTATATGTTTGATGAACACTGTTGGGATCTCTGCTACCTCGTGTTGCTGTTGACTCAATCCTTGGACCAAGAAACACCAGAGAAGATCCCGGTGGCTGATAGAATAACTCAAATTGAGGGGCACCTGGGTGGCTCAGTCGGTTGAGAGTCTGACTCCCGGCCAGGTCATGATCCTGTGCTTTGTGGGTTCGAGTCCCGTGGCGGGCTCTGTGCTGATAGGTTCGGAGCCTGGAGCCTGGAGCCTTCTTTGGATTCTGTGTCTCCCTCTCTCTTTGCCTGCCTACCCCCTGCCCCGCCCCACCCCGTCTATCTCCCAAAAATAAATAAACATTAAAAAAACCATAAAAAGAGTAACTCAAATTGAGGGCTACCTAGAAAAACCAACCAACCAACCAACCTAGAGGCCTCCTTTGAACAAAAACTGAAAAGCACAGATGAAGGAGATAGACTCCGTGCACTCAGGGGGTTTATACTCTAGGAAAAGAGCAATGCATACAGGCAGCCAAAGATTCAGGTTAAAAAGTCACCGGACTGATGGATGTTGTCAGGTCATGTGGTCAAGGTAGGTCCTGGGCTGACACTGTCAGAGGGAGGGGTTCTCAGAGCCTCCTGACAACCAAGACAAACGGCACAGTCCAAGGGTCAGAAGCATCATCTCTATAGGCAGGCTGTCTAGACTGATGACTGGGATCTTGACGTTTGGGGTAAGTTCCTTAAAATCCTTGCTCCTCAGTTTTATCATCTCTAAGGTGGGAGTACGAGTATTGTTTATGTTACAATTATGAGGATTAAATATTTGTAACATGCTTAGCATCGTGCCTCACATATAGGAAACACTCAACAAACCATTATTTAAAACAAAATGGTCTTGGAGAGCCTGGGTGGCTCAGTCGGTTGAGCGTCCCACTTCGGTTCGCATCATGATCTCACGGTTTGTGAGTTTGAGTCCCACATCGGGCTCCCTGCTGTCAGCACAGCACAGCTTTGTATCCCCTATTTCCCTCTCTCAAAAATAAACATTACTGCTAGGAATTTATCCAAGGGATGCAGGAGTGCTGATGCATAGGGGCACATGTGTTTACAGCAGCACTTTCAACAATAGCCAAATTATGGAAAGAGCCTAAACGTCCATCGACTGACAAATGGATAAAGAAGATGTGGTTTATATACACAATGGAATACTACTTGGCAATGAGAAAGAATGAAATCTGGCCATTTGCAGCAATGTGGATGGAACTGGAAGGTATTATGCTAAATGAAGTAAGTCTGTCAGAGAAAGACCGATACCATATGTTTTCACTCATAGGTGGATCTTGAGAAACTTAACAGAAGACCGGGGGGACGGGAAGGGGAAAAAAAATGTTATAGAGAGGGAGGGAGGCAAATCGTAAGAGACCCTTGGATACTGAGAACAAACTGAGGGTTGATGGGGGTGGGGAGAAGGGAAAGTGGGTGATGGGCATTGAGGAGGGCACTTGTTGGCATGAGCCCTGGGTGTTGTATGGAAACCAATTTGTCAATAAACTATATTAAAAAATAAAGTAAAATAAAAAATAAACATTAAAACAACAACAACAACAACTAAATGGTCTCTTCAAGACCCATGAAACTTGCTTACTAGTTAATCCCGTCCAGCTTGCGTGTATGTGGCCCATCAATTCCGGGTCTCCCCCTTCACTTCCCCTATTGTCTTGATTCTGTAGCATCCAGCACTGACCATGAGCTTCAATCCCTAGTTTGCCTTCTTTCAAGCACAAATGCTGATCTAGCCACACTAGTTCCCTTCTGTCCTTGTCCAACTTTTGCTAGTGGCCAACAGAGGACTTGCAGCCTCTGTCCCAATGCTTGCTAGTGGTTCATATTTGGTTTCTCTTCCAGAAAATACTAGCTCTATAGAGGCAAAGTAGGACACTTGGACTAGGACCTGGGCCTTGACATCCAGATGATTACAAGAAAAAATGAGATTTTTGCGCTTAAGCAATCTTTGCTAATATACTTCATTCAGAAGCCAAGTCTTCCTTGAATTCAGAGCCCCTAAAGCCATGTAAAATAATTTGTCTGTCAAATGTCTCAAAGTATCTATTATGTATAAGGCAAGATACTAGGCACCACGGGAGGGGAAAAAAACCCATAAAACAAGATCTGTCTTCAAAGGGTGATAATGTTACAGTGTAACAGAGCTCAGAAGCAGCTTGCCAAAGAAGGCACTAACCTCTGATTTTCTAAGGATCAATTGCATTCTGGTTTTGAGCACAGAGATTTTAAGCATTGAAGTGCCAATGACTCAAGCCACAAAAAAAAGTCCTTCAAGTACCACTGGTAAATAATCATCTCTGTGATGGTTTTGGAGTTCCATTTTAATCAAATCCAGTAAGACGTTCCAAATACCATTTATACTTTAACAATCGACCCTCCATCTCTAAATCCTGGCTTTTCCTTTAATCACTCATGAAAATTCTGTTTTTCAAGTGCTGACTGTGGTCTGTCTTGCCGTGGACCAAGCCGCACGATCACGAAGCCCACAGGCTGCTACGGGTCCCCCCACGTCACCGCCCCGGCACTGGAGCCACAGCAGCGGCTGGAGTCAGATGGCCTGGGATCTGCTCTGGCAAGTTGTTTAGCGCTTCAAGCCTCCGACCGTTCACTTGGAAGATGGAGAACGGTAGTGGCGGCACCTGCCTCACACGCGTTTACAAGAACTGACCGACTATAAAATGCTGAGACTACTTCTTGACCCTTAGTAACCGAACTGCTTTTGTCCTAAAGAAGTTCTTAATTAAGAACCAGTTTTGCTGTGCCTCCCGACTTCTGTGGCCCCGGATGATGGCTGTAGGACACACACTCGGAACCCAGAAAAGAGTCTGCCAAAGTCGCAGGACGAAACCCCGTCGGCCCACCGTCCCGGAGCTGGAACTCCCGGGTGGCAACTGCCTGGTGCGCGCCGAGTTCGAGAGACTGGCGGGGTCCTGGGCCAGCAGACACCACACGAAGCGTTTGGTACGAGGAGATTAAAAGGTACTTCCGGGGCCACGTAGCAGATATTCTTTTCGGCAATTTCGTTTAAAGGGGAAGCAACCGGGCAGATCCGAATGTATGATCTTGTTTTGCCAAGAACTAGCTGCGAGGGGTCTTACAAAGCTACCTTTAGCTTCTGGGGACTCAGTGTCCTTATGCTAAAACACAGGGTCGGTCCTGCTCACGTGCGGAAGAGGCGGTTGAATCCTCACCGTCAGTGTGACTGCAGCACAGGCGGCCAGGTAAGCGAGTGTGAGCCCGTCTCCAAAAGTGTCCAAGGACTTTCGTCTCCCTTCCCCGGACAAGCTGGTTTATAACATGTGACTACTCAGACAGCCGAGAACTGACTTGCTGACAGGCTGGTAATTTCACAACGCTGTATGGACTGGGACAGAGATACACACAGGTACGAGAGAGGACTTCGTGAAGGCACAGCTCAAACCTAGATGAGCAGGGGGAGGGAGGGAGGCACCAGGGAGGCTCAGCTGTCCTGGGACAGCGGCCCCTCGATGAGTCCGACGTGACTGCCGGGGCACAGGGAAGCCGTCCAGGCAGAAGCGGCTCTGTGAACCGAGGCGCAGGGCAAAATGGAGTCAAGAATTACCAGTACTCTCCGTGGCCGGAAGGAGAAGGGACGGGTCTCCCAACCATCAGTTACGCGCAGAGCCAGGCGACAGCCCAGGAAGGAAAACACGCATTGGGATGGCGTACACTTCCTGGCTACACAGAAGGTGACAGCTTCACGCAGTCACGTGGACGGGGGGCAGGCGTGTGGTCTTCTGTCTCTTCTCAGAGACACCAAGCCCCTTACCTCTACCCACTCACGTTATTTCATAATTCTTAGCAAAACGTGGAGTCTACCTTTCCTAGTGAGAGGTTTTGGAAGGGACAATGGCTCAAGGGAGCTGGGGAAATGTCACTGAGCCCCAACGGAGGAAGGGCGCGTGGCGCAGGGCTCTATCGGGAGCTGAACGGGGAGTTTCCCTGGAGAAGCTGATTTTAGGCGGCCGTCCACAACAGCTGGAAGGCATGACGTGCCGCCAAAGAAACTGCCACGGAAGAGAAGACCGGGGACAGCGTGGAGGCCCCACGATGAGCACCACCGAGGGCTGGCAGGTGCCGACTGAGGAGGCGGTGAGCCCTCGTCACAGGAGGTGACGGCAGGCGGCCACCTGGAGAGAGGGTGTGCGGGACGCTTTCCAGATGGACGTCGGAACAGGTGACCTGCAGATACTCCTCCAACCCTGAGACGATGTGATGCCAATGCCAGTAACTGCTGGATGCGTGAGGGTTCTACTAGAACGAGCCTCGGCAGAACACCACACGCTCTCCACGGAGTCTTCCGGGCTGCGGGGACGGGACGGGCAAGGCCAGAAGACTTCACCGAACAGTGAGAGGCTTCTAGTACAGAGGGCTTTGCTTCCAAACCTCTCCGAGTCAAAGGCACACGAGACCCCGCTTTGCAAACGGCCACCTGTCTACTTCTCTGAGGCGAGGAACAGCGTATGCTGGGGAGGACACAGGCGGCCCGAGGAGCCAAGGCGTCTCCTCTCCCATGTTTTCCCACTTAACTTTATTCTCGGACGCCTTCGAAGACAAGAGTCCCTCCTGAAAACAGCGCAGAGTTCAGAGAACAGAGGGAGATTCGAGCAGCACTGGTAATTCTAAACTTGTCAAATGGAAAAGCTTCATTCAAAAACAAATGTTGTGGGGTTTTTTATTGGGGGGGGGGGTGTGGGTAACTGCTAGCCAAATGTCATCTTTGCTTATTCTTGATAAACTTGCTAAAATGTCTCCTAATCCTCAAAAGGTTCTAAGCCATGTTGATCATCTTTTAAAATAAGGTCACTGAATTTAGAGAGCCAGGAAGACTGCAATTCTCTGAATGTGTTAACACCATCCAGTACAGCAGATCTATCTGAGGTCAGACACTTTTTAAAAAGCTCCAGCTTGCATGGCCTTCTCTCAAAATACGGTCGAGTGCACCAGACTTAGCAGATCGGTGAGGGATGGACTTGAACTGGGTGTGACCCTATGACCGGGCAGGAACTGAGAGATTAAGAAAAAACCCAGGGTCGGGCGATAGGAAAATCCCCAGAATTCAGTGACAGGACGGTTAGGTTCCTCTCTCTCATGCTTCGTATTTTCTTTTTGTCACTAGGTTTTCTTGCCTTTACCTTATAGATGTGCCTCATTAACTTCTGCTCTGCCCTGCCTACCAACATTGCCTAGGTTTAGATTCTCACCCACTTCCCTTGTGAGCCTACACTCTGCAGAAAAACCAGAGTCACATTTCAGGGCCTGGATTAGGGTAAGGCAAGTGAGGTACCCAGGGCACAAAATTTAAGAGGGCCTCATTCTCAGGACTGTGTAAACACCAACCAGGAACTTGCCTGCCCCCACAGAGGCATGCCCCTCTCTTTATATTTTGTACCTTAGGTAATTCTCTTGCCTCATCCCACGCCTGGCCCTGTTCCTAAGACTTAGCAAGTGTCTCTGATGCTCCACAACACCCACACCATAGACGCCCCTGCAGGATCGCGTGATGGGCTACCTTTCCAGAGGCAACTGTCAGCGTGCTCACAATTCCACACCAGAGAGCAGCAGGCCCTGCCTCAGTGGTTCCCCAGACACACGTTGTCACTTCACACATCAGACCTGTACTGTATCACACTCCCCTTCAGGGAAGACCTGCCTTCTCTTCATTCCTGCCCCAATCCTGAAGAGTGTCTCTTACATGCATATAAATAAAGGAATGTATATAAAACGTCCCTTCCATGTTTCCATCATACAAGCCTCCCCTAAAACCACCACTTTGCTTTTCCCCCTCTGGACTCCACCAAACACCTCGTGTCTATTTCTATTACAACACCGACCACAGGGCCCTGTCTCTAACTGCATGTGGCAGCTGCCTGACATTCCAATCCAGTGGGGACACACAGTGTCTTCCCATCTAGGCATCCCCAGGGACTAACACAGTTCCTAGCACACGGCTGGAGTTCGACAAATGTTTGTTGGATACGTGAAGGCGCGTTCTATTCAACACGTACCCTTAGTGTTCCTCCTTTTATCCTCTAACTAGGATCAATTCCAGGGTCCAAAGCAACAAGAGGAGACTTCCAATCGTGGGAGAAAGAACGAGACGGTTCATAGCACAGGTCTGTCCAGGCTGCTAACTTTGCCTCGTCAGCATGAACTGAAGAGATCCACGACAGTGCGGCCTGGCTGCCACGAGCAAAGTTAACATGTTTGTTAAACATCATTGATAAAGATGATTAAATATTCCATTTCTGTTTGCTTTAATTAACTATAATTAAAACATCACCGGGAGTCTACAAAAGCCATTTGCATATACTGTTTGGAGAGGTGCTTGGTACGGTCCTGTCTTTGCAATTTGCAAGGCTCCATAAATGAGCTTAACTTGGCTTGATTCCTCCCACTCTCCTCTTAGAAACAAACCAGTATTTTGGCTATTTTAAAAACTACAGTCTTTCCCAACTTTAGAACAAACCCCTGACTTGGTACAATACAGAATGATACACAGAGAACACAAGCCTAGAAAAATGTCTCGTGTTGAACTCCTAACAACACCGAGAAAAGTCTGGCTGGTTTGAGGGCTAGGCTGGGGAGAATGGGTAGCAAGAGGGAGCAGAGGGCAGCACGTCTTCTGTTGTTAAGGATGCAGCTGTGTGTCAGTGGGGGTAGGGTGGTTAGGAGGTAGGAAAGGTCTTGACCGCCCTGTCCAATATGGTAGCCATTAGCCACGTGGACCTATCTGAAGTGAAACTAATTAAAATTAAATAAAATTAAAATTTCTTTGGCCTCACACTTCAAGGGCTCAGCAGCCACCATCCAGTACTCGTGTACTGGACCGTGCAGGTATAGAACACTTCTGTCGCCATACAAGTTCTACGGGGCAGTGATGGCACAGACAATGGAAGCTCACAGATTAGCCTCTGCAGCCCAGAGAGCAACGATGCCCATTCTTACCCTTAGTTCATAATAAATATGCACGCATCAAGCATATTCTCACCCATCTTCTTGCAAGCGTCTTCCCTAAAAGGGGACATAGTTTGTACGCTATGGGACCAGATGCTGCCGTTAGAGTGTCGCTTCTGGTTAAAAATGAACATTATCAGCTGAGACACCCCGAATTGGCTCACTTAAGAGATCCAAAGCAACGGATGGCCACTAGAAATTTGGGAACAGTTTATAAATGAACGTGGTGCCTAAGAAGGACACCAAGGCAGGGGAGGAAGGACAGACGGAGCACTGAGCGCACAGACTGGCACACACTGATGGGGAGCCGGAGGGCTGCAGGGGCTGGGAAATCCGGCAGCCTGTCGCATCCCCCAGGATACGCAGCCATGCTCACCTCTAGCTATGCCAGGCCCTTGTCTCCGATCTCAAATGAAAGGCATAAAGGAAACACTGTTTGGTTGAAGTGACGCCCTGGTAACTGCCAACTAGGGAGTATTTCTAAGCACCTTCTCCAGCCGGACCCGCACCCTGAGTCAGTGAGTTGTCCACTGCTTGCCCCTTCCACAGATTTGTGCTCATGTTTTAAATAAACACTAACAGACTCCATTCTGTAAGAGGTGAACCAAAAATCCTAAGATCCAATCTGAAAGAGAAGCCAAGGGCATTCTTTTCCAAGCATCAGATTGGTTTCACATGAGGTGATTAGACTCTTTCCTGCTAATTGCACTAGAAAGAACTAATTAGAAAAATCTACCATTCAGCTAATGAGAGCTGGGCCCTAACTATCTCAGTGCTTAACTTTTCAGGTTGTAAAATATCACTTTTTTTTTCATGCTCCATCTGAGAAAGTTGTCACTGTGTTAAATTCCAGCAGTCGGGCTAGGCATTAAATAACCGAGGCAACATTTACAAAATGCCTGCACATGCTACAGCTCACTGGGGTTCCGCCCAGGATTTCTTCCTATTTCGGAAGGGTGAATATGATAGACATCAAAGACCGTTAACTAGCAGTGTAATAGTGAGCTGGTAATGAATTCTGCCCCATTTCTCAGCACAACCTTCTTAGTGCCTTTGAGCCTTTTATTACGGGGTCCGTTAATAATGCAGAATAAGGAATTTCACATGTAATGTTGTTACTCTGAGAAGAAGAGTTCATTAAAAAGCAATGATATCACCTGATTGAGACTCACGTCCCTGCCAAAGGTTATAGCATTTATCAGGAAGCTGACGGAATGAGAATAATGAAGAGCTAATAAATCAGAGTCCCTCACTGTACAATAAACTCATTATAGTAAACAGTAGACAGTACAAGTCAACATCGGAAAATACGAATTCAGCCATAGTGTTAGGACAAGGGCTGTAGCAAAGTTTTCTTAGACGAATAAGTTCGGAGGAGAGCTCTGGGTTTCACACAATTCACATATTACGTCCACTAAAGAAATGCCTCCGCAGCTCAACACCCTTCCCAAAAAAGCACTTTTCCAAAAAAGTTTACAGTCCTCTTGGCAGAAGCCCAGATCCTATATGCTGCAAGATGATGTGTGAAATTAGCAGAAATGTAAATGTCAGAACTTCTGTTTTTGGAATTAAATGCTAGAGATTCTCTCTGCATCTAGGGTCCCCATTCCCTATGTCAAGGTAGAAAGTTTTCAAGAAGACAAAGATTCACATGTTCAAAGACATGATGCTGACAGGATGCTGGCACGAATTCCTCAATTTCCAATGAGGATCAAGAATGAGAATTAAACTCGCCCTTCCCGAACAACCTCTGGAAAGCAAGGATTCCAGCTTCCAGGTAGGTAGGTTTCATATTGTCTGTCCTTAAGGACTCATAACTTGACTTGACGGGGTTTGGATTAAGGGCCATTTGGGGGGTTATTTGGCTGTTCATTAGCACCTCTAAGTAGAGAGTGTGGAGTAAGTATTGGGATTCAGATCCTTCCACCCTGTCTTTTATTAACAGTGTCAGAAAGGACTTGTCAGAGCAAAGCACTCACACGAATGCTAACAATAAGGTTTGAGAAAAATCTAGAGATTTCAGTTTTAGGTACACTCCACCCCTTGTGCATATTTCTCCTGATAGTTATGCAGTATTCTTTAAAAATTTTTTTTACTCTGGTATTTATGTTCAAATCATGCATTATTCCAAAGGCTCTCAGGTTACAATAGCGGTGTGTGTGCATGCGTGTGTCCCCACATGTGAACAAACGTTAGAGGTAAAAGGAGAGACAAACTAATAGCACAGTGCCAGTGCATGGATTATTATCCCCATTTTACAGATGAGACACCAGGGAGATTAGGTATTGCTTGAGATTACACGGCTAAGTGATAGAACCAGGATTTCAAAGGTCCTGGCAGGCCCTGTACTTCGACTTCAGAGTACTTCTCTTTTCCTTTCAGAGTGTCCCTAGCATCCTCAAACTGACTTAGGTACTTATCAGCAGTATTTTGCTTTGGATTTCACCATAAGGCTTAGTTACGCCCAGTATTATTTTTAAAGGCGGCCATCAACAATTAATCAGAATCTCTTTGTAAGTCAGCAGTAGGAAGAAAAAAAGACATCAAGACTTTTGTCAGAAGTTAAATTCGCATTAATGTAACACAGAAGTGGGGCTGAGTTGGAACTGAATGGCTCTTCCCACAACGGGTGTTAAGCCTCACTTTTCCCTTTCATTTTTCATCTTGACTTTCATTTTCATCTTGGCTCCTTCATGAACCAAAAAAGAACAACCACAACAAAATGTCCTCGCCCCTATCTCTATCCCATCTCTACCAATCTGAGGCCTAAAGAAGTGAAACATTGTATGCAACATTGTAGCAAGCCAGTAGCTGAGCAAGAGGAAAACCTCAGATCTTCACTCGCAGGCATCATTTGTAACAATTCAGTAGCTCGCTCTTTTCGCTGGTCAAGAAGGAAGGTTCAACATCAGTATGCAACCCAAACATTAGACCGTCTTCTCGTTTTCATTAATCTATAATCCTTACTAATACAAGGGACGGCCCAGAAATGAGGACCCAGACAAATCCCAGGAAGTACTGTTAACATCACATAATCAGAACAAGCTACTGGAAGAGAAAAGATGACTTCACGTGCTGAATAAGTCGACATGTCGTTTTGGAAAACAGAGAATTTGATGGCAATACCCAACTTCCTAGTCAGATTTATACAGACAGAGCAACAGGAACTATTACACCAGGGTAGCTAAATAGTAGCAGTAACAAGCAATATTTAACGAACTACTTTGAACGTGATTAAGAAGTTATTCCTTAGAATACAATCAATATTTATAATGTTACTATTTCTGGTTGTCAAATGAGGGAACTGAGGAACAAAGATGAGGGCGAGGAGATGGGTTAGATGGGATGGTCTGGCAAACAGGTGGGGCCTTTCCGGGAAGCTGAATGTCTTCTCCAGGGCCAACCTGGACAGACATGACGGGATATGAGAGACAGAAACGCAGAGGGACTCACTCGTGAACTGGTGTCCTCGTAAACATTTCCCTGTGTTGCTCTTCACCGAATTTCATCTGGACTCTTAACTCGGATGACTATAATGAGCATCTTGCATGACAGACTTGGGGACCACAGGTAGGAGACACAACAGCAATTACACGATCCAGGCAACATTTTCACTAACTTTTCCAACCATCTCCCGTCGCTGGGAGAAAACTTTGTTCCCTTTGTCAAATTTCCCTAAAAGACAGTCTGTGCTATCTGTAATATCGGCTGTGTCTAAACATCAAGTGCAACCATGATACCCTTTAATAGTTAATCCTCCAACATGTAATTAGGCATTCACATGACAATCAAAACCATGACTATATTTCATGTTTGCCTTCCCTTTCAAGCCCTCTACTAGAGGGGCACTTACTCTGTCAAATCTGCTATAGTAATCAAAACATTGAAATTACTTCTTTCCACACTAAATATACTGGAACTGGTTGTTTGATTAAATGTAGAGCAGAGAGTGCAATTTGCTAAATTACAAGTATTCTGAACATGTAAATATAGTTTAATTACTGCAATTAAAGAAGATTACTGGAGATTGGCAGATGGGAATGTAATGCTGTTTTAATTAGAGTTTTTAATGCACTGTAACATAAGCATAATATTAACCCTTTATCCCAGAAGAGGTAGCTGGTCTGTGAAAAATTAGTATTTAAAAATGTATTAGCGCTAGTGTTTCATAACAAGGGCTAGACTGAGGTACACTACCCTGGGAACCACCAGGGAGTAGAATCACAACTTCTAAGAACAGGAAACTGAGGCAGACAGCAGTGACGGACAACACACGTGCTGCGGCACCGCTTACGAACGTGTACACAAGCGTGCACGGCCCGGTGCATGTGCACACAGAGAAACACCTATCTCGCCGGCTGCTTTTCATAAAAGAACAATGTTGTCATACCATCAAAGACCGAAGGGACTTCCTGGCCATGAAATGTTTCATGGAGTCCATGTTTAGCAAACACGAAAAGAGAAAAGTATTTCAAAAGTGCATTTATTTCGGGGTGCCTGGGTGGCTCGTCAGTTAAATGTCCAACTTCGGCTCAGGTCATGATCTCACAGTTCGTGGGTTTGAGCCCCGCGTCGGGCTCTGTGCTGACAGCTCAGAGCCTGGAGCCTGCATCGGATTCTGTGTCTCCCTCTCTCTGCCCCTCCCACTCACACTCTGTCTCTCTCTTGCTCTCAAAAATAAATAAAACATTAAAAAAAATTTTTTAAATGCATTTACTTCAAAAAATGCATTTATTCATCTTTGGGAAAACCACAGCACAGATACTCTACAGAGGGAGGCCAGTATATTATTATTATTCACCTTCCAGAACAGTAGAGGCTACATAAAGTAATATTCCAGAATGTAAGAAGCAATCTTTGTCATCTTGAAAGCTATCACTTGCAACATTTTATCCATTTAAGTCAATAGCCTATTAGAAATTCTAATTGAAAGTTCAATAGTCAGCTTGGAGCCTTACAATAGAGGTTGCCTTTTGGAAAGCCATTTAAAGTCTTAATCTCTTTATCATTTGGTATTTTGAAGCCTAACTTTGTTCTTGTTAGGCAGATCAATGGCATTAATTTACAAAATGGGGGAAAATGTCACCCTTCATCCGTTAAGTCTCAGCTCAGTGAAGAGCAGCATAAGCGAATCTGATCACTGCTTTCCCATATTAGCAGCAAACGGTGCCATGGGAGGCTTGACCTACAAATTTTAATTACTGCATGAAAAATTCAGTTCCTGGAGAGGAAGAGAGACTTGAGCAAGAGCAGGGGCCCACCTTGGGCAAGTCTGCTGAGTTTTTTAAGTCTTCAGGACTGGATTTCTGAATCAGTGGCCAACACCACAGTCAGTGAAAGGGGTTTGCTATATCCAAGAGCAAATCACAAATTTCAAAACAAAGCAAGGCCAAGACCAAAGACACTGGGGCAGATAAGTAAGCTTCTATGGGAAAAGCTGTGGAGGAGAGTATGCTTCTGTTTTACTGAGCAAAGAGCATCTTGATGGGTCATGCCACACCTACCAATTGGAAAAGCAAAAACAAAAACCAAGATGTGGTCATGAAGCGAATTCAATGAAGAGTTACAGCCTCAGAGGCAAGCATCCCTCCAAAAAACAGGGAGGCAGTCTTGGTCTCTGCACTCAGGAGAAGGAATTATTTTCACCCCAAATAAAAGAAATGGATTCTGAATGTGGAGGCATGATGGGTAATTGGTGGGGGCAGGAAAACCAATAAAAGTAAGTCATCTAAAAATTAAAGCCAAAAGTAGTAAGCAGTAGGCTTAACCACTGTGGCAATAAGCAGTATTAAGGGGCAAGGCTGTCAGCTTTTGTATTCTAGAAGCTAAGGGAACCGATTTAAACAACCACCACCTTACGTGTAGGCAGAAACATATGCATTTGTCAATATAACTTTGAAACAATCACTTAGCACACATCCATGCATCTGTGCTTAAACAAAGGGATGAGAAGGCTACAGAGAAATCTTAACAGCAGTTACCCTGCGGGAGTAGAAGCATGTCTGGGGAGCATGGGGATGGAGGTTTTTGCTTTTTAGTTTAGAAACTTTGTAAAAATTGCCCAATTAAAAAAAAAATAACTAACCCGTATGGCTTTCTGAATTGTTAACAAACGAACTTTTCTTAAAAGAAGAAAAATAAAATCTATATTCGATGTTACAGCATAAGAGCTGTGCGTCTCTGTAGAAACAGAAAGATACCCCCCTTTTTTTGAAATATGAAAGAGAGCACTATTTGCTTCCAAAATTTAGACTTTTTTGTTTGAAGCTTACTTAAAAGTTAGGCTTACTCATTTACTTCCGAAGCTTGGTGCTGCTCCAGAATTGTGGTAACGGTCCAGTCTCGGTTACACGTCTCTACAACTTAAGTAGGGAAGCATTTTTGTGCAACTGCATACAGGGCCCAGTCCTGTGTCATGCACTTGGCATCTCTGCTAATATGACGTGATGATGGTGACAGGGAAATACTGACCTGCAACCATGGATGTGTGTCTGCATTTTTTCCACGCAGACATAGCTGCTGTTGGCTAAAGCTTAGCAGTCAAATAGCTTTCTGATGACTAAATCATTTTTATCTTTTCATTTCTGATCTCCATTGATCTCTACATCCTTCTTATCCAAGAGATGCCTCACCATCACCTCCTGCCACCAACAGCTGGAAGTGCGTGAAGAAGTATCCTAATGAAAAAGCCATTAACATTTGTACCACGTGTTTCTGGGCTTTTCTGTCCCTGCACGTAGGTTAACAGTATGCTGGAAGGTCTCTGGAAAGGACAGAGGCTCCTGGGTAAAGAGCTAAACTGCCACCTCCCTGATATGCCTTGGCCACTGACACACATGGGCTGGTCCTTAGGTCGCAGAATCCTAGGACTAACTACAATGGTGTGAGGAGGGGAATGGGGCTGGCCTCAGACTGGGCAGGAGAGCATGTGCACTAAGGCAAACCCTGAGGACACCTAAGGAGTCTGGCTTCCAGCAGAGCAGGACCCATTCTCTGTTGAGACTTCAGGAAAGGGCTCGGAGGCACATACAACGGAAGTCATTGCCATGAGATGGAAAAGAACACATGCTCAATATAAGAACGCATGAATGCAAAAACTCAGCTTCCCTGAAGTGTGGCATTTTCAAAGCCCACACATCATAACAACTCTGAATTCTGAGACGCCTAAACAGGAAGCCCCTGAGGTTCCATCTGTCTCCCTGGCTAGAAGGACAGCTGAGGAACCATGCTGCTGTCTGGAAGAGGGCTGGCAGAAATCACAGGAACCCTGGCCCGGGAGCTAAGAATGTGCAGTCATTCCTCCCCCCACCCCCCCGTCTAATTCACAGCCCTGACAAAAGCTGTTGGCTTGTTACCAGGTCTGTCTCTGTACATAACTAGAAATGAACCACCAGAAAGAGTTGGCTCACTTCTTAATTTTGTTTTTATGCTTAAATTAAAAAATAATCATAGGATTCATCATCACATGGTATTAAAGAAATTTAGTATTTCCTTTGTTCCACATGACACTTTACTAACAAAATTAAGAAGGGAAGATTGTTAGATGGATGTGAGAGTCAACAGTAGAAGGAGAGATACAAAAGTAGAGAAGATGAGCTGAGATCATAATTCCTAGTCTGACTGGGCTCAGAAACCCCGGGAGCTCCAGAATGTTGACCTATAAGGCATTCTGGCATTCAAGGTCCTCCCAGTGCACTCAGAATCTGCCCTTCCCAGGCACGTTACTAGCCTTCTTCTCTGCAATATTCTCTTCCAGTGACTTTATTTAGATTATGCAGTCATGTCTGCAGACGTGAGTCATATTCCTAGCGCTGTACTTCAGCTACTTAACTTCTCCAGACTCTACATTTCTCGTTATTTATATCAATCCTACTCTTTAAGATTCTACCCACCACAGCTCAAATGATGTGCAAAAGGATTTGACAAAATCCAATACCTTATCATGATAAAAACACTTGGAAAACTATCAATAGATAGGAAGTTACAAAACATTGTACCAGAAGTTCTAACCAGAGCAATTAGGGAAGGAAAAAAAAAAAAAAAAAAGAAAGGCACCTATCTCTATTCACAGATGAAATGATTCTATATGCAGAAAATCTCAAAGCTAATAAAATGAACTCAGCCAAGTTGCATGGTACAAGACCAACACATAAAAATTGGTTGTGTTTCTATATACCAGTAATGCATGATTCAAAAAGGAAATTCAGAAAACCATCCCATTTACAGTAGCATCCAAGAGGATAAAATACCTATTTAGTCAAAGAGGTGACAGACTTGTACACTGAAAACTACAAAACAAACATTGCTAAAAGAAATTAAAGACCTAAATAAAGGGAAAGACACCCTTGTTCATCGATTGGAAGACTTCATATTGTTATGATGTCAACACTACCCAAAGTGATCTACAGATTCAAAGCAATCTCTATCAAAATTTCATTGGAATTTGTATCCTAAAATGGAGCTTCTCTCCATCATCATGGTACTGAGACACAAATATGAGGCCAGGGGAGTTCAGCAGCTGGGAGCAGGGGTCCATGAGCTGATTGTGGTGGTTAGGGTACACTTCTCACTATTTAGAAGGGCCTAAAAGGAGCCACTCATGCCTCCACTAAGGCTACTTTAGGCGGAAAAGATATCATCACAGTTATCCTACATATGCCTACGTGAATGGGAGTAGAAATAAAATGAAAATTATATGATAAACGTTATATGCCAAATGCAGGTCAGAAGACAAAATACTACAAAACAGAAATTAAGGAGGGGATGGTGAATAAAGGAGATTCTCATAGGAAGATGGCTCAGTCTAACATCTTCACTGGATTTTGAAGGACATAGGGGAATGCCCAGAATATCCAAATGCATGAATTTCAGGGTGCTGAACTAGCTGTGCATTTCACTCAGAAAGAAAACTCTCAAATGAAAAATCAAGATTGCAAAAAAAATTCTGAGAAAATGTCACAAGTTACCTTCTGCCATCCCCTAAAAACCCAGACCCTCCCTCCATGTTAGAAGTACTATTCCCAAAGCAATTTTCTTTGGGAGAACCAACCTTTACAATGCCGAACCTGAAGAATGTTCTCCATTTCCCCTTTGACCACAACCAGCTCCCCAAACTGCATGCAGAAGGCCAACAGGTAGAGCAGCTCCTGATGTTATTCTAGAAGCCAGTGCTCTCTAGACATACTGAGCAAAGTAGACCTTTCAGAGGCTGGGGAGACACAGAGAGGAGACACAGAGGGGAGCCTTTCAGAGGCTGGGGAGCCCCTCAGAGGAGGGGCTACAAACACAAAGGCCTCCGTTTGGAAACCCATGAACATCCCTATTATCCTAAAAACTAAGCATGGAGCCGTGCATTTCATGCTCACTGCCACCTGAGATTATGGTTTTATAGTTATTACCACGCACTTTGATGATCAGATTGTTTAAAGGCCTCAACAAGCATGCTAATGTGACCTGAGGACTTAATGTGTCTTCACTGCTGCCACCTGAGTGAGAACACTTGTTTACTTTATGCCAAGGGTTCAGATTTATGCCCAGGGTATCCAACTTGGCTCAGAAAACACCATCTGGGGTAAAACGGATCTGATCTCTTAGAAGTGACCAGAGGCCCTACGTTCAAGTAAATAAGAGATGCTGCATGAAGCAGAGACCTGGGTCTCTAGCCTCTTCTAGCCAGTTCAAGGTAAAATCAAGAAAGGAACACGGCCAACCATAGCTGTCTACGGCCTGTGTGAGTCAGAGCTAACTTGGAAGTTAGGTGTCGGAGAATGGAATTACATTAAGCAAGTGCTGACAGAAAGATCCAGAGGAGTTTCCATGGTGGCGCTCTGTACACGTATGTGCATGCACGTATGTGTGTAAAGGGGCACTCACAGAGTAAGGAAAAACCAAACGCTGGTGGGGCAGAGATTAGGTGGCTAAGGCAGCTGAAGGGGAGTTGCGGAACAATCCTGGTGCCCTGGGAGAAGCGGAGAGGGCCAATCAGGCCTTCAGGACACAGGCTGGACGTGAGTAAAAAGCACAGAAAAAGGCCCAGGGGAGAGCAGAGCAGCAATCAGATCCCTTTGGAGATGGGTGGAGAGGCAATCATGAAGCCTTGGGAGGACAGATCAGCAGTCCCTGGGGAGCCTCCTAGAAAGGGCCCCTTCAGGCATAAAGGAGTCCATTCTGGGGCCGTGATTGCCTCTCCAGGCTCAGCCTGCTGTGCTGACCTTGAGGCTGGCCCCCACCCACAGGGCAGAAAGCAGAGAGAGAAGCTGAAGACTTGGTCACTCAATGAATCAAACACAAAATGTGTGCAAAACGAGCAGTTAGAGTTTTTAGTCACAATGGAGATGCTCTAGAGCTGAGGCCCAGGGCGAGGGTAGATGCAGCCAGACGGCTGGGGCTAATGAGCTCAGAGGTGGGACGCCTTCCTCCCCCTGACAGGATGCACTCCTTCAGCAGCCTGACAAGGCTTTGCCATCTTGTGTCCTTTCTCAGGTGGGTCTGATGGTTCCAGGAACTGGTCTACGTGCACTGTGCAAGGTCAAACAGCAACTCCCTTGTAGAGCTGGGACTAATGTCCAGGGCTCTGCCCCCTAAATCTAATTGTTTAGAATCTAATTAGGCTTGGGGCATGGTGACCAAGTTCTACACTAAGCATTCAACCGCTCTAAAATATTTTCTCCTCTACCTTCTGAATAACTCTCCGTAAGAAGACGTGGTGGTTCAGCTTTGCCTTTGTCACTTGAGTCAGGAGAACAGCGAATAGATCGAGGCCCGTATCTCAGACACACCGGCAAGGGAGAGGAGGAGAAAGCCCAAGACACGGCCACCACCCTTTCTCAGAAGTCCTGTGGTTAAGGGTAGTGGGGGCTCAGACTGTGTACTTTTGCCCAAGGGAAAAGCATTTTAAGTAAGTTCTCATCTCATATAGGAAGCCAGTATACAAAATAGATACAGGTGAAGCTGTTCTGGGTGAGTAGCAGTGGGGGGGGGGGGGGGGTGGGGGGTGGGGAGACTATCACATATCGTGCCCCTATCTCCCTCTCCTCACCACCTGCTCTGTCAGCCTCCGAGCACTAGATGAGGGTCAAATCCTGCAGCGGGAGAAGAGACAGTGGCCCTGGACGCATCTCTCCCACGCTGTGTGTTTTCCTCTTTGGGTCTCCTTGTCCTCATGGGTAAAATGAGAGGCTAAACAGGGCTTGGGTGGGTCTTAGGGTCCTTTCGACTCTAAAATCACCAACTTCTCTACAAGCAAGGACAGAGGAGAGAATGAATGCAAGTTTTCACTCAACACAACAGGAAGAAAACTATGGAACAATAACATACAAGGCAACTGGGTCATTTCAGTCCCTTCTCACGGCAAGGCGCCATTTTCCAGCTTTTCAATGAGACCTTCTCACTTCTTACCATCTCCAGAGACCATCAGCATTATGACCATCTCTAGTGGTCCTGCTGACCAGTTCCAGTGCCGGAGTGTGACCTTCTTCTGTCTTTTACTAAAACGCAAACTTCCTGGTTCCATAAGCAGGATCAGGGAGGCCCTTCCTTTCTTCCCAATAAAGACAGAACTATTTTCAGTGACGGCTATGTTACATGTTTGTTCTCCTATACTGATCTGGCCAGCATATTTTTATAGTGCTGACTGAAAACATTCATAAAACCCCACACCCTCCTCTGCCCAGAGTCAACACCACTGTCTGGGCTACACTGGATTCCATTCAGAGGCCAATACTTGATGTCCTTTTTCAAAACGTTGTGGCTGGTTTTCAAACTGCTCAACGCCCACCCTCATCACCATTCTCAGACTGGTCATAACCTTGGCCGCCAAGGCCTCTCCCCTTGGTCACCAGCCAAATGCAGGTACCAGCAAGTAGCAATGCTTTCATTCAGTGTGGGGCAGAAGGCCCGCCTTGATTCCTGTCTCCCCATGGCACACAGCGTAACCGTGCTATGTCCCCACTTGCCTTACCTTTTCTCCCCTAGGTTTTGACTCAGCAATGGTGGCAGAGGGGTAGACTCTGCTTTCATTTTATTGAATCACCTGTATTTGATTGGGAAATGGGTTGTGGTAACTCTGTCAACAGGACATGTTCAATTACACCGTGTAACCACTTTTCTTCAGAAGGCACTAGCATCTGGTCTAAGCAGTTAAATAAGCACAGCCACGTGGTATTACAGCTAATGAAATTAAATGTGGTACAAACATACACATGGCACACAGAATTCACATTTACGTCTTTAACAGGATCTTCCTTGTTGATACAGAAGATACGTGGGTTGCAAGATCAGGATTGTGGTATGGCTGGCTGGCTGTACTGCTTTCCAAACAACAAAGTGATTATTCACTTCACATCCAGGTCAAGCAGAGAATTTCATCTTTGGAACCCCAACAGTTCCCTTTTCAACCTGCCTGCATACCCCCTGCCCTTCAGTACTCATTTTCCCCTCTCGGCGGCCTGTTTCCCCAGTCTGCCCTGGGGTCACCCAAAGCTCTGGCTGTATTACCTCGCCGTGCTCCAGATTTCTCTTTATCCTCATCTTTGACCCCTTTAAACCTCCCAATTCTGCTTTCTGGTGTGATGAGGCTTAAATTAGACCACAAATGTAAAGACTCGGCACAGAATAGACACCCCATGAATATTAGTTCTTTCCAACATCTCTTTCCTTTCCACTTATTTTGCCTGTCCCAGGTTCTGCACTGGGCTGTGGACAGACTCACCTGCCAAGTTAGGTCTGCTCGTTTCGGAGCCAGTGCTAAGTGGAGAGTCAATCTGTCTCAGCACATATGTGGAGGCACCTGTTGTTTGTCACCTCATCCTTTCAATTTTCTTGGTGAAACGGTACCCCAACTTTCCTTTGGAAACATCCTTGCTCCAACTTTCCATTTCTGTGGGATCAACTGCAACTCCAGTTGCAGAGTGGGCGCTAATTGGTTTAAGCTGGGGAGGGGAGAGGGTGATGCTGCTGGGAGGCACCCATGCGGGATCTGTATGTGGAATCAAATCAAAGGAAAGCACTACATGTAAAGTACTTAGACTGGAAGGGTGAATACAACCGGGGTTTGGAGCCATCATCTGAGTTCTAGACAAAGTGGAATCAGGGTTTAGCAGCTGCTGCCCCTGTACTATCTCCCATGATGCTTACTGATGCGAGGTACCCTACAGGGGTGCCCCTGGTATCAGCATCTACCTGTGCCTGCTATATCCTCTGAGCACCTCTGAGTGCCTCAGACTGTCTACATGTTCAGGCCAGGTCGATGTCCATAGCGTATGTCTCGCCTGGGGATGGAACAGTCTATCTGCACGGACTCACCCGATACCCACTCACCCCTGCTTAAGTATCGGTAGCTTCGTGGTTCCCACCTGCACTGTGATACAACCCGCACTTAATGTGCCTGGAAGCTTCAAGTCTGGAATTTTAGAAATATTAACCATGGCTAACATTTATTGTGCCCCCAGCATGGGAACGACACTATCCTAAGTGTTTTTTATATGCACCCCCAATTAGTCCTTTGAACGATCCCATGAATCATATTCTATTATACCCTCTCCAGGGATGAAGAAACAGATGCACTAAGAGGGCACATAACTTAGCTACCATCTTCTAACAAGTACGTGGCGGCGGTGGGCTTCAAAGGCAGCCAGTCTGACTCGGGAGCTATACCCCTGAACCACTATGGCCCACTGCCACTCTCATTACGATGCCTCCATTTCTTTTGTTTGGCTCTCTTAAAAAAATGTAGGACACTTGTCACTTGCTTCTCATTTATCTTAAATACACACTCACCATTAGAGAAGTCCAAAACATTGAAGCGGCAACAAATCATTTGACTTCCAGGTAGGCATGCAAATTAGCATCACTGAAGCGATCTTTCTGTGACTGCTTTCTACCTGGGTGTAAGGCTAACTTGACAGGTAAGTGGTTGCCTTTTCTTGGTGCTCCACATAAAGAAAGCTGGGACTTCAGCATCCAGGAGCTCCAGAACGCAGGGGATAAAATCCACCAGCTTTGTAGAAAGATTATCAAAGCACACCATAGCGGCCCTTTTGGATAGTGAAGATTAGCCTAATCCTTCCACCTCACCCACTGAAATGCCATTCCCCATACATGTGGAACATGTTACAGTTGGCCAATTCGAAATACTTTCCCTTCTGTTCATTTTGTCAAGTTTTTGGTAAGTCTCTCCCACAGGAATACACACTATAATGCATGTAAAAAATTATCCCTACAAAGAATTTTCGGTTTTCCTTAAAAGATAAAAAAAGGTCCAAGCTCAAGCTTTTCCACGCCAAGGGCAATTTTGCTGGTCCGATAAATCTTGTAAATCCAAAATGTTAAAACAAGACAATCAAATTAGATCTAAAGATTAAATCAGTCTCCAAGTAATCCTTGAATTTATTACAGTTGTTGAATGTCCCTGCTAATTTGGGGATTAAAATGCTCAACACAAAATTCATTTTTTCCCTAATTGGATTGACCAAGTTTTCCAGGGTTCATGGGAACATTTCATTTTCATAAAGAGCATCGGAAACAAATAACTTCATTATGGAGATGCTTCATAAACTATAGGGCAATGTTCTTGGGGAACAAATACATCATATTACATTATCTTGAGCATAAACTCTTTTTGTGACATAGTTGTACATTTACTGGATATGTTTCAGGAAACAGTGTTTCACTTCAGACATGTCCCAACTGCTTGGATAGTTATTTGGCCGCATACATTTTTTTCTACTTTATAAATTACTCAAACTTGGAAGTGCCTGATTTAGTCGCTGTGGTTAGAAATTGTTTGTTTGGTGTCTGACAGAACACCCAAAGGTGCTCCAAACTACTAAATCAATTTAGTGGCTTGTAATCAGAATGTAAAAACACACTGAAACAGATTAAAAGAGATCAGAGTGCCTACACCTCCTAACTCTCTAGTCACAAGTCTAGGCAGTGAATAATACTGCCTATCTTACAAAGTTGTGAAGATAAAACAAAATACATATAAAGTACCTAGACTGGTATGTAACCATTCCTACGGTAAATGCCATCATGTTGTTAAAATACAGTAGCAAGCATCCAGATTAAGACAGCCACTGGAAGGTGTTTACCGCCTGTCTTTACTAAGCTGGTATCATGTTGGTTTCTGGAGTACCTGTCATCCCATCCCTGGAGAAGGACGGGATGGAGGACAGACCCTGGCCCCAGTGCACTGATTCTTCCTCCCCTACCCATCCCAGTGGGATCATCAACCCACAGCCCCTGGACGCTCTGGATAAGACATTTCGAGATGGCCCCTCCACATCCAACACTAGCATTTCCAGGGGACTCTGGAGCCTCCGTGCCGCCAGCCTTGGTCCACATTCACCATGTCTTCTTCCTCTTTCCTTCCAAGACCCAGTCCCTCTGCCCAAACTACCACTTTGCAATCCTGGCAGCTGTCTCCTGTTGAATTTATATGCTAGACTACTTACTTACTCCTCGAGGATAGGGACTGTTTGTCTATAATTTTATTCCCTAGTATCATACAGCACACAGTAGGCGTTCAACAAATATTTGCTAAATAAGTAAGTAAGCTCTCTGGATCTCAGTTCAAATAAGCTGTCCCTAATCATCTCCATAAATGCCATGATCCGAAATAAAGACAGATGTAACACGTGTTGGGAGGTCTGGCTGTTGTATACATCCCACGATGGATAGCCAACTTTACTCTCAGACAATAGCTCTAACACAGATGTGAAGGTGGTCTGCACAGTTACAGCCAGGTTTTACGAACCATCGATGTGCTTCCTTCTGCACACAAATGGAAGGGTCCAAAGACCATACCGGGGCTGAATGAAGAATGTTCTTTTCTGACACCAGTGCCTTCCTGAGGACGATGCCATAACGACCTCTGTGGCTTAATTTCTAGTTTGGACTGAGGCTCGCTGAAACAGAACTACCAACAGGACAAAGTTTCTAGCTGGCTGCATATAGTTGTGGAGGAAAACAAAAAAGAAACTTCCTGCATTTCAAGCTGTGTCAAGTCTCTAATTCACCTAAAGCAATATGGAGGTTGAATAATTAATAAAAGATTAAAATGCTTAGGGACGTGGTAGAAAAAGCATAGCTAAGCAAGTCTTAATGAGCAAGTTTAGGATAATTTGGTTTAAGGATTGAACAAGAGAGAGTTTTCTTTTACTCATTTGTTCCTTTACCACTCACTTATTCTTTCATCCGGCTTCCACAGTAAAAGAAAAGCTCCTTCAGGGAAATTTTCAAGGACCAGTTACTTGGGCCAGACGGAAGGATGAGATGAAGGCATTACAATGTAATTTATTAAGATTGTATGCCTAGTGTTTTCTAGAGCTTCCTTCCAAAGCCATCATTCAATAGACATTTGCTGCTAAGGTGCTAAGAGTTCTGGGCCCTGGGAAAACCAAGAAGAACGAACAAAGACAGAGCAAATACACCTTCTGAGCTTGGCACAGACCCGATTTTGTTTTCACTAAAATCTCCACAACAGTGAACACAGGAGGGACTTAGCAAACACGAGTTTTGATGTCCACAGGCTTCCCTGACTTCCACTGCTACTCGCTGCCTGTCTCACCACAATAAATTCTGCCTACTAATGCGCTTGAAACTGTTTATTTTTTAAAAACGTCACCGGGTCAGCTGGGTCGAGAAACTCTAAGGAAAGAACGAGGGTCAAGCGCTATTAAAACTTCTGTTCTGCACCCTCACCTGTCTCCTTTCATTAACACAGAAGTGCCGATCTGAAATACGATCATTATCTTTGGTGGCTATCCTCGGCAGCATCTCCCAAGTCACAAATTCCTCGGCTTATTTGAGTAACACAGAACCTAAAGATTAAAGCTGCCTTGTGTTCAGGAGACATCAGGAAGGAGGTCACTTGGGCCTCAATATTCCTTTCAGTAGTAACTTGATGCATCATAAGTTTTTTTGCACTTTATTATATCCTACCAGGTTCTATTTATTTAAATCCCAGAATCTTTTGCCGACATGGCAAGGCAGAAGCAGAAATGTTTTGTAAAACTTAAATGAACCTGTAAGTGGACACTTGTTCCATAAATCTTTAAAATGCTAGGTTATGCCGTGGAAACCACTTTTACAAGCCCCTTCCATCCTGCTTGAAAAGAGACAGTACATAAAACACCCACTTTCTGTCTGCATTTTCACGCGGAATAAACACCAAGTCCAAATCAAACACCAGGTGTCTAGATGCAGCGGTTTTGCTGAGCGGATGAGGGCAGTAAAATGTTTTCATGAGAAGGGGGGCTGCGTCCTACTTCTCTAAGAACACTCCCTGGCAAAACTGCACTACCTGCTGACGTTCCCACCCCTCCCCTGCCCCCTCTACAACAAGCAGCCCTCCCACCCCCATCATCCTTCTCCCCTGGTTCTTAACTGTCTCCACACTGAGAATGCGAAATAGCACTCACGGTCCAAACGCGCTCTCCATCAACGACATGGGGGTGGCCTGAAAACGCCTTCCCACTCTGAACTCATCCAACATGAAATGGTGGCTTTAGGACAAAGGCCCGTGCTTTCAGGTTCTTAGGTCGTCATCAATGGATGACTGTATTCAATGCTTCATCCTGAGCCTCAGTCTTCCTGTGGAGCCAGTGGCTCCTGTTCATTTTCCCTGTACACTCTTCATCGCACCTCTGCTCGGACGCATGTCTTTGCTCCTTACACTGGTCTCTGCAGTGTCCTCCTAACTGGCCTCCAGCCCTCCCCCCTCCCCCTTTTCTGTCCTTCTGTCCTGTGTTCTACCTGTGAATTAATCATTTTCTTTTTCTGTCCCCCTCAACCTTGGTAACCTCCCACACATTACACTATATGATTGAGTTCACCTGATGGTTCTCCAGCATTAAAATCTCTCTGTGACATGAATAATAGATTTATAAATCATACAGGAGCCAGGGAGCATCCAGTAACCCTTGAAAGAGTTTAAAAATACTGCAGTGGTAAGAACAGTAATTCAACCACCACATCCTCCCTTCCACCATTGGTGTTTCTAAAGAAGCAGGAAGTCATGACTGCTACATTTCAGAAGTCTCAGATTCGCCTTTATTATCAAGTAATCATGGTTCAACCCTGACAATTCTGAAGCCAAATTAGCTTTTTGGAATCTATACTGATTTGATTCAGTAAAATTTTGTTGAGCACCCCCTATATGTCTACACTGTGCTCAGCAATGGGGATTTACCAATAAATAAGACAGACTCAGCCCTCCCCTAGAACCACCAGACAGTAATGACCTTGAAGGCAAGGGCCACATCTTGGGTCTTGGGTATCTTTCGCTCAGGCAATGCACCAGCCTGAGAGAACCCTGAGTAAGTAAGCCCTCAGTGTTCCAGGCTTGTACCCACTAATAATGCTCAGGAATATTTTCTGGAAATAGTAGGACCAACTGGGCGGGAGCTAGAACCTCCACCTGAGTTCGAATCCTGAATCTCTCATTACCTAAATGTGTGACCTCAGGCAAAGTACTTAAGTTTCCTCTGTTTCAGTTTCTCAAATCTCAATGGGAAAATCAGCAATAATGGATTCTTCTGGGGAGTAAATGAGCTAATGCATGAAGTCTTTAAGGTGGTAGCTAACATGTCACAGTTGCTCAAAATATTAGCTATTATTTTCAATGCAATGTTTCTATAATATTGTTAGAAAATGTTTTTTCACCATTTAAAGAAACATCTCTTTCCCATGGCAAATGATGAATTCATTAAGACACAATCTGCATCACAAGGTTACAACCTTGCCCTGCAGTGACAAGTAACATGAAAAAGGAATATACAAATGCTCTTGCACACACGTATGTACACACACACACACACACACGAAAAAGTATGATTTGCACAAAACCAAAAACAAAACAAAAAAAACCCCACAAAAAAACCCAAACCCTTCGGTAAGGTTTTTTTTTTTTTTTTTTTTAAGAAGATAAACAAGGATGAAAGCCATGCCCAGCGGCAACCATTTCCAGTATGACCTGGTAAGTTTTCAGCTTCAAACCGGTCAGATCAAGTGCCCCCCAGTAGTGTTACGTGGGGATCTGTCATTCACACATCAAATCCCCTTCCACTGGCCTCTTCTCACATAGAACATGCTTCCAGACGCAGAAACATCACTGTTTTCTTGCCTGGAGTGCTGAGGGTCAGGGGTGGGGAAGAGCGTGTGAGACACGGGGAGGTGGGGGCTCAGGGCACCAGTAAGTGTGCTTTCTTGTGTCCACAACAGACTT
This sequence comes from Panthera leo, assembly GCF_018350215.1. Classification (NCBI taxonomy): domain Eukaryota; kingdom Metazoa; phylum Chordata; class Mammalia; order Carnivora; family Felidae; genus Panthera; species Panthera leo. Next base: position 13,281,169 of record NC_056694.1, on the reverse strand, counting down.
GAGTTACAAACTATCACAATTTTTCCAGGGACCCAATTTCAGTCTGGTACTAAATTTGGCAAGGTTCTGAGTTCATCATCAGTCTTGTACTCGATTTTGAGTTTATCAAAGATGGTCTCCTTAGGATCAAAACACCCATGTCAAGAATGTGGACCTGGTCCTTTGAGCACTGGCTGGAAGAAGTGTACAGAGGGTGGCCTCACACAGGCTAGGTGGGGCCCGAAGGAAGCCTGTTGATGCCCTGTGGAGACCCCCTACTCATCTGTCCAATCCATTTTCCTCTTTTAATAAGCTTCAAGTGCAAATGGGGATCAAGGCATAGACTATTCTACAATGAATTCGGTAGGATATATCGAGAGCTAACTTTTAATTAATTGACCACTTATCACCAAAGCAATTCTTATGACATTATGCCTTACTATACTACTGATTTTGCTTTATTTTACACTATATTTATTCAGCATTTACTGAGTTCTAACTTTATGCATAGTATCAGCTATTCTTCCAGCTCTACCCCTGAACTACAGATTGGCTATGGAACCTTCAGTCAAAAGTTCACAGGGAATAGAAGAGTGCAACAGGGGACCATCTGCACAGGCAATGACATGATCGGATGTGCACAGCGTTAGGAAGAATGTTTGCAATGAAATAAAGATGAGGGGCACTTTGGAGGCCAGAACAATAATCGAAGCTGGAGGTAAAAGGACCCTTAACCATAACTGTGGCATTAAGAATGAAAAGTCCAGGGGTACACCTGGGTGGCTCAGTCAGTTAAGCGTCTGACTTCAGCTCAGGTCATGATCTCGTGGTTCAGGGGTCCAAGCCCCACATCGGGCTCTGTGCTGACAGCTCGGAGCCTGGAGCCTGTTTCAGATTCTGTGTCTCCCTCTTTCTCTGCCCCTCCGCTGGTCTCTCTCTTTCTCTCTCTCTCTTTCAAAAATAAACATTAAAATTTTTTTTTTAAAGAAACATCCAGACCCAAGAACCCAGGGGGCTGGAGTATGGGGCATGGCTTGTTGACTGACTGGTTAAGAGGGTAAGAGAGAGAGAAGGTGAAACATATCATGTCTCAACCCTGGGAGGCTGCCAGGCTGAGTCGGGGTAGGAGAAACCTGCTTTGGGAGAAAGGAATGAAGATTTCTATTTGAGAAAGGCATCCAGCAGGTGGCTGATGATGTGGCTTTGAGGCTCCAGAGGGAGGCCAGGGACAGAAAGGATAAAGATGGAAAGTGAGGGCATGGCAGTCAGAGAAAAGAAAGCAAAGTGAGAAGCAGTTAGCTAGGAATGAAGCAAAGCACTTGTCATGTGTCTGCTAATTTTATCCTCACAACCCTCTGAAGTCAGTATGAGAAAACATACTCAGAAAAATCCAGTAACTTGACTCAAGTTTCCAGAGCTAAATAAGTGGTGGAGCCACGCCAGGATCTGAGGCAGGTCTATCTGACTCTCCCAGCCGTGCCAGGAAGTAACATTCTCTACTGACACAGGGTTCACAGATATCTAAGGAGGAAGAGGGCAGGGCCTGATGAAGGTAGTGAAAAGGATCAAAAGGGCGGGCAGAGTCAGGAGAGCCATGGGTGACAGAGCTCGAGGACAAGCAGGGCACCACCCAGGCAGAATGCTGCCCCCATCACCAGACCTTGATCAGAAACCCACTGGTGGGTGCTAAGCAACAGTTTTCTTAGCACAACAGGATACAGTTCCTCCTTCGGAGGTTATGAAGAAAGGATGACGGCAAGTACCAAATCCCTGGACTTTGAAAGAGAGGAGAGACCCAAGAGACCCAAGCGTTTTAGTTTTTTTAAGGACTGGAGAAAACTTGCTCAAGCTCATTAGCTGAGAGGAGGGAGAAGACAAAGGGAAAGAAACGATGGATGTGACAAGGCCTTGGAGGAGACAGTGGGGTTGGCTGAAGAACATGGTTTTGACCTTGGGAATGAAAAAAGAAATGCATTCTGCTCTGACAGCAGAGGGAACGATGCAAACATGAATAATGATTCTGACAAAAACTGTTAAATGCAGAAGACAGAAGTCAAGGATGATCTTACTGGGCAGCCTTGGTGTTCTTGGTAGGGCTACCCATGGATAATGAGGTGCAGAGAGAGTCTGGACTAGAGGGTTTCAGATGAAAGGGAAAAGCCTGGAGCAACCACTCCGGACACTGAGAAGGAGTGACTACTTGGCCCCGGAGTCCAGCCAGAGCTGGACATTTGCATCCAATACAACTGGTGTAGAAAGCTGATTTTCTCCAGCAACGTAACCCATGCCCGCGTCAGTCTGGGCTGAGAAGAAAGTACGGGTAAGAGCATCCACATGCACACACATGCCACGGATGAAACGAGCCATCTGTGAAACGAGGCTGAGTTTTCTTTCCACCAGCCTTGTGTCCGGGTGGATATCGTTACTCTCCAGAGAAGGGTATGTAGGACAGGGATCAAATGCCAGGGTGCAAAATGGGAGTTGTGCAGTGTTATTTGGAGCTTTTATGGGCACGCGACAGTCTCTCAACACGTAAATAAAGACACATCTGCTCCGAGTGCAGGCATGAGAAAACATGGAAAGGGAGGAAGCCGGCAGGAAAGGGGAGAAGTCGGGTTCCCTCCTGTCCTTAGGAGCGGAGGGGCTCCACCCTAATGACAGCACTGTGCGCTTACCATTTTAACAAGAGGAAGGACAAGGAAATGTCCTCCTGCTTAGACAGAAAGCAGGGTCGACCAACGCGAGCCTGAGGCCTGCCATCGTCTTTCGGAACCAGATAATGGGCGCCCCCACAAAGGAAGAGGTGCAGCGTCTAAGTGTTCACACACGGCTGACGAATTCCGTGGAAGCTCTGCCAAGGGCCCCAGCCCGCCGCTGGGTGGCTGTGCTCCAGGCTCACAGTCCTGCCCTCCTCACGTCTCCACGGGAGGATAGGCGGGGCCCATGGATCCCGTGCCATGCCCTGGTTCACGAGGCTGGTAGAAATTCTCTGCAATTTAAGGCCTCTGCTGTGACGTTACCTATAAGGCTCCTTTTCCATGAATGTTACATCCAACAGGAGGAACCAGCAGGCCCCGCGGCTGATTGATGCTCTAAGTACTAACCGGCTGTCTCAGCAGTGAGAGCATCGACCACAGCCTAACTACTGTGCGTTCATCCATTTGCTTACTATCAGGAATCTTCTAGGTATCTGGAAAGGCACGAGTGCCACTTTCGGCATCCTCTCCGGGTGAAATAATCACTGAAAAAATTAAGATCAATGACTGAATGGCCAGTGCCACTTGCTATATTCATGGGGTGGTGGGAGGCATGTTTACTGAAACTAGGGGGCTTGGGTTCAGGATCCTAAAGAACATTTCTGCTTTTCTTAGAAGCAGCCTGAAGGTGACTCCAAGTACATAAAGTCCATTAATCAATGTCTTTAACCTAATAATAGTAAAGCTTAATAACACACCTTTGGTGGTTTCAGAGCACTTGTGAAAACACGACTTCTTCTCATCCTTAGCAACTGGTGACATGTGTGGGGAGGGTAGGACAAGTCCTAGACTCTTCATTTTATTGATGAGGAAACAGTCTATCCCTGCTTACTGTCGCCAAGCTAGCCTTGACTACTCTTAGAACCGGTGGCAGCTAGAAGTGGGGGCGGTATCCTTACGTTTTAAGACACCTGACTATAATTTCATGTGAGTGTCTGTAAGGAAACTTCTTATATTACGCCTGAATATGTTGCCCTGCAATCACTCTCAAGCGGTCTTGTTTCTTTTTTTTTTTTTCCCTCTGAAACGACAAAGTAGAAATGTAATTCTCTTACACAGGAGAGCTCTTTAGACGTTCTTTTAGCTCCAAATCAATCATACACACAACGGCAGCAATCTGATGCTCTTTGGGAATTTTCTGATACATGAGAGTGTATGTCAAAATCTATTTCATTCTAGTCTTGTACTGCCCATGCTGTTAGCCACATGTGGCTACTGGAACCCAAATCTATCAAAATTAAATAAGATTTAAAAATTCAGGAACTGGTCACACTAGCCACATTCAGCCACATGTTACTTGTGGCTACCCTGTTAGTGTGGAGCATTTTCATCATTACAGAAGGTTCTGTTGGACAGCACTGTTCCAGGCCCTCAAACTGCCTTTGTCTGAACTCTGACCTACACACTGGTCTCACCGTAGGGCCATCCTTTGCTGTCACCTACTTTCGGTACCACCTTTTCAAAGACACTATTTTTATCTCATTAAAACAAAAAATTGTGAGTACTGGTGGAGAAAAAAAAAAAAAGGATTCCTCCCCACATTCTGCCAGCTTAGAAATACTTAATTGGCTTATGGGTTGGCTGATAGGGTTTAATATTCTCCTCTCTTCAAATCTAAACTCAGCTGGAGGCCAAATCACTGCCTATATTAAATACACAAAAACTCTATTATTAAAATGGAAGTAATAGTTCTTTTATTTTGAAAATACACAGAAGATGGACTTCATTTCTTTACTTTTACCTTCTGGGGAGCCTGGGTACGGGGAAGGAAGGAGAAACAACCCTCATTACTGGGACTGGGAGACTCCTCAACACTCTCCCACTGACCCTGACTAGGCTTTGCTTCAGCATTTTACCCAGTTACTTTTTAAACTTATACAACTTGAAAACGTGGACACCAGTACTGATGACGTAGATGCCAAAATTAGAAAATACTAAGGCACAAAGGGACCGTTGAGACAATCTAATCCAAACGTCCCATTTGATAGGTGAAGAGAGGCTCAGAAGATGTCAGCCATGTTGGCCTAGAATCTGGTCTCCAGCCCCCGTTCAGGGCCCTCCGACCCCCTGCACTGCTTACCCATCAGCACTGAAACATCAATTTCACTTTCAACAGTGTGTTTACGTCCCACCCTCCCATGCAGCCACGCCTTCCTTTAACGACACCCAATCTTCCGAATTCAGGTAAGCTGGTGTGCATACTTCCAAAGTAGTCAGGTATCTCCAAAGTAAAGTTACCATAAGTCACAGACAGAAAGTAAGATTTGATGAAATATACGGGCTTGCTTACTCTGATTCTCTTTTTTCAAAGATTCCTGATAAGCCCTAGAACACATTCAGGGTCCATTTTCAAAGCATTTGTATCACACTGGGGTCAGCCACAGCAGCACCAAAAAAGGGGGAAGCATTAAAAATGTTCTCTGGTTGTTGAATCACCATATTGTACACCTGAAACTAATGTAACACACTATGGTAGCTGTACTGGAATTAAAACTTTAAAAGTTAAGTGAAACGTAAACAAATATTCTCCGGCAATAAGGAGTAGGAGATCCCTGGGAAACAAGAACGGAGAATGGAGACATGGGATTGAGAATAAAGTGAATGATGAGGAAGCCGTGTCAAACAGTGACAACCAATACCTGAGCACTGACCGTGACCCAGACGGTGGTCGTAGGTCTTCCCCGCATTACCTCAGTACGTCCTCAGGCCTGCGACTCAGGTGATCTTGGCTGTCCCCGTGGTACAGATGAGGACAAGAGGACCAACAGGCTTTGTGTCCCATCCTCAGCCACTAAACCACAACCTAAAGTTTAGAAAAGCTGCTGGACTGAAGCACAACATCTAGAAACAGCACACACAGCTCACAACAGTCCTTTGGAGAGGGAGAACTGTGGGAACAACTTTTTGAATTTACATATTCTTAACTGGTAAGACTCAGTGAACTTCAGTTTTCAACAAAAATCAAGAGAGCCGAAGTAGGAAGAGCCTGTCATCTTATTTTAAAAGGTGCTTTATCTTATTTGTGTAACAGTTGGAAACTTTTATTGCAATAAAAAGCACCTTGGCATGACAAGAATTCTAAAGGAAAAACAAAATTATCTTCTGTAGGTTGTATCAGGAGCCAATACAGCCAAAGAAAGCTGTGTTTGGTGTTTTATTTCCCTCTGATGTTCCTGAAACTGGTCTTCTGAACAGGTTGAGGACCAGGGGAGAACTCAGAGGGGCGTAGAGGTCTTGTGGTCCACTCGGACCACTCTGCAGTCTCCCGCCTGGGCTAGGCCTACTTACTGAGGGGTGAAGAATCCATTCCTTCGGTCCCCCTTCTCCTTTCATACTCCCCCCGCCCCCTTTGCCCCACACTTGAAGTAAGCTTCCAATCCCTGTTACGCTTCGTCTCTCCGCCCAGGAGCAAAGGCTTTACAGCATCCACGTGCAAAGATCTTGCCCTATAAATAAAGATGCAGTTTGTTTTCATCTCCTTTTCCTACATTTCAATAGGCTATTTAACCAGTTAGTAAAGCACCATAGGCAGGTAACGTTTCCTTCCACTCACTGCAACAGAAAGAGAGCCACTATTCTGGTCAAGATTTAAGTGACAATTTTGATCCCATCTTGGAGTGTCTAGATCCTTAAGTAAAAATATATGAACTTCATTTGCCTTAGAGCTTTAATTCCTCTGTCACTTAACCTCTCCCCTCTCAGGTCTGTGGGCAAAGAGTAGAGAGAGGCAACAGGCTGCAAACAGGAGCCAAGTTTCTGAATTACTAAGGAACTGATATGCCATTTATGAAATGGGACTGAGTTGAAAGGACAATGGTTTCTTTTCCTGTTGATGCACCTGCTTTAATAAGTTTTACTGTAATCATAACCCTTCACACTCTCCTCCTTTAAGGACGATGTAAAAACAGTAGCAACATTTTAGATGTAAATCATGGGTTCCAACCAGCTACCGTGCGACAGGATAAAGACTTCCTCCTGTGTTCTTTACAGTACCTGCAACTCCTCTAAATGATTTGAGCCTTCAGCAGTACATTGAGTATTTGAACAATAATCAGACATCTGGTGCAAAGAGAATGATATTAGAGACATAAGGTACAGCATAGGCAAATAAGGCAGATTTGGGGGCAGCTGGGTGGTTCAGTCGGTTAAGTGTCTGACTCCGGTCATCATCTCAGGGTTTGTCAGACTGAGCCTGGTATCGAGCTCGGTGCCAATTGCGTGCAGCCTGCTTGGGATTCTCTCTCTTTCCCTCTCTCTGTGCCCCTCCCCCACTTCTGCTCGCTTGCACGCTCTCTCAAAATAAATAGACTTTTTTTTTTTTTTTTTTTTTTTTTTTTTTTTACGAAAAAGGCAGGTTTCTATTTGAGTCACTTTTTCTGAGAAAGGGCTTTTCTGAGGCTAGAGGTAGATGAAAGCAGTATAAAACTGTAAGACAAGAAATAAATTCCTTTTACTCCTACAGACAAGAACCTACCCCCCTAGTTCTAAACTGAGGGTTCTCAACCGCTTTGTACTCGCAGGCCTCCAGACGTTCTAAAGAAGGCCCAATACTTATGATGTAATTACTACTGCGGAACAGCCATGCGTCTTCACGGGGCCTATAAAAAGCAGTGGTAATTAACTCACGGCTCACCAGGTGTGTCTTTCTAAACATAAGCCTTTGTGAACGGGAGTCGCTCAGTGCGCTCCTTCTCCAGACCCAAGAGGCACTGTCCCTAACTAGTAAACAAAGACTTGGCATTACGCCGTGTCTCTCACGTCTGATGTCAGCCAACTGAGAGATCACTGTGTGCGCCATCTACTGAGATCATTGTTTTAAACATACAGACAGATATGTCAGGGCCTGAGAAGGGAGAAAGATACACTGGTGCCTCTGTAAACCAGTTGAGAACCACTACTGTAAAGAACAGGTAATATTTATGGAGCAATTAATATGTGTTAGGCAGTATGCTAAACAGTCTGCATGTTTTGACTAATTTAAGGCTGCAGTGGTGACAATATTTAAAATCACAGCTCAATACTTAAAAGCAACCCATGGGCTAGTTCTAAGGAGAACTTTAGTCATGTTTTTAAATAACTGCTTTATTATCTAAAAATAAGCCTTTCCCACCTAATCTCCATCTGAGAAATGGACAAGACAGGAGTAACGGTAATCATTTGGCTCTTAAAATACTCTAAACTCTACCACTGGTGTCCTTGAGGCTGGGTATTTCCTTTCTAGATTCCTAGTACATCCCCAGAAATGCCGAGGGCAGAGAATTAATATGAACAAAATGGGAGTATGTCCTGCGGAACACTTTTTAAAACTCTTGGGGCTCAGGGTGCCTGGGTGGCTCAGTCGGTTAGGCTCGTCAGGATCTCACGGTTCTTGGGTTTGAGCCCCGTGTCAGGCTCAAGGCTGACAGCTTGGAGCCTGGTGCCTGCTTCGGATTCTGTGTCTCCCTCTCTCTCTCTCTTTCTCCCTGTCCCATTTACGCTCTTTCTCTCTCTCTCAAAAATAAATGAACATTAAAATAATAAACCTCTTGGGGCTCACGTGAAATTCCCTCATCTCTTCACTCTTCCTTCAGAATGGAGAATGCCTGGTTGTTGCCCCATATCTGATAACCAGGAGTTTAGTCTAGCACAAGCCTTACTTCAAAGTCTAAGTCAACTAAAGCTTGGCAAGATCATCATGAGAGATAATTGAGCTAAGTTTCAATCACTGTTGATAAATATTTATTGAGCTATATACAAATAAATGTTTAGGCCCTTTTAAAAGGAAATTATTTGGGGGGGGGGGCACCTGGGTGCCAGTTAGTCAGTTACGCATCTGACTCTTGATTTCAGCTTAGGTCTTGATCTCACGGTCAGGAGTTCAAGCCCCATGTCGGGCTCTGCATTGGGTGTGAAGCCTACTCACTCATAAATACGTAAATGAACGAATAAATAAATAAATACATAAGCAAACAAACAAACAAATAAAATGTTTTAAATAGGAATTATACACTAGGGACAAAGATCAAACTACATACTGGCACACTGTGAAAATACAAACATCTCACCTATTGGGTCAATTATTGACTCCCTCCTTGATGGGTATATGATTTTCAGCCTGAGGGTTATGGGCAACAAAACACAAAGTATTTATACTGTTCAAGTACTGGCTTTATATTTATTTTTTAAAAATTTTTAATGTTTATTTTTGAGAGAGAGAGAGAGAGAGAGAGCATGAGCAGGGAAGGGACAGAGAGAGAGAGGAAGACACAGAATCTGAAGCAGGATCCAGGCTCTGAGCTGTCAGCACAGAGCCTGACGCGGGGCTCGAACTCACAAACTGTCAGATCGTGACCTGAGCCGAAGTCAGACACCTAACCGACTGAGCCACCCAGGCACCCCTGTACTGACTTTATATTTAATACCTCGCTTAAAACTCCCCAAAATTCTATGCCAAAGTAAAAGAATTATTTTTAGCAGCACACAGACAGAAAAGACTAAACTATTTATTCAACAGGTTACTTTGCTTACTTATCCAGGGGACTTTCTGTCATTAACTCAATGACTCTTTGAGGTTATGTTCAAAGGTAAATATATTTTTTTAAAAGATAGAAACTCCTTCCCTAAAAATACATCTAGGCAAAGGTCATATCCTATATTTTATGGCACTTCAATCATGTTACAGCACTTGTGTAGATGCAAAACTGCTTTTAGAAATCCATTTTTTTAACTTAAAAACTGAAGTATAGTCAACATATACTGTATTATTGTCAGGTATACAGATAGACATTTGACAGTTATATGCATTATGAAATAAATGCTCACCGTAATAAGTAGAGTTAGCATCTGTCACCATACAAAATTATTACAATATTATGGACTATATTCCTTATGCCATACCTTACACCCCCAGGTCTTATTTATTTTATAACTTGGAATTTATACCTCCTAATTCCCTTTACTTATTTTACTCATCACCTGCCCATCCCCTCTAGCAGCCCCAGTTTATTCTCTGTATTTATTATGAGTCAGCTTCTGTCTTGTTTATATATTTGTTTTGTTTTTTAAACATTCCACATACAAATGAAATCATATATATCTTTCTCTGTCTTATTTCACTTAGCATTATTCCCTGTAGGTCCATCCATGTTGTTGCAAATGGCAAGATTTCATTCTTTTTCATGGCTGAGTGATATTCCATTGTATATATACACCACATCTTCTAACACATTCATCAGTGGATGGACCCTTGGGCTGCTTCCATATCTTGGCTGTTATAAATACTGCTACGAGGAACATGGGGTGCATATATCTTTTTGAATTCGTGTATTTATTTTCTTCTGATAAATGCCCATAAGTGAATTGTTGGATGGTAAGAGAGTTCTATTTTTAAGTTTTTTGAGGAACCCAATCTTGATCACTGCAGGGCAGTGCCTGTAGAGGAAGGAGTGCAGGTAAGTTATCTAGAGGAAAACTGGAACGATACAGAGATTAGGATGGCCCCTGCTCAAGGATGACAAATTTGTGAAGCGGTCCATATTATTTTTGTTTGTTTTTAATCCCTGATTTTTAATTACTTTGTGTGTGTATGTGTGTATTCTATTCAAAACCTGCATTAAAAGAAAAATCCTGTTTCACAGGCTTTATCAAAGTAAACCTTAAAAGAGAGAGAGAGAGAGAGAGAGAGAGAGAGAGAGATCTAGAGGTGTTCTGCTGGGTCATTCTGAACTCCGCGATCTTGGTCAAGTCACTTAGTTTCTCTGTGCCTCAGTTTCCCCATCAGTGAAACATGGATGATACCTTGCAAGGCTGTGGTGAGGTTTAGAGATACTGTATGTAAAGCTCAGCGCATACGTCTGGAGCCTAAGGAAGCCTCTGGCAGATATAGAAGCTGTTAATTTTTAACGACTGCCTTGCACAGGGGTTGTTCCGGGCCCCTTAGGAGGGCAACATGCTATTTGAGATCTTTCATTTTTATAACAAAGTGTCAGGTTTCCTAACCCCGCTCCTAAAGTCAGATGCTACTGGAGAGCTTTCTGATCACCTATGGGCATAGCTGCACTTCAAGTGCTCAGCACTGATGCTCAGCAAGGTTTTCAAACTGATTCATGTACCAGAACACGTGGAAATCATGAGCTCGTCTGGGCTAATAATGGTTATGGAACACCATTAAATCCTGATATGTTTAATTTTGTGATGTGAAACAGGACAATTTGACTCATAAAATACATGACTATGTTACATATTTAAAAACAAATAAAAGATGGCGTCCTCCTCAGAATGAGGTGTTGAGCTAAATCTTATCCATGGTTAATAGTTTGTCTATTCATATTTGTTACCTGATCACACGATAAGGCAAAGCTCACCAAATATATGCACTAGAAAAACCTATATCTAAGGTAGTTTTACTCACTCACTTGGTTCTATTCCCCATTTTTTTTTTTTTTTTTTTTTTTTTGGTGGAAAAAAGAGCATCATTTGATTACAGACAGTGAAATGGCTCAGTGTAGCTCGCACGAAAGCTGTTTTGGTGGAGGTAAGTTGGAGAACCACCGGTCTCGGGACCATGCAGATATTTCCAAGTTCTGTCTCCCAGCCAATCAAACCTCCACAGACTTAAAGAGTTGGTGCCCAGCTCCTCTCAGAAATGCCAGCAAAGAGCCACCACAATTTAATCTTGTGCCTTGAGTTTATACTCAACAGAATGGTGAACACAAATCATTTCTCCCTCCTTCCCTCCCTCCCTCTCTCTCTCTTGTATGAACCCTACTCAAAGCTCTGAACATGACACTGTCCTCTGTCTGTTGTTTCAAGTCCTTGTTTATAGTTTCTTTTCAACATTTAGTGACAAGGAAAGCACTTCCTATTCTGATGAACTTTGATGGTTCATCTCAATAAATAAAATAAAAACTGCAAAGGGAAAAAATGACTAATTTCCAGTTTTTGTACAGGCTGCAGGAAACTTGGCTGAGTTTTATGCCCATTTGTTTTTTTTTTTTTTTGGGGGGGGTGTCCTAGGTTGTCTGGTATAATTGTCTTCTCTCTCCCAAATTCTTTATTGCTTGGCTAGTCCTCTTTTCTTTTACTGGATTTAAACCTTATATGTAAATGTTTTATTAGAAATGACCTAAAATCTGAGAATTTAGACTCAATCAATTTATACATATTTTCTAAGGCCTTTATGTCCATAGAATTGAAGAGCAGCTTGAAAAGATGGACAATTAAAAACTCGCTCAAGGCCAAAATGAACAAATCAGGAGACTATAGATGCTGGCGAGGATGTGGAGAAATGGGAACCCTCTCGCACTGTTGGTGGGAATGCAAACTGGTGCAGCTGCTCTGGAAAACAGTGTGGAGGTTCCTCAAAAATTAAAAATAGACCTACCCTATGACCCAGAAGTAGCACTGCTAGGAATTTACCCAAGGGATACAGGAGTCCTGATGCATAGGGGCACTTGTACCCCAATGTTAATAGCAGCACTCTCAACAATAGCGAAATTGTGGAAAGAGCCTAAATGTCCATCAACTGATGAATGGATAAAGAAATTGTGGTTTATATACACAATGGAGTACTACGTGGCAATGAGAAAGAATGAAGTATGGCCCTTTGTAGCAACGTGGACAGAACTGGAGAGTGTGATGCTAAGTGAAATAAGCCATACAGAGAAAGACAGATACAATATGTTTTCACTCTTATGTGGATCCTGAGACACTTAACAGAAACCCATGGGGGAGGGGAAGGAAAAAAAAAAAAGAAGAAAAGGTTAGAGTGGGAGAGAGCCAAAGCATAAGAGACTCTTAAAAACTGAGAACAAACTGAGGGTTGATGGGGGGTGGGAGGGAGGGAAGGGTAGGTGATGAGTATTGAAGAGGGCACCTTTTGGGATGAGCACTGGGTGTTGTATGGAAACCAATCTGACAATAAATTTCATATATTAAAAAAAACTCGCTTTATGTTAACATATGCTAATTTTTTTTGTAATGTTTATTTATTTTTGAGAGAGACAGAGCGTGAGCAGGTAAGGGGCAGAGAGAGAGGGAGACACAGAATCTGAAGCAGGCTCCAGGCTCTGAGCTGTCAGCACAGAGCCTGATGTGGGCTTGAACTCACAAACTGTGAGATCATGACCTGAGCTGAAGTCAGACGCTTAACCGACTGAGCCACCCAGGCACCCCTTAATGTATGTTGTTTAAAGTCCATGTTTCCCACCGACGGTCATCTCCAAGGAGGCCAGTGTAGGTCTGCCTTATTTGATTTTTAAACTGCACTGTCAAGCTAAATCCCTGTATTATTCAAGGTTTTAACAAGTGTTTTAATTAATTAATGTCTATGTGTTACTTGTCATGAATTTAAGTAATCAAAGTATATCATTTTACCCAAGGAAATTCCAAGTAGAATTTGTTACTGAACTTGAGCCTTTCTACTAAAAGGGAAATTGGAGAGAATCCAAATTCAATATTTTTATGAACTCATACCTACATTATTATAAATCATACATAAGGAAGGAGTTTTACATGGTGAAATGTCTTTTTCAAAAGAGGGAAACCACAGAGGTGTGACTTTTTGGTGGGCATCTTCATTTATCACTGGTGGCAACACGACTGGGACACTCTGAAGTGAAATGTAATAATCCACAGCACATTCTGAAAAGGGCTTCATGTCTATGGCCATACCACCCTGAACATGCCTGATCTTGTCTGAAAAGGGCTTCGTTTCCTTTCACCGAATAATTTCCCAAGGATACACGTATCCCAAAGAAATAATCACTGAGATACATTATTCGTAACAATGATGGCTTGAAAAAAAATCCAAATATCCTAAATACAGTTAGACCACTAATGGCGTTATCCGTGTAACAGGACGCTGTGTAGTCCTTAAAAACCAGCCTCTGGAAAACCATTTAACAACCTTGAAGAAACTTTGTGTGAGACACGGGAAGAAGGAAGATTGGGACGCTTACACCAAAAAATACTAGGATTGGTGACCACTCCATTTTGTTACAAACACAACTTTGATTTTTTCCTTTGAAATTTGCCACATTTTCTGAAGTCTCTAGAATGCAGCTCTGCTGCTGCTATAATCAGCAAACCAAAAAATTCCATTAAGAGAGTGCCTTCGGGTATTACCTTTTTAAAAGGGAGTCGGCCTTGCTCTCGCGACAGAGAGCATTTCTCCTGCATGCTTCTCTGCAAGATGTCTGCGGGGGGGGGGAGGGGGTGTTCACAAGGCACTCAGCGTAGAACTGAGCATCATCTTCAGACGCTCCCCACTTCAGACGCCGTGCCACACCCCAAATCGAAGCTCCTGGGTAAGCCCTCCAGACTGCCAAGGCTGCCAGCACCACCCGGCACTCCTGACCCAGGCTAACTATGCTCTGCTGGGCACACTCTGAAGCGCACTCAGGGACAGATCTACTGAGTAAAATGCCGAGCAGTGGTTCAAAGCCGCCTAAATCTGGAAGGCAGCTACGCTCATCACTATACCACCAACGCAAAGCCGCCTAAATCTGAAGCAGCCATCGAGCAGACACTACCACCCGCGGCCCCCCAGCCTCAGTTTCCTCAGTTGTAAATGGGGTCTTTACGGGCCCGTGGAGCTTCTACTCTGCCAGGAAGTTCCAGCGTTTTACAGGAACAGTGGAAGGAGTGAGACACGAGGGGTGACGCCGAGTGAGAAGAGGGCCCCTGCTTCTGCTCCCAGTACGATTTGCAGGGATTCCCTTGCTCTGGGCGGGAGAGCGGCAGCAGACGTGCGCAGTGGTGACGGGCACAAACTACAGGGAGGAAGCAAAACACCGCGCCCTGAGACCCGAGGAGGGGGCGTGCTGGCTGAGAGTGAAAGACGGAAAACAGGGCCCGGTCAAAGACTGTGAATGTGGCTGGGGCAGAAAGCAGCTGTCGGTGCCTCCCCCTCCTGTGTTACACCACAGTCAACACAGAACGACGAAATGGCAGCCTAGGTATGTCTAAAAGAAGAGATAAGGAGGGGAGGAAAATAGATGTTTTTATAGTTCTTGCTCTGGGACGGGCGAGGAAAAGAGGAGAAGTGTGCAGGACACCTATAAAGCCCTTCTGGCAATAAGGGAAGATGTGCAATGCAGATTGAGAGACACGTTTCTTAGAGAGGAAATGGGGCCATGAGGTGACCTTCATAAATCTCTGAATTATATAGCGTTCTCTGGGGTGTCTTCTATCTAAAACTACTGTAGCCTACAAGGGGATTCAAATGGATAGTCTCTGGCTTTCCTGAGTTACTGTGCAGCCAACCAAACAAGAGCAGAGTGTGGGTGAGGGAAAGCCACTAGAGCCTGATCGGTGCTTACGTGATGCTCTGGGAAATGCAGTGGGACAGTACGTGTGCGCGGGCGTGTTTGTGCACGTGTGCGTGTGCAAGTGCATCCTCTTCCAGTTGCTAGATCAACCTCAGCTCCCTTCTCCTACCCAATGGTGCTCACCTGGGGATCACCATCTGCCTTCCAGGAACTGCTTCTGTCCTTCAACAGGCAATTAACACAAGCCTATTATAGATCCCTGGGGCCCTTGGTAAGGGGAAGAGGGGAGAGGGCTGCAAAAGGCATCAACTGGAAGGCCAGAAATCTCATGAGGACAGGAAAGACACTGGGCCTGGTAAAATAAGTAGGGACCAGTGGCTATTTGTCATTCCCTGCTAATTCGAGTTTTTTTTTTCGGGGGGGGGGGGGGCGGGATTCATGTGGGTGGCTCTCATTTGCCGGCTCCATCACAGAGAACATAGGGCAGTGTGAGTACACAGGTCAGTGCTGTAGGCTCCTTTCCCGCTCAGAATGGTATGTAGGAACCCCAGTGAGACTGAACCCCAGTGAGACTCTGGGGAGAAGCATTTTGTCTCCAAAGATTCTACCCCTGATAGCAGCCTCCCTGATAAACTCTGCACAGCTTTAAGGGAGCTTGAAGAAGACTGTTCATTAAGGTGCAGGCTAAATGCTCTTTTTTAAAGAGAAGGAATGTTCTAGGACAGGATGGAAATGATCTCCAAAGGAAACATCTTCAGAAAAAGAATTGCCACACGTGTATGTGCAGACACACACATACTTTTCATTCGTGTACCCACTCACTCTCTCCTGGTGTCTCAGAAGAGCTCAGAGGGGCAGGGAGTGAAAGTCAAGCAGCAGAAAGAAAAAGAATGAGCCCAGATGGACTGTCCAAAACCACCTGATTGGTTAAGACTCCAGGGTTTGTACCCCAGACCCCTAGGTGGGCCATCTTTAAAGTAATGAACACACAAACACAACCTGGTGGCTTTATTACTGAACTCACACTAGATAGTGGTGCATGGGTGGCCAGGAAGACATAAGCCAAGAGGACAGGAAGAATTCAAGAGTAGTTTTAGGGGACAGAAGGACAGAAAAAGGATGTAATGAGTTAGCTCAAGAAGACAGTCAGTAGTATACGTACGTCACTGGAAAACATTATCTTCAAATGACTAAAACACTAAAGCAAGTTAAAACAGTATCAGGGCAATTTAGTATAACTGTGACGTGCTGTGGGTTCTATAAACCCAATCAATGCCTTTGGTTCTGAGGGCATTACACGAACAATGGAGCTCTATAAATTAATATTAGAAGTGTCTGTCAATCTCTCCTTTTGGGATTTGGTATGGAAGCTTTTAAAAAATGTATGTATCTAAATATCACCATCCATGATGCAATTCTTCAAAATGTAAGCCTTCATACTACCTACCTTGGCTGACTTAAAAGTCATTAATTAATTATAAGATTACAGCAGACTGGTGAGGTCTGTAGGATGAAGGCAGTGGGAGAGACCCACACAGAATCTTCCCTTCAGAACCTCACGATACCTCATGTTATCAAAGGCCCAACCTTATGGGTTCAAGAAAGAATACTATTTTAGAATATTCTCTTTTTGAGACAAAAAGCTCCTGAACTACAACAACCCAATAAGAAAGATCAACACATACTGAAACACTTTATGCCTCTGAGTGTGAAAATTAAACAAGAGAGGTAGGGAGTCTGAAATTTTATACCTACTTATAAAATTTTAAAAAACCCATTTTTATGCAGTAATAATGAACAATAGCCTTTAATATACACAATTCCCTCACTCAAGCAAACCTTCAGGATATTCTTGTGAACGGAATGTAATACACTTGCTGACGTGTCTCCCCCCTTCGCCCTCCACCATACATGGTATGAATACAACCACACACACACACACACACACACACACACACACACACCCCTAAAATGTAATTTAGAACTGAGGGGAAACTTCAGTTTGAATTAAGGCCTAAATGCTCATGCAAAGATTTTTTTTCAAAAAGAAATACAGAATTATCCTAAAGTCCAAAATGTAATTCTAACCAACAGCTAAAATATCTTAGGCAAGTTTAATGAAGGAAGACCTGCCATCAGAATCTTAAGAACTTGAGAACTTGGTGCTTTTAGAGCCAGTTAAACACAGATGATTAAACCTCCCTTTATAATCTTTGCAATATCCTTTACAACCCCACTTGTTTGTTTAGCAAATTAATGAGATTTTCCAGTATTGCTGAGGACATTACATGTCTACTTCCCAAAAGTCTACCCGTTAGAAGTCTTTCTAAGTTGTAATGTAAGAAAATGTAAGCCTTTGTGTACAGTAATAGGTGAGAAATATTTCCTGGCTGCTGTACTCAATCGCTTCTCAAAACATCATTCTTCCTTGTAACACGGGTGGCACTGGGGGCTTGATGGTTTTAATAGCTGCTGAACAGTCTCCAAAAAATGCTCAAAAGAGGAGTTCTCCTGCTAACATATATGGATGAACGAATTAGTAAAATTCAAGGCTGCTTTGGGCTGAAAAAGCACTGGTGACATTCCTGAGGCATATGAAATTTTTGGCATTAATGTTTATATTTACCCTCTCAAAAATCTGCAGGCAGGCACACCAAGGTCATGTGTCCCGCTGGATGAGAGTTTGCCGCAATACTTTATTAACATGGAAAAGGAGGCGATGCGCTAAAGAGAATGCCCCAGCCACAATGTGATTAGACAGCTGGCCCTCAGGTTTCATCTGCCTCTAAGGACATTTATTTGAACACTCAAAACCACGTATCTGTCTAGGTCTATCTCTACATCTCCATCTATCTACATATCTATCCATATCTACATATCTATGTACATGTACATGAGACAACACACTCTACGTGTGTGTGTGTGCATAAAACGACCTGCCATAGAAGGAGTTTTATTTTTCTTTATAAAGAAGACATTCATAAAACTTTTTGGATTTCTGTATCACTGGCAGATCATAGGTCAGACTATGTGTTATGGTCTCTAATTTATAGGGAAAAAAACCAATATGGCATCTAGATGTAAGTCTTATAAAGACTGGCTGATGACTCTAATCAAATAGGGAGATTAAAAAACAATCCCCCCCCCCCCCCCACAAACCCCTAAGCCAAACTTTGGAGATACTGATTAAGTGGGTCTGAGCTGAAACCACAAGATATAAATATTTTTGCAAGTCCCTAGCTGTTGACCCTCGGGTTTGGAAACCCTGTGCTGGAGCAGGAAAGGCACTGTGGTGGGGTGAGGGAGGCCCAGGCTGAGACTCGTCGAGGATTGAGGGCGGCGGCAGCAGTGTGCAGAGGGCGCACGGGGACTCCGGCACAAGCTTAGAAGCACCAATGCAAAGACCTCGCACTTTCGAGCGCCTGTTTTTGAGAGCAGGACTGCCATCCCGCGAGCTAGTGAGAGAGGAGGCACCTTAAGCGAGGGGCGCACGGAGAAAGAAGTATCAGCACCACAGCATCAGGGACCGCACCTACAGCACATGGGTGCCCAACCACAATCGTGTCAGAACGCTGCAGGAATGTAGTCTGAACTCAAGGTCTGAGAAGCTGTTTGGCCTTTAAAGTGTGAGTCATCACGTGTCAAAAGAAAATAAACAGAGTTTGCTTCGAGGTACAAAGAAGAGGCTGTAGGTAAGATTACCTAAATGTGCCAGAAGAGTCTGGAGGCAGAAAAACATGGTGGGTTATAAAAGGATGAACAGAGTGGAAACAAAAAAAAAAAAAAAAAAAAAAAAAAAAAAAAAAAAAATCCCATTCCATCTGTGCAGCTCTGAGCCTAAAACATGGCAATCTTTATTTGGAAAAAAAGTTAATGAAGATTATGGAACACGAAATGACTTTTCATCAACTTATTTCTCCAAAAGAAGCATGCATTTGCATTTTCATTGAACTGATCAAATGTTATCTAAGAATTGCTTAATTGCCTTAATGGTTTAATTCTATTTGCTGCCAATCTGATTAGCAAAGTGTGTGTCTGTGTGTGCACCCGTGTGGGCTGGCACTGAACGGGAGGGTGAAACCTATTACTGAAAGAACAGCGATGAGGAGCCGGCTGGCTTTTGGTTAATTGAGAAACCATGAGTGGTGTGAGGAGGTCACTGTATCATTTATTTTAATTTTCTCCTCTCCCGTCTTCCCAGTCACTTGTTCATCTCAGGAACCTGCGTTAGATTTGAGACCGCTAAGAGCACGTGTTAATTTGGGTTAAGGAGAAGGTGAGCCCAGGTATTACCGGCAGCGTAGTGATTTAATAGGAACCTGGATATAATTTAATAGATCCTTTGAGCCTCAGTCAGACATGGTTAATATGGATTGGGGAAACATCTTATAGAAGTTAATACATACATTAATCTCTTGGGACCTTGCAACAATACACAGCCTAAGAAAGTAAAAATAATCTCTTCCAACCTGCAGGGGAGCGTGTATTGATGAAAGCCCTGGATTCTGGCTTTGGGGCAGGGGAAAAGCACCAGACCAAGCTTCCAGAAGCGGTTCTGCCCTCGGGGGAAGTCACATTCTGTCTCTGTGTCTCGGTGTCCTCAACTTCAAACTGGAACGAGTGGTTTTAAATTTGTTTTTTAAAGGGCCTTGGGTTTCAGAAGTGTACCTCAGGACCTGTGCAGGAAGTTCAAGGGAAGCTGGGCAGAGGAGAGTCTACCCTCCGTTTTGAGCTCCCCAACCTCCCTCGGATTTTACTGTACTTTGATCAGTCTGCAGTATTGATATGCTAAACAAGATTTGGGTTGAAAAAAATGCTTTCTTTGGTTACAAGTGTTAGATAACTACTGTCTCTAAGATTCTGTACAGTTTTAATAAGGTCTTCCCTCTGAACACTCTGTTTCTTCTGCTAGGAAAATTTATCCTCCTCTTCACGTTTTGAAGCTCCAACTTCCTCAAGACTTCGATCAAATGCCATTTTTTTCTACGAAAACTCCCTCAACAGGAAGCTTAGCTATGGAGGGGACTTCTTTGCTGGAAAGCAGTTCTGTGGCTACATTTGGCAGAAGAACACTCTTTCCTAAGCTGAAGATACTACATAGTTGGCGATTTGGTCAGGGATCCTGGATGATTAAGGATAAAAGTAGACCCAGGACAATATATATCTATATTAAGTTCATTTCTTTTGATGCAGTAACAGCACTCACAGAAATTTATCCTAATGAAACAAGGACAGATATGTGCAATGATTTATTACAAGGAGGCTCAGGTGATAAGGGTGGAAAATTAAAAAAAAAACAAAACACTAACCGTAGAAGCAAAAGTCAAATACACACACAACAACAGTTAAACAAACTTTATACTTTGAAATAACACAGAGTCATTAATTATCATGTTTTGGAAAAGTATCTCATGATGTGGGAGGACGATGACTATATAATGTCGAGCAGAGAGGGCAGGGCATAAAACTATATATAGAATATGCTGACAATACTGTTATTCATCATAAGTACTCAAAGGAAACTTAACAAGAGTAGTGAATGCTTTGTTCCTTTAATTTGCTTCATCACATTAGTAAATGTACAAGCAATTTTGTTTCCATCAGCTTTCTCTAATTTTCAACCACATGATACTTCCAAAACATAAATGTGTGAGGAGTCTAAATCTACTACTGTAAGAACTTTAAAGATAAGGGTCGCGGGGAAGACACCTCTAGAAATGGGTTCTAAGTATTCACTCTGCCACAGACTAGCCGCAGGGCTCAGCAAATGGTTTCACGCCGCTTTGTCATTTGCAAAGGAAAGGTGTGTATCTTAATTTTTTTCTATCCCTAGTGTTTGAAACGCTGGAAGTTATCACTGATGTATGTTAATTATTGAGTGGACTGGTGGATATAAGGATGAGCAGATGGATGGAGTGAATGAACTCTAATGAAAGAGTATAAAGAAAGATGAATTAAAATCCTAGGCTTCTTGATTCAACTCTTAAAATCTATATTATTAACTATCAGGGCACCAAGTGAAACTTGAACCTGACACAGGGAAGCCTAGTTTGTGTTCTTTTTGGTTCTTCCGAGCTAAGGTCACGCGCCTTCACAGATCCATCAACACCTGGGACTGGTCCCAGAAGGGAAACTCAGATTTCACGATTAAGTTATGCACTGGGATGCACTGTCTGTGAGCGGCTAGTAGTGAAAGTCAGAGTGGCAACAGCTGAGCTGGAACAAAGGCAATCTGGTAACATTTTGATGATCAAAGACAGGAGACCAAGATTTAACTGAATGAAATATGCCGCATGGAACAGTACTCATAGGATGCACACTGGAGCTTCAAACCCGAAACACAACAAAAAAGCAAAATCTATAAAGGGCATCTAGCTGGAGATAGAACTGAGGTTAAAAAAAAAAGAAAAACAACACAAACAGCGAGGAGTAGGAATCAGCATTCCAGAACAACACAGATGGGACAATATCCCCCAAATAACCTCAGAAATGTGGCCTTCGCCGAGTCTGAGAAAGAACAGATTGACTGTCCATCTTGGTCATCCGGCAGGCTCTGACCACAGTAAGAAGATACTCATCTCTTGGAGGCCACTAGAGAGGTGGACATATGCTGGAGGGAAGCACCTAAGATTAAGGCCCATCTTAAAGGACCCTTAACTTGCAACCGGGGCATAAAAAAATAAAATGAGGCTGCCTGTTATTCACATAAACTCCAATTCTATTTTATGAGCGGGAGCAGAAAAACAGAGAATACTTTACCCTTCATCTTTCTGGCTATCAAAGCTTTTCTAGGTAATGCCACCAGCTATGACTGCTCTCTTTTACACAGTGAAATCGTTTCTAAGTGAGTAGCCTAGTATATTTAGAGAAGTAAACTATTCTTGCATATGTCTTCAAGATCTATAATGGAAGATAAATCCTGTTAGCCTGGGCATGGCAAGGTAATTATTTCAACTGCTACATTTCTGTGGAACAAACAAAACCATTCCTGGCTTATGCATTTCCTATTTAATGGCAAAGGGAAGAAATGCTATGCTCACCATGCCCAGAACACTGGCTGTCACAGACCAGTGGCAACCAGAGTGAGGAGAGGCCCGGTCAATTATCACCACTGGATATCAGAGTCCTGTGGGCTACACGTGCTCATATCTGCCTGTCCAAACTAGCCTGGAACGGAATGATGCTGAGCAAGAAGCAAAGGGAAAACTATCATGGTTGGAACATCAGGGCATTTGGGATGCAAAGCAGAAGCTTATCTTTTTTACTGTTGCAGCTCCAGAGAAAATCAATTTTGACACAGAACTGCCACTTTACAAGCAAATAACTATACTTTCCAATAACCTAATCTGTGCAAAGCCTACTGAAAATTCCCTAAAGAACCAGTAGTTAAAACCTCCATTAAATCAAAGGGTTTAATATGGGAAGGGAAGATAGGATGTGGTTTGACTTGGGAATGTAATGGACTCAGTGGGGAAATAAATACGTTGTTTTATGTGTACAGTTACAGAATATGAGAACACGGCATTCATTTCAAAGGGAATTCTCTTGCTGTGCAACTTATTCCTAAACAGATGTGATTTTTGCTTATTCAAAAACATTTAGGTAACAATTACAGCATAATAAATTATAATTGCCATCATCTTCCAGCTACGTAATGCCTTCTATGCAAACACAAAGAAAAGGCAATTACACAAAACTGTAAAACCCATATTCAGGTAGGTTCTGAGGCCTAGATTCAAATAATCTACATTATTCTCACATAAACACTGCACTGTGCCTCATGTATGTATCTTACCATGCAGTGTGGAAACTACTTAGCAAATAACTAAGGTTTGTTAATCACTGGCTGGAACAGTCCCCAGCAGGGGAATTTTCAGGGTACCAGGAATGCCTTCCAGCCCTCCGATTTATTTTACGGTCTTCAGCTACCATCTCACTCTCCACCATACAGAGCTTCAACCCACTGGCCACTCACATGCAAATACTCCAAAGAGAGGCAGAACATTGTGCAGGTATCATTGTTGTTAAACCTTAGAATAATTAAACTACCAGATTTTCAACAGGACCATGTGCTAAGGGCAGGTAGGAGCTGACAGGAAGGTGCACAAAGGGTTGGGGCGCCTGGGTGGCTCAGTCGGTTAAGCGTCAGACTTCGGCTCAGGTCACGATCTCGCGGCCTGTGAGTTCGAGCCCCGTGTTGGGCTGTGTGCTGACAGCTCAGAGCCTGGAGCCTGCTTCGGATTCTGTGTCTCCCTCTCTCTCTGCCCCTCCCCCTCTCGTGCTTTGTCTCTCTCTGTCAAAAATAAATAAACATTAAAAAAATTTTTAAAAAAAGAAAGAAAGGTGCACAAAGGGTTGACAAGTGTCCGTGTGGCTCCCTCCCTCAGGAGTACCATTTTGATTCAGGCTCCATCAGAGCATTAAGTGACCAATATAAAGCCCCCTTACTAACCAAGCATTTTTAATTCCTTCTCTAACTACAAGGTAACTCGCTATCTTACGACCACGACTAAAGAAAAATGGAAGCGATGGGAAGGAGATTCCTGTCTGTGTATTTCTCTAATGTCTCATTTGCCATTGCCTCTCACCAAAGCCACTCAAATCTCCATCCTTATCATGCATTGTATCTCTCATCTGGAAGTTCACACTAGTACTCGAGTGCTCTTTAGGTCACATATAACTTTAAAAGAAAGAAGAAAATCTTGCCCGCTGAGTTGGTGACATGTCTAGGACATTGGGGCTGATGGTGTGCTTCCTGAAACATTTTTAATCACTTATAAGTCCTGAAACATACACATGCTTTTACATAATCATCAGAAACTCTAAGATCTAAAGTCCCACTGGTGAGTGATGTTGAGTGGCTTGATCATGCTTTCCCGTAAGCATTTTGGATGGGAATGTGTAGCGGACGATGAAAACTTTCAGTAACTAAAGTCTGTGTAGGTCATAGGACCGTTGTATGTCTCAGGATGTGATAAAGAGATTTAAGAACGAAAGTACACGACTAGAGACTCCAAGAAGGCAAGGAAAACCTGACTCCTATACTCCTTAAATCTAGCACAACATCTGGCATAAGGGGATAAATATTTGTTAGAGTAATAAAGATAAGCTTTTGAGATATTCAAAGACCACCAGTAGGTCTACAAAATCAATTCTGTGAGCCAGGAGAAATGAACAAAAATACAGACAATGAAAATTGGTCTAAAAAGATCAGTGCTAAGTCCTGACCAGGTTGAAAAATCTGACCCCACAAACGGCGACCTTCAAAGTGTGAATGAATGATGGTTTTGTTTATACTGCTTGGCCTAGGAGAGCAGGGTGGCTTTCCATTCTGACCAAAAAGTTCTCCGGGCTCCTTAGTATTTATAAAATAATCCTGCTTGCCAGTTCATCTTGTTTTTCAAGATTACTAATCTATTCTTGATCACGGGGATGGGATAGGGATATCATCAGAAGTCTACATATGGATGAGAATGAACCGTGTCACTTGAAGGAAAAGCTTCAATGCAATACCTTGATCTTTCATCAAAGGTCAGAACTAAAACAACATGGATTCCATGTCAGAATTTTCCAGGAATCTCCAACTGAGGACACTGTCAGTTACGTTCTCCAGTCACTCCCTAAAACCTCATGTGATGCATTTTTAGAGGTGTTTAGAACGAGGCAAAAATAAATTGCTTCTCTCCACCCTACTCCCAACACCCAAATAAGAAGCTAGTTATCTCTTCTAAAAACAGGAATTATCACATTCTTCCACTGCCCTGGCTTCCAGGAACCTCAGTGTCAATTTTATCAACAAACTCAGCAACAACATGAATGTTGCAAAGTTCTTACTCCGCCCAGCCAGGACTCACTTTTACTCCTATTGTATTAAACATTCCAATTGCTTCAAATGCCTTCTTGAAAGCTGTGGGTTAAAAATAACTATAATAGTAAAGAAAAACAATTTATTTCACACATCTCTCCAGTTTGTTCACAAGATGTTCCTCTGTTTAGTTCAAACATGGGATTACAAAAGGTCATGCCAGGTACATTTTTGTTCTCTGGCAAATAAGAGTGCTGATGGTCAAAGATGGTGGAATGTTCAGGCACTGTAAAACTAATCTCCAACTGCAAAAGAAAACTCAACTTTTTATAATAGTCCACTGGAGAAATGTGTCTTTAGGCATATAAATAAATCAGCTATAAACATAAGATATGTATGTGATTTATCATACATGTGAATAAGGAAAATAGAAACAGCAAAATTAGACCACCTGTCTTCAGCTTAATGATTTTAAGACCTAGAGGGGAGACAGTTATTTCACATTTATTTTACCTGCCTATTATGTTTGGTTAAGGAGATTTTTATAGCATTGAAAATATACACACTACCTAATAACTCTGCTTCCTGGCAGGCAGCATTTTCTTAAAAATCTAATTTATTCTAAGAAATGCTATCGTCATAACTAAATGCCGAACAATCCCAAATGGGCAGGTTAACAATTGTCAAAGGATCGGATACCTGAAGTGGGACAAAGGAAGGTTAAACTCAATCATACTGCAAATGAGGAGGAGGGAAGTATTTGCTTTCTCGCTGGAGTTACACTATCAGTGGTCAGTAGAACCATACGGAATACTAGGAGTCAAGTGTGAGTGACCAAACTAAACTGAACCTCAGTAGGAAAAGAATTAGAATCCACTAAGCGCTCTGAGAACAGAAAATAAATTATTCTTATTACTGACACAAGTATCATTTCCAGATTGAAGACATGCTTCCTCTCCAACATGTGTCTTCCCTGATCTCCAGAATGGAAACATGAAAATCCCAAGTGATTCAAAATCATGTTGAGTAGCCTCTTATAAAATACTATCTGGGCAAAAATGTTTTATTTAACATCATCAGTAATTTGTTTTATGGCCTTGGGAAATTATTTTCTCCTTTACACAGAAAACCATAAATGTATGATTATTGATAACAGAATTTGAAGGTTACTACCTGCTCGCCTGTAAGACGTGCTTGGAGTCGCCTCTTGTGATCAACTTTGGTGAATGTCCTACAATGGTAACTCTTCGTATGTAAGGTGTGTCACAAATTGCTGGTTTCCACAACTCCCTGGAATCTTGGCTTAGTTTAGCTCCTTTGCTAAAATGTACAAGACTTAGAATAATGTCATTTTCCTCATCAGTGACAGAAGTTTATGAGCATAGTGTGAAATCTCATACAAAAATGCAGCTTTTATTAAATTAAGTCTCTTTTCCCACTCTGAGAGAGGCCTAGCATTTACTGAAGAATAGACAGGCTTTATGCGTTTGCTTTCCCCATAACAGAAGTGTTTAGATACTTCTAACATCTAACTGTCACTAGATCTCACCTCTAACCTGTGTAGGCTAGAAATTGTATCTCCAAACTGCTTCATGAAGATTAAAAAAAAAAAAAAAAAAAAGGAATAAATTCTAACAGTGGCCCAGAAGGGAAGTTCACGATCACCTAACCCTAAACACTCCAAATAGCTCTACTTTGACCCAGACACTTAACCTTTATGAGCTTCCATTTCTATTTAAGTTTGTTTGTGTGTTTGTTTAGACAGAGAGGGAGAGAGAGCACGAGCAGGGGACAGGCTGACAGAGAGAGGGAGAGAAAGAATCCCAAGCAGCCTCCTTACTGTCAACGCAGAGCCCGACGCAGGGCTTGAACCCACAGCCCTGGGATCATGACCTGAACCAAAATCAAGAGTTGGACGCTTAACCAACTGTGCCATCCAGGCATCCCAGCCTCCATTTCTAAATTGAAAAAGAACAGACTTAGAAATCCTAAAAGTTCTATAAATGAAGACTTCTCTCCATTCCCAATGTGCACTTCTTTCTGGTCCTCAACACCTACCCCCAAGAATACTGGCAAGGGGACTCCACGAATGACCTGCGAATGCTTCTGTTGCAGGCTGAACCAGCACCCTCTAGGACATTCCTCAGTGCCTCCTAGGAAGTGGGTTATCAGTAAGCATCTGTTGGATGAGTGCGTGAACACATGCATGGATGAAAGAAGTAGGACCACAGGGATCATTTTCTTTCCTGGTCTCAGAATGCTCTCAAGTACAGCACAGGATTCTGACCGGATTACACCCACTGAATGCTCAGATGCTCCTTTGATCCCATGGGCAGTGACTCATTTTACATCCCCTTCAATTTCTGTCAATCATACATGTTAACCTATTCAAATAAGTTCTTTAAAAAATGATTCTTCAAGAAAAATTTTGTGTTTGTGGAGAGAATTCCAGAATACCCGAAGCTCCTTTTGAATCCACAGATCACAAGCTAAGCTCCGGCGTCTGGCTAATTTTCCTGTCGCTCAGAATCTGTCTTATTAACACTTTTAAAATGAAGAGACACACCCAGTGTTCTGATCCTCTGCCTTTTTACCCTTGAAGTGACAGCACTGTCTACTGGGTCCTGTGTAGATTAAAAGGTATGCCCTACGGATTGCGTGATCTCTAAATCATCCGTGATGTATTACGCTTAGTTTAAATGAGTGAGTCCCATTTGCACAATTGCCCTATTAATTTACTCATCATTGATTTACGCCACTTTTGCTGGAGATCTTCCACCAGACCCCTATTTTACATGGATCCGCACTAGCTCAGTTTCAGTATTTTACTCCAGGCCTCCCTATCTCATTGCTCTTCATTTGTCTTCATTTATCTGTCTTTTATTTCCATCCTCCCCTGTTCCTCCCTCTGCTGCCTTCCTGAAGTTTCTTCTGGCTTCTCCTCCATTTTCCTTCTCCTTTGGCCTTCCTCCCCTCTTACTTAAGAGCGCCCAATAAATCTCCAATTAGTGGTTAGCAATCCAGAGAAAAGTCTGAAGGCTAAGAAATACAGGCAGCGCAAAGCACTCGATAAAAGTCAGGAAGAAGGTGGAAAAAAATGCTCAGACTGGAATCTAATCTGAGGGTTTCAGGTATTCAGCTGTTAACAGAGGACACCTTTGCTAAGGATCGTGTGATAAAGATGGCAAAAACTGTGCCCTTCTGCCACCTTGGAGAAGCTTTTAGTTTTTGTTTTTTGGGGTCTTTCCCCCCTGTATCTCATCTTTAGCGACTTCTTTACTCTTCAGTTAACAAGCAGGAACTCCTCTCTTGTGGCTGCAGCCAGAATCAAATCAACACCTTGGGGAGCATTTACGATCAAAACACTGTGGGGGCTAGCGAAGGGCTGAGATATGGCCATTATCACTCTGATTTCTACAGGTAGGCTTTTAAGATCCTCATTAAACTAAATTTTTTGTCAGACCAGAAAAGTCTTTTTTTTTCTTCCCGAGATGACATATGACATATTGAAGTCATTGCTTGTGTGCTCCCTTTCCTCGACCCTCCATCTTCCAGGATCCACGTGATTCCCTCATCCAAACAGAAACTAGCAGTGACTTCATGCCAAAATATATACAATGAAGGCATATTAAACATAACAGTAAGGACAGGTATCACTGCCTTCTCCCTATCTTTTGTGGGTGAGAATGTTGTTTTTTATTTTGTTTTAGGGATTTTAATTCTAATATCTGCGTAGATGACAAGCAAAATGTGGCTACCAAAACACTAACCTGAAGGGAAGAGCTACAGGCTTATTTAATTGTATTAATCACGATAAACTCATTGATTCAATAATATCTGACTTACCTGGCTTTTTCTTAGCTGGCACTTTAATAAGAAACACTGTACTTGGAACATTCCTAAAACACATGAAGGCATGGCAGTACACTGCAAGTAAATAAAATAGTTCATCTTGATCGTGAGCCTCTGTGGCCAAGGGCCACATGCCTCTCATCTCCAACTCCAACGAGCAGCACATCAGATGGATGAGGGCAACAGGAACCACACCCGACTACCCCCTACTCTCTCGACGCTTCCCTACGTTCTGAACCTATTCATGAAGCTCCCCAGTATTTAGGCAGGATACAGATCCAGCCAATCTCATAAGGAGAAAAGACAGAAAGGCAACGCTAGACAGAGCTGGGACAAAACAGAAGGAAAGAAAGAAAGTAATTAAGGCATTAATGGTAAATCAAGGGAAGTTTCCACCTAGTAAAAGCAGTGACTTCATTATCTTATATTTTGAATCTGGAGATTGACGTAAAGATGGGATTCTTGTCACGGAACAAGGTGCTGGCAGGGGTTTCTACCACAGTGCCTCAGAGAGAGGCCCCCATGATCAAAGCTCTGTTTAGAGAAATCAAGAATTAGGCAGCTCCTGTGTCCAACTCTGGATCTCCCCTTCCTGTAAGATACTAAGGCTGGACCTTGGGTGCCATCCACTAAAATTCGAAGAAAACTTGGATTCTGTGTAAGTGCTGTTAAAGTGGTGCTCTGTGGCAAAATAAATGAACTAATAAATACATTAGCATTATGTACAGGAGTTAGGAGGCCTTTATTCAAACACTCAGAAGATGACCCAATTTGGCCTCAGGCTCATAGAATAGAACCATAGGGACTGACAAAGATTTTTGGAAATAATCTTTTCTGATCTCCTCAGGAAGGTTCCTTTTGGGCCTGTCCCTTTTCATTTACACTCGGTAACATAATTAAGCATTTTGATACATTTTAAAGAGAAGTATACATTTCTCTTTAAACACGGTATCAGTATTTTAAAAGATCCTAAAAACTTCACCAAGATTCCTCTAGCTTAGGTTGAAAACATTCTTCCTCAGAAATATATCTTTAAATTTAAGTTCTATGGAAAACAAAAATGCTCATATTCTACCCATCATCCTAGTATTTTAGAGTTGAAGGGATACTTGAAAATAGCATTCGTGTGGGTTTTTTTTTTGTTGTTGTTGTTGTTTCTATATGAGCAAGGGTGGCACACAACCAGACTCTGGCCTCAAAACCCCACCTTAAGGGAGGACCACTTCAAATCTATCCGTTTATCTGTTTTACTGGAAAGTCTTCCAGAGGTAGTTCCTTCAACCCCTTCAGCGTCTTGCTATTGCTCTTGGACCAAAGACCAGAGTTGTGCAGCTGGCCTGCAGGCCGCCGGGGTTTCCAGCTTTCAGACCTTTCACTCTGAGGTGCCCTCTCTCAAGGCCTGCTGCCTGCACTCCGTTCTCCCACAGCCGCTCCAACCACTAATCTGGGTTCTTTCCTGTTTCGAGCCTTGAACACGCTGTTTCCTTTGCCCAAAGACTTATCATCCCCACCTTTTCCTAGCTAATTCCTGCTTACCCAACAGGTATCAGCTGAAATGTCATCCCTGAGCTGGTCCACGCTTACAGCCCTTTATAGCAGCATTCATGGCAATTGCCATGATTTTCACTTAGTAACTCAAGGTTGTTTCATATAGGTCTCCCCTGGTGGGGTGTAAGCTCCACAAGAACATCTCTTGTTCACCAACACATTCCCGCATCTTACCCTGGGCCTAACACACAACAGGGGCTCGATTAAATATTTGACGAATGCACATGCGTGCTAATGGAGGACGCTACAGATACACAGAAGTATACAATGTCAAGAGGTAACGATCAATATTGAATACTAAAGAAACATCAACATGTGACCCAGATCAAGACTTTTAAGAAATTTCAAAGAAGTTATCATGACATGGAGGCACCTGAATAAGATTTCGGAGACAGAATGAGGAAGTCAACACAAATAGGGGCCAAGAACGATGTTTACTGATGAACTATTTTACATGATCGATCTCATGAAATCTACTGTCTCCACCACAATCGTGTTGCTCCTAATCTCTCAAGGTAAGAGTACCACAGTAAATGGCAGAGTTGAGTCCATTTCACGTCTGGTCTGACCCCAATAAGGGGTTTCCACTGTATCATGCTGTCCTGCCCACTGTACAATACATGCTCCCAAAGAGGAAGCTGCACTGGGGCTGCGCCTCCAAGGGCAGACACTGAGAGGTTCTCGGAGCCAATGTGTTTGGTAATTACTAAGTGGGGGATACACTCTGTAACTACATGGCCATTACTGTCCCTGAAGATTACATGGTACAGGCAATCTGAATGGGAATTTACTACTTTATTCCCAATATGATTCCCATGTTGACTGAAATGTTAAGAGCTTCAAAGAGCTTCAAACAGCAGAGAGTTTCAGAAAGAAATCACCCTATTTGCCTACTTAAAAAAAAAGCAGCATGGCTCATACGATGCAATTTTATTGTTAACCACTGCCAAGTTATACTGTCTGATTATTTGTGGCCATGAAGGCAACAGTTCAATTCGACCAAAAGGAAAGAGTATGAAAGAAATCTAGCACTCAGAGGAATGGAGCCCTCTTTGGCCCTCTTCTTCAAATCCTTGCTTCTGAGGAAGCAGACAGGAGTCTGTGGTTCTTGTCCACAGAGCTTCAGGCTTTCAAAACAAGCCTGGGCCTGGGCCTGTTGAAGCTTCCAGAGTGTTCTGATGCTAAGGAGTTTTCCCTTCCAGCACTGGGTCGCAGACTGAGTGAGTGAACTACATCTGATCTCCACATCACAAGTGATTTCTTATCAGTTTCATCTGCCTTAAGGAACACGAGAGGGTTTCCTCAAAAACTCATAGGATTCCGTAAAACAGTGTGAAAGTCCCTTAAGACCTTCCGTTTTTCTCCTGAGCTCCCTTTTTGTCAAGGCTTTCTTATTATCAAGAACCATTCTGAAAAGGCCAATGTGTTCAACCCAACTATAATTTTTAAAACGCTAATAAAAACAAAAACAGGGTTCTTTCTTTCTTTCTTTCTTTCTTTTTTTAAACCAATCAGGTTGGCAAAATGAGGGGAATGGGGAACTGATGAAATCCTGTATTGGTGAATATGTGAAGAAATGGTCCCCTCCCAACACATTAAAACATGCATAGCCTTTGAATCAGCAATTCTGCTCCTAGGAATTGACCCTAAAATGATCAATGGGTAAGTGTGACAAAAAGAAAGTAGAAGGATATTCATGGCATCCACGTTATTAAAATGAAAAACTGCCATCTAAATGTTGATAAATAGGGAAATGGTTAAAAATTATGTTGCATTATATGATGGTATACTATGCAATCACTAAAAATTACTATGGAGAAACACACTGATGAGGGAAACATGTCCATGATTTATTGAGCACTTAATATATGACGTGCATTATTGCTGTATGTATTTTTATGTTTTGTTTTGTAATGTGTATATAACTTTTATATAATCTTAAAATAAAAACTGTACATATTTAAAGTGTACATGTTTTTCACATACATATACGTAGTGAAACAATTACTACAGTTAAGCTGATTAACATACCCACTTTCTCACACAGTTACCATTTTTGTGTGTTTGTATGTGGTGAAAACATCTGAAATGTCTCTTAGCAAATATCCAGCATGCATTATTATTAACTACAGTCTTCTGGTTTCAGAAGTATTCACTCCTGACAGACCCCACCTGTGAACTATAAACACACAATCAGATCAGCTACTGGATTTTGACACAGTAGCAACAATCTGCTTTTCTCTTAAAAAGTTACCATAGCAGTTTGCTGGTCCCTAATTAAGAGCACTCGCCTCTACCTTCCCTTCTTTGATTTTGTTGTGCTTCCTTTTCTCCTGAAAAGAAATGCTCTTACTTTAATGTCAATCTGCTTCCTTGCACCTGACCCTTTTCTTTTCCTTTTGAAAGAAACTAGAGCTTCCAAATGATTCTGTTAAGTAGACTCCAAAGTCATGCCATGTTAAGTTAATTGTATCAAACAAACGTTAATAGCAAATTTAAAGGACAAATAAAACCTAACTCGGTAAAAATGATTCAGAATACTACAGAATATAACCAAATGTAAGTATATTTTATACAGACAGACATAAACCACACAGAATTACATATGCCATTTCATCACTTCCAAGAGACTCGTTCTTACACATTTCAACATCTCCGAAATTGAAATGCACTTGAAAATCAATGGCATGCCAGCTTAATTGTTAGTGCGTATTCTTAGTGGTACATGAAATAATGTTGCATCTTGCAGCTGATGGCACCTCCAATTAAATGAAATATGGTTTTGTCACCACAACGGTTAATTCTTTTGATGGTGAAGGGAAGGGCAGATAAATCAAATATTAAATGCTATCAATCCTTCCTTTCACAAAACAAAACAGAAACAAAAGAAAACCATAACTATTTTCCCCAGGTACGGCGATTTCTCCCACCCCACCCACAGATAAGCCGGTTTGCACAGAAACACACACACCAAAAACACAGCCATCTTCATATTTTGACTCAAAGCACAGCTAATATTCTGAATGGTGCCAATGGTAGCTTTTTCAGGATTCAAAATCCATCTTGTACCCTTACTATAGCACATAAATGACATAAACTTCTCATCAACAGCATAAAAAATTCATATTCTGTCTATATAGCAGCTGCTATGTTAGGTTTATGTCAACAATTGGCCTGATTTTTTAATAGCATAAATGTTTAAAGAGGTAGCAATTCCTGTAAAATATCTGTGGGGATATTGAAAGCTGATACACGTCAGAAGAGAGGCATTTCTTGAGGAGGAGGCAATTCTCCCTATTTTATCTTTTTCATCCTCTGTTCCTTCTCTTCCACAAACCCCCTGCTCATTATGGTTCATTACTTCTATCAACTAAATATGACAAGTGCGGCAGCCTTCTTTCTGTGGCCCCAGCATAATATTTACTGCTGCCACTTTTGTGACACCAGGTGACTCCCAAGTTTTCTTTCCTTGGGTCTAAAATTCTGTGATTCTACAATATTCTTTTTCTACTGGGGCCCACTCAAAAAAAATTTTTTTTAATGTTTGTTTATTTATTTATTTAATTTGAGAGAGAGAGAAAGAGAGAGAGAGAGAGAGACAAAGTGAGAGCAGGGGAGGGGCAGAGAGAGAGGGAGACACCGAATCCGCAGCAGGCTCCAGGCTCTGAGCTGTCAGCACAGAGCCAGACGTGGGGCTCGAACTCAGGAGCCTAGCTCTGAGATCATGACCTGAGCCGAAGTCAGATGCCTAAATGGCTGAGCCACTACTGTGGCCCACACTTTGAAACAAGGCAAGCCCCACAAGGGGCCACAGGTACCCCCAATTAATCCCCCCCCACACAATACATATGTACACACAGTCAGCAATGAACACTGTTCCAAGAACTCAAAATAAACATTAAACATTTCACCTTAACTTCATTTTCTATCTACATATCTGCAATCCCAACAATTTGTGCTATCATGCTCTTTGATGGATCTACGTTGTTTGTTCTGTTTTCTCGTTCTTGTTTGGGTGTGAGAGAGCAGTCAACAGAATGCACAGTAGCGCTGGCTTCCTCAGCGAAACCCACAGCTTAAGTTACACGGTCTTCTCAACCTTTCCTCTGCACCAACTGTGCATCACAACAATGGTCTTTAAAGACTGAACATACATCATTTGCTTATTAATATGGTGTGTAGCTGTGATTCATTACTCTGAATCTTCAAAGCACTGAACGGATACTCGTTGAATCCAAATTACCCACATTTGGTAACTGTGACAGAAAACGCGCAGCAGATTTTAACACATGAAATAGATCACAGCATTTTTGTTCTCTGGATGTTAACAAACGTGAGAGCCAGGTCTTCGCAATTACCCTGTTGCTCACATCTTGCAGGTTTTCAAGCTGTCTGTTCTGTGGAATGTCTTCTGTGCTCCTCCCTCTTCAGGCTCTCACCTTAACTCCAGAGGAACAACTTCCTCCAACACTCGCCGTCTTTTTCACTCTTTGCCGTGAGATGGTCAGAACAAGGGGCCTTCCCTGGGCCATGCGACGGAGTAGCTGGGATCCCTGTACTGGCAAGACTGCAAGCGATCCTTTCTCCGGATGGCTTTCTCTCTATACTGCAGGTACAGCACGGGTCAGGCCGCTCTGCGAGTGGACTGCAGGCTCAGACACATCCCTATAGGGTCCCAAGGGATAAATTACGGCAGAAGGAGGATCTTGGCAGCCCTCTCCAATCCAGCTTTGGCTCGAGTGATCTGAATTTTAGGAATTACTGGTGCTCACCCAGACATCAATCAAACAGCGAGCGTGTTTTTCAGTTCCGTGCTCCTTCATTCATTCACTCATTCATTCCCTCCCCACACACACATGGAGACAGATAAACAGATACAGATATAAGGATAAGGATACAGATATGACTCTACAGACAACAGACACATTCTGACAAGATCCCTAAAGGGGAAAAGAAGTAAACTCCTAGTAGACGTATCGTATTCTTTTCAAATTTGATCAGACAAAAATACCCGTACGTCATTTAGTGAACTTAAGAACCGGTGAAGAACATCAAAGAAAGACTAATAGATTCTCATCATGGCCATACAATCATAACTTGCCTCTCAAAATGCTTCCTGGGTTAATAATGTGTCAGTCTAATACACCCCGTGGTGTCGGGGGTGGTGTGTGGAAGAGACTGGCGTAGGGTGTCTCTGTCTGGGATCTTGACAATCCAGGTCCAAACCTCCACATGTTTATAGTCTATTCTCTTCCTCCATCTCTGAATCCACAGATCCTTTAAAGGGTTTTCCTCTCACTTATTCCTAAAACAGAGAGCACTCTTGCTCATGAAGGGAGTACATAAGGGGGCAAATGAGGGAGGGATGAGATGATGAGAGTCCTAAAGCCTCAAGTAACTACCATTTATTGAGCACTTACTATGTGTAGAGCCTGTGAGAAGCCACTAATATACACTACTTTGTTTAATTTTCTTCTCACCATAATCCTGTGAAGTTGCAAATTATCATTCTCATTTCATAGGTAAAGAATTGATGGGTCTGACGGTTGAAGGTAACTTGCTCAAGGTCACACAGCTCATGGGGGGCGGCGGGAAATAGCTCACATTCTTTGCTGCTGTGCCACACGGCTCTCACTGAAGACGCACAAACGTTTTACATAAAAATAATTTTACAACGGGAGGTGGCAACAGATGGCTCCAGCCAAAGGTGGCCGCTCAGTCTGCGGACTCGGTTCAAGCTGGAACTTCAGGGACAGCAATGTCCCTCTGGACAGGACCGCAACTCCTATAAATCTTCTCCAGATTCCACTTTCGGAACCAAGACAGACCAAAGTGCCGTCGGTCACCTGTCAAAACGTAAGCAGCTCCTTCGTCTTAGTGTATTCCTGGGAAGCCTCACCACGCAGAATTACCAGAAACAAGGACTCTTTTAAATAAACTCTATTTCCTGTCACACGTAAGGCTGATTCTTTTCTGGGCAACACTCATTTGAGCCTGATTAAATTGCCGTGATGAACTTCAGAGTTGAGACTGCCCTTGAGCTGAACATCTATCTGATCTTTAATTCCACTACCCACTCATTTCTTGCAGAGCTCACAATTCTCTTGGTCCCACCGGAGCAGCCGCGTTCAGGTTCTGCATCAATATGTTCAGTGCTGAATTCATTTCTGCAGGGAGTCCAGTACATCTGAACTTTCCAAAATCATTTGGCCCCCATTACTGGTAAGCACTGCTCTTAAATAGGCTGTAAGTCCAGCTAATAGGCTCCATAATCATAGTTGAATCGAACAAAAGGGTCCAGGAGAGAAAGCCATCAGTCATTTTTATTCCCATCAAATAAGCTGCAAAAGGCAGAAACTTTCCGATTTCAGAATCTCACGGTCTCAATTTGATCTTTGGGACTTATTAGGGAGGCAGGAGGACAGGAGGAAGAGACCTACCTAAAAGTGTGCAAAATCCTAATATCCAAAAAAAGAAAAAAAAAGGCTTTATTGTAAATATAATTCGAGAAGACAGAAATAAAGCAAGTTCCAATGAAATCAACTGGAGTTTTGACAGACTTCACCAGAACTGCTGGAGGCCAGAGCACTTTAAGCAGCTTCCTTCCAAAGAGGAACGTGATTACTTATCAGCATGGGGCAGAAATGTAGAAGAGGTGACTTTGTTGACAGGTTCACATTCTCCTTTTGTCTAACTGATAAATAATCAGAGGAGTCCATAAACTTCTAAAACAATGACAACAATGATAATAATACACCTCTGGGATGATTTTCAGGACTTCCTAGGGAATTCCTGAAGTTTCCTTTAATGATAATCTTACCTTCAAATTAAATTATAAACATAAATAGGTACAGCTGGTATTTAAACCTCAATGCATCTTAAAATGAATCTTTATTTAAAAAAATTTTTTTAAATTTATTTTTGATAGAGAGAGAGAGACAGAGCATGAACAGGGGAGGGTCAGAGAGAGAGGGAGACACAGAATCCGAAACAGGTTCCAGGCTCTGAGCTGTCAGCACAGAGCCCGACGCGGGGCTCGAACTCACAGACCACGAGATCATGACCTGAGCCGAAGTCGGACGCTCAACTGACTGAGCCACCCAGGTGCCCCTAAAATGAATCTTTATTTAAAAAAATGTTTTCTAGGGGCGCCTGGTGGCTCAGTCGGTTAAGCATCTGACTTCAGTTGAGGTCGTGATCTCTTGGTTCATGGGTTTGAGCCCCACATCGGGTTCTGTGCTGACAGCTCGGAGCCTGGAGCCTGCTTCAGAGTCTGTGTCTTCCTCTCTCTCTGCCCCTCCTCTGCTCTCATTCTGTCTCTCTCTCTCTCTTAAAAATAAATAAGCATTTTAAAAAATGTTTTCTTCATTTGTGTATGTGAAGATACACACCACTACTATAATGTACAAACATTCACACTGAGAGGTTAGGGTTACTCTGCTGTGCTTGGTTAGATCAAGTTGGTTTAATGTAGAATATAACAATCTTGGATTCTTGCTTAAAGGTAACAGGGGGAAAAGTGCCCACAAATGTCAGTAATGTGCACAGATCTACCTCCTACCCAATGGTAAGTTCAGATGTATTGTGTTAATGAGGAGTGGTTCGTGCCCACAATCAGCTGCAACTTCTCCTAAAGCCCAGTATTTCTAAAATGTTTTAATGTTTATTTATTTTGAGAGAGAGAGAGAGAGAGAGAGAGAGAGAGAGAGAGAGAGAGAGAGAGAGAGAGTCTGAAGCAGGTTCCAGGCTCGGAGTTGTCAGCACAGAGCCCGACACGGGGCTCGAACTCAAGAGCTGTGAGATCAGGACCTGAGCCGAAGTCAGACGTTTAACTGACTGAGGCACCCAGCCACCCCTATATTTTACTATTCTTATAATCTATTTTAATTCATCAAATTGTGTTTGGGCACCTGGCTGGCTCAGTCAGAAAAGCATGGGACTCTTGATCTCAGGGTAGTGAGCTTGAGCCCATGTTGGGTGTAGAGATTACTAAAAAAATAAATTAAAAAAATCATGTACAACTGAAAATAATGTATGTTGTGTGCATTATATCCACATGATCCATGAAGGAGTGAGTGTGGCTCTCGCTGAGGAATTTTTATCAGGAGACCTAGTACTCAAGTAACTTCTTCTGCAGCTCCAAAACGTGTTCACAAAAAGGACGCATCAAAATGTATTTATTGAACACTAACTATAAAACACAGGCCTTACTCCTTTAAAGCTTATCACTGTGTCTGGAAAAACAAAAATTAGGTAGAGGAAGGAAATAGGAGAAAACCTGAGGAGGACACGTTTCAAACATGCTCACCTAACTGGGTATTGTATGGAAACCAATCCGACAATAAATTTCATATTAAAAAAAATAAATAAAACATGCTCACCTAGAAGATACAAAGCACACGTCCCAGACGTCCCAGAAGACGTGACTGTGTCGTGCCATGGGGAACAAATGAAGACGAACACCAGGGTGGACGGGAAGCTGGAGGCCTGTGCTCCCTCCCCAGGGGTTCCTGAAGCTGGCAGAGCTTGGCAAGGCCGTCTAATCAGGTGCACCCACCCCCTGGAACCATGACTCCCATGCCAGGAATTCCACGGGCCTGGAGGGCCTGGTGGCTCTGGTGCTCACTGAACAGGAGCCGTGAGCCTGACAGCAAGGGCTCAGCTACCACAGCAAAGAAGCGGAGAGGGGATGGCACCAAAGAATAACATATTTTTAGCTTGACACCAGGCGTTGTTCTTTTTAACAGATATTTAGGTTTCTAACAAGACTCCTCGCCGTGTTGCTGACATTGCACTCCATCACGTACATAGTCTGGGCTCTGACCTGCAACAGAACGACAGAAGTCTAGACTCTTGTCTCGCAAAGACCTTTTTCTCCCTTTGAAGGGAAAACATGGATGGATCTGTTGATCTCTCCCTCAAACTAAAAGCTCCCCTTCTAGTACTATCTTCGGTAAAGCACGCTCGTTTGCATGCCTTGGTCCATAAGGCAACCGTGACAGGGCAGGGGGGCGCAGGGCCCCTGAGAATGCTTTCATACTTCGATGCCACATGTCTGAGTGCAGTTCTGTGTTACAAGGAGTTGAGATCCAATCTAATTTCTCATTTCTAATCCTCCTTAAAGACTCTTCTGTAGCATTTACCACCCTGACCACTCCCTAATCAGATTTCTCTGGGAAGTCCCTCCTCTATCTACCATTTTTTTATTATTATTACTATCGAAGTATAGTTAACACGCACTGTTACGTCACTTCCAGGTGTAGAGCACGGTGAGTCAATACTTACTATATGTCATGCTGTACTCACAAATGCAACGGCCCCCTGTCACCATACCAGGCCATTACAAAACGCTGGCTGTAACCCCTATGCGGTACCTCTCGTCCCCGTGACTACTCATTCCATAACTGGAAGTCTGGAAGTACTCCCTGCTCCTCATTCTTATTTACTCTTCTCTCACCTCTCTGGAAGTGTGTTCTCGACACCATCCCCTTCCTCCCACTGCAGAAGAAACACTCAAGAGATTCTATCCTACTCTACCTGCACAATCTGTCTCATCCAAGAGCTTCGATCCATGCCTCTCTGGAGGCAGCCTTCCAAGTTACAACTCCAGCTTTGCTCTGCTGGGTCTGGCGAGACCAGTTGACCACTGGGAGGACCCATCCTCAGGGCCCTCACTCTCTGTGTAAGTCATACCTGAACTCAACATGGCCCTCACCGCTCTAAACCACTGACCCCAACAACCCACCCCTCCAGCCTCAATCCCACTGACAAACCCAAGCCTATTTCACACCACAAACAACTGCTCACTATTCCGAGAACACTCTGCTGCCCATTTCACGTCCTTTTTCCACATCTTTGTCTGATGCAGTCTTAACTATCTTTTAAAGGCCAACTGCCCAAGTTTCTTCCTCAATCTGATAAACTTTTTTTTCTTTTTCTTTTTTTTTTTTGAAATGCAAGCCCACTATTAACCTTTTATGCCACTTACAATGCTCTAACTTTTGTTATGATCACTTGCAGGGTTTTCTTATATAACCTACAAAACAGATCCTACATCCTGGAAGTTGTTTAGTCAGGAGACATTTATGAATTAGGATGAAATGGTCACAAAACTCATGTTAGAGAGAAAACTCAAGAACTCCTTAAGTGGGATCACAGCCATCTGATGCGTTTGTGCAAATATGGAATGGTCTTATTTTGTTTCTCTTATAACTAATATTTTCTGGGAATTCTTCTGAATGCTATACATGCATATTCTTTAAAGACATTTCAGGGCCGCCTGGGTGGCTCCGTCGGTTAAGCGTCCGACTTTGGCTCAGGTCACGATCTCCTGCTCCATGAGTTCGAGCCCTGTGTTGGGCTCTGTGCCGACAGCTCGGAGCCTGGAGCCTGCTTCGGATTCTGTGTCTCCCTCTGTCTCTGGTCCTCCCCCACTTGTGCTCTGTCTCTCGCTCTCTCAAAAATAAATAAAAATATTAAAAAAATGAAAAATATATTTCATATAAAATTCCTTAGGCTCTGAGCTATTTGCATCTCCAGTGACGATCACAGAAGCAAGTACTCAAATGTTAGGAAAATGGAAAGTGAAGGGAGAAAGTGAAAGGCGGAACATTTCAAACATCAACAAGTCTGAAACTGACTTAAGGGAAGGTCCAAATGTTAGCTGCAGAGATTGGGGCAGATTCTAGACAGATCCCCCGTAATTGCTCAAAATTTATGTTCTCAGGTAAAAAGGAGAATGTGTGTATGTTTACTGTGGTAGAATATACGTAAAATCTACCATTTTAACTATTTTTAAGTGTATAGTCAGCAGCATTAAATTTTTTACAGAATGTTTTTGTCATTGCAAAGTGAAACTCTGTACCCATTAAACAATAACACCCTCTGCCCACACC
Organism: Panthera leo; assembly: GCF_018350215.1. Lineage (NCBI taxonomy): Eukaryota > Metazoa > Chordata > Mammalia > Carnivora > Felidae > Panthera > Panthera leo. Next base: position 13,240,086 of record NC_056694.1, on the reverse strand, counting down.
CCCCCCCCCACTCCCCCTACCGCCCCTTACCCCTGGCAACTTTGTCTCTGAATTTTACTAGTCTAAGTATCTCACATAAGTGGAATCACACATTTGTCCTTTTGTTTCTGACTTATTTCACTTAGCACAAGGTCTTCATCACCCATGTGGTAGCAGGTATCAGAATACTCTTCCTTTATAAGGCTAGATAATATTCTGTTACACAGACATCCTACACTTTGTGTATCCATTTACCTGCAGACGGACATATGGCTTGCTCCCACCTTTGGAGTACTGTGCATAATGCTGCTATGAAGAAGGGTGTATAAGCATTATGAGTCCCTGATTCCAATTCTTTTGAGTATACACCCAGAAGTAAACTTGCTGGATCATATGGTAATTCTATATTTAGTTTTTTTGAGGAACTACCATGCTGTTTTCCAAAAAGATATATTTATGGTGTCTAGGAGACTTAACCTCTTCAGGCTTTCAAGGCAAACATATAAAATGGGACACGGGTTAGATCAGAAGTCCCTTACCTCTCTAACGTTCTGATTGTAAAACACAGAGTTATAAACCCACCATTGACCTGGAGCCCAAGCATTATCAACCTGCCCTCTGTCCCCACAACAAAAAGGGCAAACTCAAATAGATGAAGCCTCTGAAGCACAGAATGAGAAGCCCTCTTAAGGGAAAGAAGGAAAGAAGAAAGGAACAGAGAAGAAAGAAGCTGAGGGCATAAGAAAAGAGGGCAGGAGAAAATGTGGAGATCTTAAGACAGAGAAGCCTTGAGTGGCAGAATGAAAACGGGAGCCATTATTTGGGGCTCCCCACGCACCGCCCACGCACCTGCTGTAGAAAATGCAACAGCCTAAAGACATCCAAAGAGAGGCTATTAAGAAGCACGGCAATTCAGTTTCATGGGGACAGGTGCCCTTACTATTACTCATTTCTTCATTCTCCAACCTATAAAGTAATTTAATCACTTAACCCATTTACCTGGTTCTAAGATCCCCCTAACATTTTCTAAAACTTCAAGTAGAAACATGGAATAACATTTTTAAAAATTTCCCTTACAAAATAGCCTACACCAAAATGATGGAATGTTAAAACCTGCCCTGTGCCACTAAGTCAGTAGCGACTGGACTTGATCTCCTTGTACTTGAGTCTTCATTCCCCTGACTCTGTGTTCAAGCAAAGATATAAAGTTTATGAGATACTGGAGTTCTAAGCTACAGAATGTAATCGTAAGTAAAATGATAATGGTAGTAATATCATCACCATCATCATCTACGGGTAGAAAAATACCAATCCTTTGGAAGTTTTACTTTTGAACCCAAACTATAACAAATCACGAGAATTTTAAACTCATTCATATGTTGCATTATACATGAGACATGAAGTGTAAATACTTAGAATTCCCTTCAGAGACACTCAGAAGTAACTACGAATTAGAGTCAAACTCAGAATGAGAGAAAACCAGGACGTGTACCTCATCTGGCGCCTTTCCCGCCCATTACAACTTCCTGTCCGTTTAGAAAGGTTCTCTTTACCCAGGAAAAGGCTCCCCTTGCTCCTGCAGTTCAATCCTCCCCAAGAACTGATGCAGCAAGCATTTGCCAGGACTGCTGCCCCTGACCAAAAGCTGGCAATGTGCTGTCAGGCCTGCTTCCCCACGGATGCAAAGAAGGTCCCCGAGTTCGTAAAAACGATTAAGGAATGGAAACCAGAGAACCCCCTACCACTTTGTAATTTGGTTTAATCATTTTTAACTTTTAAAAGCCTACATGGTAGGTGAGTGGTACATAGAAGAAAAAACCGCATTTTTCGAAAGATGCCAATGAAAAGAAGTGATGGGCCTTCGGAGGCGCCATACGACATATCCCATCAGGAATTACATCTTCCCTCTGATATTTTCATCCAAGTGTTTATTAAACAAGCTCCCACTTTCATCCACATTATTTTGATTAATGCATGCAAAGGTTCCAGAATTATAGAAGAGAAATCTAAGGTGATTGTGCATTAAAATAAATGAAAGGATGGCTCCTGGTTTACAGGCACTATATTTCATGACTAAAATGCTTCCTGCCATTTTTTTTTTTCCCCGAATTTAACTGCAACACACTTCTCTTGGCTTTGGTTTTGAAGTAATGATATAAAATTCATTTTATCTCTTTTTCAAGCCTGGCTCTTTCATACATAACATCAGACTTGTCATATCTGAGGAATTATTAAAATAAGACGGAGCCTGCTATTTCTGAGCAGAAAAGCCTCTTTGAGCCGGCATCCTCAGGAGAGACGCGGGCTCAATCTCATTAGTTGGTGCTGAGACGCGTCCTAGTCTCCAGGTTCAAGGTGATGAAAGATTAGGGCGTTGGGCCTTGTCTCATTTCGTATGCAGCACACATCCCTCCCTGCCCGTGAACACGAAATTACATTGAACCTGGGGAGTCTAACTCCATTAATTTTAAATGGAAGATTAATTTAACAATATGCGGCAGATATTTGTTACAGACCTATCATGTAAAAGTGACGGTTAGCAATAAATTGTGGTGACTCATACTGGCCAGTGGCCCTGGCTCAAATAAATCAGGAGGCATTTACACATAATTGCTGTTTTTAAAGACAGGGATATGGGTGATGTGTTTCTTTGATGAAAGATTGGGCAACCCCATTCAAAGAAACAGCAGCTGATATTAAAGCCACAGTACCGTTCTGGAGGGAGACATTTTTGATTAGTATTTCTGGAATAATCATTTAGGAATAACAAATACTGTACTGATGTAGCATAATCTCTCTCTCTCTCTCTCTCTCTTTTGAAACCTGTGTAATAATTCTGAGGCATGAAATTGTCATGGTATTTTTGTCAATTTCCTTAAAGTAATTACAATAATAATACCCTCAGAAATGACAATTTGCGAGAGCTGAAGAGAGGATGAGAAGGGAGAGGCAGAAAAGGTATCAATGCCGATAAGGACAAGCAATTCTATTGATTTTCTAGAAATAATTACAATAATATACATAAATAATAATTTGCAAGGCTCTGGGAGGGACAAAGAGGGACCATGGCAACTGGGGAGAAGCATTCTGAGGAAAAAGTGTGGGATTTTCTTTTTTTAAGTGCCATTTCATACAGCTTTCTTGACACATTTTTTTTAAAGCAAATTCTCCTCTTCTCGAAGCAACTGAGGGGAAAGAAAGAAAGACACAGAATGCCCTGAATGCTTAACTACTACAGGGTAAGCGATGCAAAAGAGAAGCCAAGGACACTGGTTGCTGGCAGCACTTGTCAGGAGAGGCTCCGGAATGGAACCATCCAGTGTAAGGGTCTGCCTGCCCTCTCACCGAGGAGTGAGGGTGTTATTCTAATCTCCTCTCCTCTGCAAGCACCAGCCTGGCCAGCACTTAGGGGAAGGATGCTCAAGGACTTCTGTCTTCAGTCAAGTCCAATGTGATAGGAGCTTTGCTCCTGTCTCTTTTAAAAGATTAAGGTGGGAAGAGGGCAGGGTGAGGATTATGTGTCTTCCCTCCATGCACCCTCTTGACATACTCAAGGGACTGCTGGGAAGTCGGGATAAACACCTGTCTCTCAGAAGCACACATCATTCCACTCCACTCTGTTTAGCAATAGGAGAAGCAAGGGAGGGAGGAGCAGCACTTGAAACACTACTTGACACATCCCCTGGTTCCAGGCTTGAACCCCTCTCCAGGCTGTCCTTCCTCAGAGCCACTGGAACGAGCTGGCAAATCAGATCAGAACACTTTCATTCTGTAAATCTTTCAAGGGCTCCCGGCTGCCCACAGAATTAAGTCCAAACTCCTTAGCCTGGTATACAAGGATATTCACTCCAGCCCACCACATCTGGCCACTCTTGACCCTGCTGATATGTGAACTTCACCCTCCTAAATGCTCAACTTGTACATTTCAGGACTGGCATATACTGCCGTACCACCTTTTGCATAGGCAGTTGCCTCTGCCTTGAATATTCTTCTTAGGTGTCCTCTTCTGGTAAACTCCTATTCATCCTTCAAAATCCAACTCCAGTACCATACTCTCTGCGAAGGAGTCAAAAAAAAAATTTTTTTTTTCTACTTGAGATCAGGGGCCTGCCCTATTCATCATCGTTCTATCCCCAGCATCAACCCAAGGAAGAAAACATGTAGATGTGTAATCACATTTGTTAAATTCATTAAAAATGGCTAATTTTACAGAAGATACTTCACAAGACTAGGAAGGATGGTTAGGAGAGAGGGGATAAAGGAGAGAAAGAGTATGCTGATATATTCAGGGATCTGTTATTTATCATGGTGATCAATTCTGTTTTGATTTACAATTTCACACATCAGTGTGTGGTAGTTAAAAAAGGAAATAGCAAGTAGTAGGGCTCAGATGCTAATACTGGGTCCCTCAAGAGTAAAAGGGTTTGGTTTATTTTAACAGGTTATGAGAGGGACGAGGTGGTAAGATGGCAACATAGCAGAAGCAAAAGCAGTAGCCAGGAACATTTACTAATGCTTACTATATGACCGCACTGCTCTAACGGCTTCACGTGTGTTCACTCCTTTAATCTCTGAGAACCTTGATGAGATAGGCTCTATTATCGTCTCCATTTTATAGACAAGAAACCGAGGCACAGAGAAGTTAGGTAACTTGTTTAAGGTCATTCAGACAGCAGGTGACAGAACTAGGATTTCAATCCTAGGCAGTTAAGCTTCGAGCTCCCTCAAAGAATTCTTTTAGGAGCCGGTGGGTCCTTCTGCCACCCACCTGTGGCATGAGCAGGGGCCCACTTCCTGAAAAGGAGGCTCTGAACAAAAGCACCAGGGAAGGAGCAGACCAGGAAGGTGCCATGGCAAAGGGCAGGACTGTTCTTTGAGCCCAGGTGAGCAGTGGAGTCCCAAGAAGGCCCCACCTGCCGTGAGAAGAAGACGCTTTGTAAAAACCCACACATCAGGCAGGGTCTGGTTATCGCTGCTGTTAGTAGTCAGGTAGCTAGTAGCCAAGAGACTGCAGAGGCTCAAAGCAAATCTGGGTTAAAGACTAAAATCGGCTCAGAATGATACAATATTATTAAAAAACAGCTTCGGCAGACTTGCACTCATATGTACGTGCACGGGAAGTCTTCCTCGGTAACCACTTGGGACGAGATGATTAAAGTCTGCTTTCTGACATTTCCTAATTGGGAGTGAATCTCCTTGCAGGTGACAAAGTGAACACTCCTACAATTTACAGGGCCAGGTATTTTAAAGAAATCACTGCCCATATGTGTACATTCAGTATACCCTTCTTATTTGAGCACAGTCACCAGAAATGTAAATTTCACTCCATGAGATCTGAAACATATCTTCAAGTAGCCAATTTAAAAGAGTAACTAGTCCCGTGTAGTAATAATGATGATAACAGTAACAGTAACGATGATAAACTAACCCCAAAGGTGATTTTCTATGCTTCTATTGTAACTTTTCTCTAAAGATTGGCAAGTTATTAGAAAACACTAATTAAACTACATAGTTTCCCCAAAGAGGAAGCTACAATTATTGTTTTGTTGTTGCTGTTTTTCAGATGGATGATTGAGGTGAAGAGATAAGAAAGCTAATGTTCCCTCACTGCAGCCTAAACCCAGAAACCTCATCTCCCTTCTCTAGAAATGCAATTGAAACATGCATGATTGAAACAGCACCACTATTTAATCAACAAATGATGGTCTCTAACTTAAAAAAAAAAAAAAAAAGTCTGTGCTAAGCTACTTATGGAAAGAAAGTTTACTGGGATTATAGAAGAAAAACCAACAAGCTATTATAACTCTATTAGAAAGAGTAACAAGCCATGAGATAAATCCTGAGACATGAAGATGTTTATATACTTAGAGCTTTTAAATATAAACTCTTCACCTCCTCTCTTCCCTAGACTCCTGGTCAATTTAGTGCAAGACAAGAACACAATTTACTATCAAGAAACACTCAGATGTCATAAAAGGTGCTGGAGGTGCCGTATAAGGATCAGACCTTTAAGGAAGAAGAAAACATACCCCACGCTCTAGTCATCAAGGAGAAGTCAGGGCTAGGGTGTAAAAGAGTTGATTAAACAACAACAACAACAACAACAACAACAACAACAACAAAACAGTATCTTCAATTTACCACTGATACCATGGCTGCCAGCACTGGATGCCTCTAACTAGTTCAGTTTTGTGCTTTAATGTTAAATTTCTTATGGGAGCACATCACCTAATTAGAGGAATTGATAACTGCACTGTTCCATAATGAGGCCAATACATTTCAAAGTCATTAAAGATAACCAAGGCAATAAGTCTGGGTTTAAGCGGCGTTTCCTCAGATTTCACAGTCTGCATGTTGCAAGTGTAGGGGGGGGAAAAGCAATCCCTGCCTAGTCAACTGTAAATGCTGGGTTATTGGAATCTTTAAAACAGGCAGCAAGGAGAAAATTACATGGCCAAATCTCCTTTTTCCAGTTAATGAAGAATTAAGACTCCCATTGACCACATTAGAAGGTTCACCGGGGGTCTCAGCTCTCCAGAGCTGGTGTTTGACAGCAGTGTCAGTGTATCTGAGTCTGAACGCGCAAGTGCATGACAGAGGATCATTCATAACTGTCACATCTACTTATCTCTCTCATTGTCACCCAGCTAACGAAATTCAGGCCGTGGAGCCGGCTGCCTCTGTCCCTCTCTCAACCCAGCTCGAGGAAAAAGGCATTCCAGAGCCCATTCATGTCCTATTATCACGTCAGCACCTTGTGAATCTCCCCACAAGAGTCAGCATCGCTTCCTGTAATCTCCCCCATCCAAGGGAGAAGACAAGATGTCCCTGGGACTAATGTCCGTGCAGACTGCGTCTGGTGTCAGCATTCACAAAGAACAGCTCAGAGAAATAATGCAACAGAGAAAAGATTTTTGAATACGTTATTCCATATTTCAGGGGGAAAAAAAATCACAGCATTTGGAGTTTATCTTTGACTGGTAATGAGCAAATGCCATTTCTATGCACTGAACAGCAGTAAGTGTGAGAGGGTTTCATAATGCAATTTGCTACAGAACACAGATATTTAAACTAAAAGAGGACAGAGAGGCTGATATAGGAATGTGTGTAACCAAACCAATCAGAAGATTTTGAGGACAATATAGCACAAAAAGAAGATACAATTTGATTTGCAAATATTATCACCGAAGCAGCTTATCTGCACAGAAGAAAAGTAGTTCGGTTATTAACGTGTCGCCAACAATAGAAATCAGAACTGGTATGACGAAACGTGCCCGTTTTGAGACAGGCAGGCCATCTGCAAAATGGCAAATGGGCTGTGTCCTGAAGCAAGTAATTTGACATGGAAGTGCTGATGTGTTTTCGCATCTCAGGCTCCTGTGAAACCACAGGAAATAAAACACTACCAAAGGTTATTTATGATAAATTCACATTTGGAGCGCTCTCCTTTGTTACTTCTGAAATTCAGACAATGGCACCGAGTTCAGTGCTGCTTCACGCAGACTTTTTTAAAACACAAAAAGTTCCCACATAGTCATTTAGGGTCAACCTCCACTGGATTAATCTTTTTTAATTTTATGTCTTCTTATACGAACTTTTAATTGAAATAAAATTCATATAACATAAAATTATTCATCGTAACCATTTCAAACTGTATGCTTCACTGGGTTTTAGTATATTCTAAGGTTGTGCAAATATCACCACTATCTAATTCCAGAACATTTTCATCATGCCCAAAAGAAAACCCGTACCCAATAAGCAGTCACTCCTAACTCCCTTCTCCCCACAGCCACTGGCAACCATGAATCTATTTTCTGTCTTTATGGATTTACCCATTCTGAACAGCTCCTATAAATGAAGTCACACAGTATGTGCCCTTTTGTGTCTGGCTTCTTTCACTCACCATAATGTTTTCAAGGTTCAGTATTTCATTCCTTTTTGTGGCTAGGTAATATTCTACATTTTGCTTTCCCATTCATCAAGTGACTTATTTTGATATACCACGTTGTGTTTATACATTTATAAGGTGATGGACACTTGGGTTGTTTCTGCTCTTTGGCTGTTATGAATAATGTTTCACGACCATTCTGTGCAAGTTTTTATAGGAATATAGGTTTCAGTTCTCCTGGGGATACAGCCAGGAATGAAACTGCTAGGTGGCCACAGAGAGTTGTGCAGGTTGTACAGTGCACAGCCCAGAAGAAGCTATTCAAACTGCAGCCACAAACTGGACAACTTACAAAGCAGCCTTATTTGACATGGACCTTACTGAGAAAGAAATTGATTTATTCTGCTTACTTTAGAAGTTAGAGTTGTCATAATAGATTTGAATGGCCTTTGATGGCAGTTTTTCCTAAATGAATCACATTTAAGGTAAGAAAAATTATAATTTTCAAGTGGTTGGCAGTTGTCAGGCTTAAATAAAACCACGATAACACTTTCAGTCACAGTCAATATTCAACAGCCCAGTCATTCAGCGATTAATGCTTCTGCTTCCGGGCCACCTGCCTTCATACCCCTCCTTGCCTCCCTGACACCCGCATCTTACACATTCTCCTCATCAGCAGCCCTACTATAGGTTGCAAAGGACTAATGAGAATAATAAAAAAGAATAATATCCGTTCAGCTGCTCTCTAGGAGAACCGATCTAAAAAGTTCAGGAGAAGAAGGGATTCAAGAAAAGACGCAACAGTTTTATTTTCTTCGGTGATTATTTTTCCATTCCAGCCCTAATTCCTCACTATCTTACTTACTCTTCTTAAGCACATGATCACTTAGGAAAATACACTAGAGTTTACTGTATTAAAAAAAAAAAAGACAGTGCGTACTTAATTTATAAGACACTAGCCAGAAACAGTTGTTCTCACGTAGGGACTGGATTTACAACGTGAGCGCCTTCACAACCACGGTCTGGCAACAGTGGCTGCCTGTAAACCTGCCACGTCCCTTCGTTTCCCCATTCTTTTTGTTTCAGCTGTAAAGATTAGCAGTAAGGCTGATGATAAAATTATTTTCAATCCTTGAGGTTTTAGCTATAAGGACTGGAAGTCACTACTGTCTTCAGATTCAGGCAATCAACACTATTCTTAAAAAACAAAACCATCAATCATAAGAAGTAAGATATGTTTGGGGAACATGAGTTAACTGGAAGGGGAATGCCCTGAACTTGAAGGTCTGGCATGATTTCCAGAGGCCACACGCTGCTCGAATATTGGGACAACTTAACTTGCAACCTATTGCCACTTCTTAGAAGTACTGGATCAAACTTAACTGAAACTCAAGTGTCTAACTATCCCTCACCCTCCCCAGAAAAACATTCTGGTTTTGCCTTATCCCTCTGATATTTGCAGTGCAGAGACCATGTCATTCCGTCTGATTCTTGGTCCATCTCTGTGTCCTCGTCCTCTAACACATCCCTCCTAAAACTGTCAATTCTTCAAGGGAAAGACAAAGTCCTCTCACGCTGCTCGCATGCTCACGCACAGACCCCTCCCTTCTGCAGTGGCGTTTTGCAATTAGTCCCACCGTCCAAACCTTCAGTATAAAGAAACAGTTTGGAAAACTAGGTGACCTTAGTGAAAAGACAATATTGCCATAAAGGAAATACCCACAACCACCACCACCGCCACAACAAAACGGACACAAACCATTTTGGCCAGCAGTTTGCTAAAGAATGCAAATATTCACAGGCGGACCAGAGGTTCCAACACAAAGAGCAAAAAACACCCTAGGAAGACTTTTTTTGTGACAGTATTTTATGAATGCTTCTAGTCTTCCAACATGATAGAACTGGGGAGAAGAGAAAAAGCAGCACTGCCGACTGGATCAAATTACTAGTGGAACAATGCAGTGAAATGCGTCCTGCTTTCTACACAGTTTTGTAAACTTCAAGACAAAAATAAATTGCATGACCCCCTGGTAGCTTCCATTAGAACTTATAGGAACAAATTGTTTGCCTCAAGCTGGGTGGAATATACATTCAAATTCAGGCTCTTGAAGGAAATTATTAAGTAGAGTCATATTAGCTTTCTCTGAAGCATACTCGTTTCCAGTATTGCCACTGTATAGACCAATTATGATCCCTTTCCATGCTGAGAAATGATTGTTCTGCTAACACAGTCCTGGTAAGAATCAAAAGCACTACATTTTTAACCTTGGGGGATTTTCGTTATTGTTGCTCCCTTGCCAGCTCCTTCAAATGGAAAACATCTTCCATTAATCTAAATGCAAAATTTGTTTCGGCTTTCCAAAGTTACCTGAAAAATGTTAAGCACAAAGCAATAAAGTTTTTATGCTCTTAAGACCACTAATGCTTTGAGCTTCATATTCATTTTGAAGAAATGAACATTTTATGGTTCACAGAGGAATAGCTACATGAATAATATCTGAGATTATAATGCATCTAGCAGAAAAAGATTAAGTTTATGTAAACTATTTAATCAGACGTGAAATTTTCTCTAGAGAATAAAAATTCTGACCTTATTTAAGTTTACTTTAAAAATATCAATATTATGTTTCTACCAAGGGAACCCACCAATTTTCCTATTTACGTAATATAAATATTCATTAGAGACAAAACTTAACATAAGATGTACTGTACTGACCCAAGGATGCTGTAACAGATGACCCTATAATCATATAGAGATGAGAAAAGAAGAACTCTGGGTTACTTATTTGGTTTCAAATACTCAGTTGCTAACCTCTAGGTGATGGACAAACCATTTAGGTGACTGTCATTACAAAAGAGTATATGGTTGAATATGTTATATTAAAATCCCTATGTTTTTATTACACATATTTCCTAAGAGATAACATTTTACACAAATACACAGGGCTGAAGTTGAACGAATAATATTTAATGTAATTTATGTATGTCCATCAAGTTAATTTCTATGGAAGATTTCAAAGTTGATAAATAGCATAAATGATCTATGATTATAATCTATAGCCCACAGACATATATATCATAGTAGGGCCCAGAGACCCCATAGCCAACCCCCGATAACCTAGAATTGCCCTCCTTATAAATGCAGGGACTCATATTATAATTCTACTGTAACCAGTTATGAAGAAAGGGCCTACATGGAATCATCTTAACACGTAACATGAAAATATTTGAAAATTGTTTTTGTTTTTTGCAACTTATATCTTACAAAGAGATTTCAGATATGACAGTTAAAATTTTCTTTGTGCTTGTTTCACGAAACATACACATGATAAAATCAGTTTCTATATACTGTATCTTTCTGAAGACATAGCTACACTTCAAGAAAGTTTTAAACCTTTCCTTTTCTTTAATTTGACATAAACCCAGGTTAATATATGGAGCAAAGAAACTCAATTTCACAATATCAACTAAGATATCAGATCTTTAATGAAACATATAAAAAAGTTTAAGCACATAAAGAAGTTAAATAAGAAACTGATTATAAGACACTAACCACAGAATTCTAATGCTTGCTTTGCAAAGAGTGTGGATTATTCATTTTTTAAATGTATCACATAATGAACTATTTTTAATTAATATAGTATATCCTATGTGCTTTAACTGTGCCGACTTTCACTAACATAAAAAAACCCTAATTTTTCATTTGTGTACTTTCATTAATATAAAATTAATAATGTGAAAATAAAATTGTTTTTTACTAGAAGATAACCTGAAAACCAAAATGGAAATAGGAAAAAAAATTATCAGTCAGATAGACAACATAAAGAAATGAACCATGTCAAACATTATTTAGAAAACAAAACGGCCATCATAGCCATCCGTGAATAAAGTGCTGCGCCTGACTCCTGAACTCTGAGTTCCTACTAAGCTTTTCAAAATGTATTCTCTGAATCCAGATTTCACCTGCTGAAACCTGTCAAATACCAGCAATGATAAAAGCAGTAGGGAGTAAGTGAGGTCAAGAATTTCATTGGGTCCATTAATTTTGATCCAGCTGAGTCCATTGGAGGAACTGATATTTAAATCAATGGTTTCAATATGGTGACATACATGCTTTAATCAGGATATACATATGAGATCGTAGAGAAGGAACATCTACTATTTTCTCTGACCTCTACTCTTTTAGCAGAAATGGGATGAGAACAAATGTATTTTTTAATCAACTTAATGATACTGAGGTATAATACACATAAAATCAAAACGTAGCCATTTGAGGTGTATATTTCGATGAGTACACGCACACAAACACACCTGTGAAAACATCCCCACAATCAAGAGACAGAACATTTCCATCACCCATGTTCCCTCATGCCACTCTGGAACCAAAGCTCCCAACCTGTGATCCCAGGTAAACTGGTCTACCTTCTGTTACTAGAGTCGTTTGTTTCAGAATTTCATATAAGTGGAATCACAGAGTACTTTTTTGTGTCTGACTTTTATTTCATTCACCACAATGCTTCTGAAATTCACCTATGTTGTCGTGCACATCAGGATTTTTGTTTCTTTTCAGTGTTTAGTAATAGCCATTATCTGGATATGCCAAAATTTCCACTTATTAATGGATAACGCTTGTTTCCAGTTTTTGGCCACGCTAAGAAAAACGCTACTACAAACACTAGTGTACTAGTCTTTATATAGGCATATGTTTTCATTTCTCTTGGGTAAATACCTAGGAGTGGAATTGCTGGGTTGCAGGGTAAACATACAAAAGAAATTTACTAGAAAGTTTTTAAAAACTTTGTAAGAAAATTCCAAATTAGGACAAATGTCTTGATTCACAGTTTTAACCAGGATTTTAATTATGATCCTGGGACCCCTTCCTTCTCCACATATCCACACTTAAAAGATATTAATTTGGATTTGACTCAAACTAGTTGGCACTTCTTTTTCCCAATATCGTGAGGCCAAGATACAAATGAGTCAACAGCTTTGCGAGATCCAAGCAAAAGAAGAGCTCCAAATGATCTGATTCAAATTGAAGTAATGCCAACACTTAGCACTTACAGAAAAGTCCTCTAAACACTCTTAGCAGACACTACTCTTCTCGGCTCATCCGTGATAGGAAGTGGTCAACAACAAGAAGGCATCTGCTAGGGTAACTGGCACCAGATTTGACACATTATTCTGTCAAAGGCTCTGGCATACACACTATGGATCTGGCATGAACATCGACAGGCAAAGAATCTGGCAAAACTACCAAGGGGAGAAGGAATCAAGTGTGGTGAGGACTGAATGCACATTGTCCCTCTTCAGTGGGCACACCAGGTCACTGACCCCATCATGAGCTATGCTCTATGCCACTCACTCATCATCAATTCAGTTGCAGTCATCTTTTCTTTTTTTTTTAAGTTTATTTATTTATTTTTAGAGAGAGCAAGCAAGAAGGGAAGGAGCAGAGAGAGGGAGAGAGCAAATCCCAAGTAGGCTCCACATTGTTAGTGCAGAGCTTGACACGGGGCTTGAACTCACAAACCATGAGATCATAACCTGAGCCAAAATCTAGAGCTGTATGCTTAACCAATTGAACCACCAAGGTGCCCCGCACTCCTCTTTTCGGATGAGCTGGAACACATCAGCGATCAAGTTTAAGTATTTTTTATTTATTTTAAAAATTTTTTTATGTTTATTTATTTTTGAGAGAGAGAGAGGGAGACAGAGAGAGACAGAGAGAGAGACAGGGCGTGAGCAGGGGAGGGGCAGAGAGAGCGGGAAACACAGAATCCAAAGCAGGCTCCAGGCTCTGAGCTGTCCGCACAGAGCCCAATGCTGGGCTCAAACTCACAAACCGGGAGATCATGACCTGAGCTGAAGTTGGACACTCAACAGACTGAGCCACCCAGGCACACCAAAGTTTAAGTATTTTTTAAAGAGAAAAAAAGAAGATTCACCACAAGAAAAACTCTATACGGATGGTGACAGATGTTAACAAGACTTATAGGGGTGATCATTTATATATACAAATACCGAATCATTACATCGTATATCTGGAAGTAATAAAACGTACATCAATTATACAACAATAAAAAGAAGAAAATGCAAAGCCTACTGTGGTCCAGGCTCTGGATTTGTGCATAATATGAAAGAACAGTTTAGGGAGGTCCTAGAGGTCAAAACATTTAGGAAGAAAGGTATTTGGTACCAGAAGGAAAGCTCTTTGGCAACTGTAGGATGCACACCAAGTGTGAAAGTTCTTCAGTTCCCTCCATGGTGGACAGAATGTATGTATCACCATTGCTGCCCACTCAGAGAATCCCACACCCGGGAAATACCAGGACTAATAGTTCTAACATTCTTCTGAAATGCTTGCAACATTACAGAGGAAAGGAAATCAGGGCATTGTGAGTTCCTGCAGGGAAACACATAGTAAATGAGACAAATGAGCCCTCCCAAACTGCAGAGGAACTACTGATAAATACTGTTGGGGGTGCACCATTCCTACAAGGAAATATGGACTGGGGTCTCCTTATGGGTATGCCTCACCAAACCAGAGAGCCAACTTCACAGATTTGTGGGAAAGAACCAGTAACCAATAACTCTACAGGGATTTTTCATCACTTTCAAAGTTTACTTTATTTACTGTTATCACACATAATCCACTGTTCTTACGCTTGGCTAGGTCCTAAGAATTTCTTAGAGCCAAGAACACAAATGTCATTTCTAAAGCATCCTCATACAACTTGGGCTATATAGCCTGGTCCGTGAGGGTAGTTGATACTCATCAGATAAACATTCCACAAATGAATCCTTGTGAATGTGTCCCAACGAATGCCTTGCCTTACACATGCACAGGGATCTAGGGCATTCCACAACAGGCTTGAGAACTTTCTAGTGTTCAGAGAAGAAAATGATAGGCAGAGTCATGTTCAACAAAAGTCATTTCTAACTCAGAAATGTGTTTCTAAACTCCCTAGCAGCAGCTGAATCAACACTGTTCACAGAAAACAAACCGAATTATGAAAATTGCATGAAAATGAAGCTCTTTGATGACATTTGCTACTGTCCTACTTAGTATTCCCTCCCTATCTTTCCCCTATGAACACAGTTCCTTTTAGATGCCCTTTCTCGACCTCTACAGTTGTTACTGCTCAACATAACTACAGTCTCAACATTGTCAAACCGTTTCACAGTGACACTATGTCTCAGGCGATGTTAGGCCATTGCCAACAAGTAGCGAGTAACCTGTGCTGACAACACATTACAGCCCTGCCATAAACAATCATCGTCTCGCTGAAGCAAAATGGCAGTCAAATTAGAGCAGAATATGTAACAACATGCATAGTAAATTGGCATAGCAGCTTGCTAAACAAAAACGGGGCGGCAGTCACACACAAGACGCAGAGCAACAACTGTGCTGCGTTGTCCAAGCTCGTGTCATCCAGGAGCTGGACCAGTGCCTACCTCTGCCAAGAGAGAGCCCTCATGGGGGGTGAACGGGCAACCTCTGCCCTTGTGCATGTTTTTAGCCTACCTCAATTCCTCCGCTCTCGCTCTGACGAGGACACAGGGAAATGATGCCAGATCTCTGGATTCGCAGATGGGGCTCAGTAGCGTACTCAAGATAAACCGGGAGAGGTGGGCAGAAGGGTGGTGCGATCGCACCGCTGGAGCAGGGGGAAGGCTGGCCCGTTAGGCAAGACCCGCGCTCTGAAAAGTAAGAACGATGCCCTAACGTGAGTCCAAATCAAGGGAGAGAAGTGAGTAGCCGGCAGAGACACTGCAGGGCCGCAACAGGGCACGTGGAAGGAATGGGATTTCTCCCAAGTGGAGCACGCCCCTCATCTGGAAGACCTGCCCCGAAAAGAGCGGGAAGATTGAGATCTTGAAAGGCTGGAAAACAACGGAGATCAAAGCAAGGGCCAAACATCGACTTTTCTTACAAGGCGGGGAGAGGACTACCCATCACAGAGGGACACAAGGCCACAAGTATCGTGTCGCTGAGCGCACTGGGGGTTGACTGCGAAGATGATCCTCCTCCTTCAACTCTCCTCCAGATGGACAGCCAAGGTAGGTTAAAGATGCCAAAGCACTTCCTGTGCCCACGGACGATGAATCTGAAGGCAATGACCCGACACACAGGAAGGGAGATAAACAGACCCAACGGGGAGGAAGAGAGCAGGAGGCAGAAAGGAACAAGTAAAAAGCAAGCTGTCCCTATAAATCCCAGTCAAAAGGTGCGGTCGGCCAAGATGATCAGTTTTCTGAGTGCCAGAAGACGGCACGAAGCCCCAGGACCCGGACCCAGCCCTGACAGACAACTCTCACGTTCACTGAAGACTGACTCCTTTTAGCTGAGCAGACACCAGGGGCGCCTGGGTGGCTCAGTCGGTTAAGCATCTGACTCTTGATTCAGCTCAGGTCCTGATCTCGGGGTTCGTGAGATCGAGCCCCGTGTCAGGCTCTGTGCTGATGGCACAGAGTCTCCTTGGGATTCTCTCTCTCCCTCTCTTTCTGGCCCTCCCTGCTCATGTTCCTGCTCTCTCAAAATGAATAAATAAACATTTAAAAATAAATAAGTAAAAACTAAACAGAGCAGCCACAATAGTTGGCAGGCTGAGAGCCATTTGTGGCCTATGAACCATGGGACCACTATAACTACGAACCACTATAAAAGCGCCCCTCATGGTGAGGGCGTGAAGGGAAGGGCACCATCACTGCTGCCTGCGTGGCCCTCCCTTTTCCCCCCAGCCCATCTTGCCATATCCACACACATCCCTTCAGAAAAGCTGAAGAAGACAGAGACCCAGTTTATTAACCCAACACACTGTAAATCTAATTAAAAGTCAAATACACAATACTCTCTTCAAAATCCAAATGTTCTTTACAGAAACATCAAGGAGGAAGGGAGCAGAGCGGAATGGCCCCACGAAGGTAATCAGAATTCATCTTCAGGGACTCGTACCCGATTACTCGCGGCTCATTATCAGTGCTCCGTGTAGTCGGAGAACACCTAGAGACCACATCATTAGCGTCCTACACATTCATTATGCCACAAATGGAAACACCATAACAAAGCAACCCTGGTATTCGGGGAGAGATAAGATTTCGGTCCCTCGTTCCAGTACGCTGGAAGTCTACTCAAGTTTTCAGCAAAAATGCTTGTTGAACCTGGGGGAAAGTTGTAGGCTGGTGCTTTCCACATAAAACCACAATCCAGTAATTAATTAAACTCAGCATTCCTCTTTTTTTGTATATGCAATTAAGATTCTTAAAAACTTTAGGAAAGTAGTTTATGCTCACCTTTTTAGTTTTGACAATACAAGGGAAATGGTGCTTTTGATAAGCATGATTTAGCACGCAAGAAAACAATAACCAAATTAGCTGTATAAGAGTTCTGTCTCTTTCCGTAAGCCAGCTGAAATGAAGAATAAAACCTCCCAAAGCAAAGCTAATAAAACAATGAAGGGGAAGAAGTTAAGTGAACACTGTGAGCTTTTGAAGGATATTACCATGAAACCACCTCTGGAAAGAAAAGCCCTTCCACGTCAGCCTAAGTTATAAAATACACGTGAGAGAGAGCTTGCCAGAGCAGTGCATGCATTTAGCTCATTTATTTGCAGGGCTTTGGTCTGGAATGCAAATGTCAAAAGCCACACCACAGGAAGAAAAGTAGAAAAGGGACAGATAATTTGTTTTGCCACTTAAATTCTTTTTTAAGGTTAGCCTCGAACCATTTGTGTTTAAGGGCCAGTAAGGTGGTTTCTGGTTCGGAATACCCACTAGCGTCAAGAGCTGGATTCCTGAAGGCAGGTGGAGGGGATCAGTGGCTGCCGTCCTTCTTTCTGAGTTATGAGGACATGTGCTAAACCACGCTAAGAGGGAAAGGGTCAAGGCCTTTTCAGCTGACATGCCACAAACCTGTTTTAGGATTTACTTTGTTTTTTTCAAACCTGTTTTAGGATTTAAAACACATCTATGCTGAGATAGTCCAGGAGGCAAAAGTCCAATTATCCCACTATGATGCTATCTGCCCATTTCATTCAACAGACAGAGAAGAACCTTTTACGCTTATCTGTAGAATACTCTGCTGCATAAGATAGAACAAAGATAACATATTTGTGGAACTTGTTCTTAAGGAGCTTACAAACTAGTTAAGTAGCTCATACAAGTCAAAGAGAAGAATGAAGGAAAGCTTTATGGAAGCGCTAGCTTTTGAAGCATTGGTCAAAAATGGAAGGTATGTGAAATATGGGGGGGGGATGAAATACAGGGAGCAGTGAGAGCAAGTCCTAGAAGCAGGAAAGCACTGGGTGCTTAGGAAGAACAGTAAGTGATTCAATTTGGTTGCATCAGCGATTCTCAATCTTGATCAGGTTACAAAGCACCTGGAATCCACGATGCTCTCTGCAAAACAAGAAGCTATTTGTAGAGCTTTATGGAATAATGAAATATTAATCCCTCTTAAGAAGAAAGAATAATCTATGTTTGAAAGCATATGAGCAAATCCTGGAATGAGAGAAATAAGTTAAGTTAATGTTTAGACTTTCTCTGTTGGGGAAAAAAACCCAAACTGCTTGAGCTTTATAGAGGAATATTTTGGTTCAGTTTGCAGGGTGTCAATGTGTAACAGAAGCATGGCTATTTCTAGGCTCATGCCATGGAAGATTACATACCAAAAGTTAATCTTGCACTGAAAACAATTAAAAAATGAAAGAAAATGAATTTTAAAATACCCTTATAGTCTATATCCACGGCCAGATAATAAGCAATACTCAGGCCAAAAGCAGCGCTAAGAAAACAAAAAGTTTCTAGGTTTTGCCTTAAGACTTTTGCCAAACGATGCTGAATTTTACCCTTGGCTTCATGTCCTTGCAAATCCAGGGACCAAGAGGAAAGTACAGGGCTCACCTAAGGCCAGAAATTTGATAGGAGACTTCCCAACAGAGCTGGGCATGGAAGGCCTACATATTCAGTGCCAGGTGAACCAGAAATAAGCTATCTTCCCCTCCAGTAAGTTCAATGACAATTTCCCATCTCCAATATTGCAGGTGAGAGAAAAACACTCCTCTGATGGTTCATAATGACAAGCTAAACCTCATAGAGATTTAAAGCCTTAATTTACATGTAGTGGTCTGCAAAATCTCAATCTGAGATTACAAAAAGGTCTCACATTGGTAGTTCTGATAGAGAAATGAAAAATTAAATGCCTGTTAAAAGCTACCTTTGTCCTAGGTTTCAAGAAATTATTACAAATAAAGTTCCACAGAAAATGAGAAATTTACAATAAAAAAAATCACCAAACAAGTAAAGAAGCACAACACCGTAAGTGAAAGCTAGTAGATACAATGAAGAGATACATGAATCAATGCTGATGCTGCAGGCACTGGAGTTTTAAACGTAGTATTATGTTTGAAGTTTCAAAAAGAAGAATTTTAGAGAGTCAATAACTTTGGAAAGAAAAACAACCACTTTGTTTTATTGATCCCAGGACTAAGGCAGGATAACTATAGAATGACATCTCATTATGCCATGAAGTGAGAAAAGTGCTCAAAACAATAAGAGCACATCACAAGGACATGAGATTCAGTTTAGATGCATTTACCACTGGCCAAACCTGGGACAACTGTATTAAAACTGTTAAGTAAGAAAATAACTAAGTATGAATTAAGTATTGAATTTAAGACTGCTGGGGAAAATAGGAATTCATAAATTTATACAGACTAGATAAATTTTCAAAAGGAGGGAAGTATAGTTTTTGTTTACATTAGAATAATGAGGACTGGTAAATTCCAAGGGAGAAGCAGAGTTTGAGAAATCATCACTTTCCAACCATCCTGGTAGAGACTGGACCAAGCAAGAACCAATCGTCAACGGACTTAGACACTGGCGGAAATGTCAGTGATGAACAAGCTATCCTCATGATCTTCAAGTGTCTCAGAGATTGCTTACTTGTTCCAGATGTGAAAAAGCAGTAATTACACAGTGGGAAAAATGGACATTGTGACTGAATGATCACAGTTAATAACACCAATGAGAGAAAGATGGATATTGCGGGTCTCCAGATATGATACCCTGAGGAAAAAAAAGCACCATTTATGTAATATTCTAACCCAAGATGCATAATCTCAATATAATCATGAAGAAACTTCAGATACCCCCAAAGGAAAAACATTCTATTTCAGTAAAAGATGTGGGGCATTAGGGGAAGGGTGTATTCTTTAAAAACACCAATGTTAAAAGACCATGGAAACATTCCAAATTAAAGAAGGCTAAAGAGATATGACAACTCATTACAATATCTGACCCTGGACTGTATTTTGTGTTGAGGAGAAAAATACCATAAAGGAAAATATTAGGTCAACTGCCATACAGATGGTAATTAGACAAAAGTATTGCACCAATGTTATATTTACTCAAGTTCATAAATAAACTGACAGAGAATATTCCCATTGTTAAGATAAATAAACTAGATTATTTGGGGCAAAATGTTATAAGTATTCGATTTACCCTCAAAGTCTCAGGAAAAAGAATATACATGAAAGACAAAAAGCAAATAATAAAGCTAATGGGATAAAATGACAACAGCTAAATTTGAATAAAAATCAACTCTGTAATTCACAGAGTTGTTGTTCTTACAATATGTTTAAGCTTGAAATTATTTCCAAATGAGATGACAAATTTTAAAAACCTATAGAAATAAATAATATATTAATCAAAATAAAAATTCTCAGTAATCAAGTTTACCAACAGGTTGTTTACCAGTGAAGAGCCAATTAGCAAAACGAAAGACAAATACAGTAAAACCTTGGGTTGCCAGTAACTTGTTCTGTGAGTGTTCTGCAAGACAAGCAAACATTTCTAATAAATTTTAACTTGATAAATGAGTGATGTCTTGCAATACGAGTAGTACATGATGCTGGATATTACATGATCACAACTGAGCCAAAGGTGTTCTCTCTCTCTCTCTCTCTCTCTCTCTCTCTCTCTTTCTCTCTCTCTCTCTCTCTCTCCCTCTCTCCCTCCTCCCTCTCTCTCTCTCTTTCTCTACAGGATTGTGAGTGATCACCTCCCATGCCCAGATGCTCGGTCTCAGGCTGCAGGGGGCACAAATCAGTGATTTTTCAGAACACTGGAAGGTGCCCACAACTGGGACTCGTGCATTTTTTGTCACATGAAAGCACCTGTGAACAGTCCTTTGCTTTTCCAGACAAGAGGAAGCTTAGGAATGTTTTGCTTCATTCTAGGTCAGACTGCCCGCAGATAGAGACCCTTTCCTCTGCTGCCTTATTGCCAGTTACATTAAATACAGCACACGACAAGAGTTTATTAATGCTGTACTGTAGTCAACATCCGTGTGAGCATATACGATGGCCCCCATGTAGAAAAAGATTCCATTGAGCCAATAGATAGCAGTGATTCCATTAGTGACAGTGAAAGTTATACACAATAATCCTATTCTCTCTGGTTTCCCTCACACCAGCCATGAAGGTTTTCAAAGGTAAGTGCACATTAATTTGCTTATTTTTCTTTATATTCTGCATTTCCTTGATTATTGTGTATTATATTACAATATTGTAATCATTAACAAATCATCTGAGTTTCCATTATTTCTTATGGGGGAATTTGCTTTGATATACAAGCGTGTTGGATTACAGGCATGTTTCTGGAATGAATTATGCTCGCAAGCCAAGGTTTTACTATATAAGGAACTTTCTGGAACCTAGTACCGACATGGAAGAGAGGAAAAAAAAAAAACATCTAACAAACATGTGTTTTTAATTATGAGAGAAAAGAAAAGAAAATGGGGAATAACCAATTATTTAAATAAAATTCAAATGAACAGTTTTCCAAACCTGTTGAAAAATACCATTTCAAAGATACAAGAAGGCAAAAAATTCTAAGTAGGACAGGCAAAAAGAAGTATATGTCTAGAGGCATAGCAGTAAGCTCCAGAACACTTAAAAATCAAAGAAAGACTTAAAAGCAGGCAGAGAAAGAACAAACTACATTCAATGTTATAACAAACAACAGCTGGCATTTCAACCCCACAGGTACAGAATCTTGAAGACACTAGGATGATGCCCTCAATGTGTTAAAAGAAAATTATCAACCTAAAATTTAATAGAATAAAAAATTTTGTTAGAAGTAAAGAAATCTCTAAAGGATAGATAGATTACATACAATAAAAATGATCCAAAATGGAGGGTGTGATATGCAAATAAATAAATAAATAAAAATGAAGAAGAGTAAAAAAGAGGGACATGTATACTCAAATCTAAAATAACCTCAGCTATATGAGATAACAGCAACAACAATAACAACATCTGCTGGTGTTAAAAAACAGAATTAAGACACAGCATTAACAAACAGCCAAAAGGGCAATAAGGTTTCAGGTGTTCAAAGCTTCCTGTATTAATTAGTATCTTTCTTCTCCTGAATAACTCTAGACATCGGTGTCTGTAAAATTTCTTAAGTAAGCATCAAAAGAGCTGAAATCATATACATCATTTGTAATATCATTGAAGTAAAAATGAAGTGAGAAAAACCAAAGTAACACAAGAAATGAGAAAAAAATATAGAATGGTAGAAATTGAACACATTAAATCAGTCCTGATTTATTACTAATAACAATGAACATAAATGGACTGAAAGTTCTAGTTATCCTGAAATCATTATTACACTATATCTTAACTAACTTGGATTTAAATAAAATTAAAAAAAAAAAACAACTCCAGTTAAAAGACAAAGATTTTCAAATTGGATTGGCTTAAAAAATCAATCTATGCAGTCCTTATAAGAGACATGTTTAAAACATAAGGAGATGGAGGAGTCACAAGTAAAAAGACATCTTCTAAAAATCTGGGAAATGGGAACTAAAGGTATGCTGCTCTAGCTAGAATAGAATGAGGTTAAACAGACTTTAAAGAAAAAAATCTACGGATCAAAAGGTCATTGGAATAATAAATTATTCCTCAGGAGCACCTAGTGATTCTAACAATATATACAACATTTCATAACCTCAAGGAAATAAATATACACATATGGCAAAATCTGAGAGAATTACAATCCACAATCATGCTGTGAGATTTTAACATACCTCTCTCAGTACTTGATACATCAAACAGAATAATAAATACTAATATATATGGTTTCAACAACAAACCTAACATGTTTGGTTTACTGTACATTTAAATAACACTAACTTCAACAACTGTAGGATTTCTATATTTTCCCCAACAATCACAGACCACTTAGGAAAACTAACATAATGGCCACCAAGTAAATCTCAGTAAACTAAAATCTTAGTAAACTAAATCTCATGTTTCTATTAACAGAAAGAAAAAAATCTAGAAAACAGCCATACATCTGAAACCAAGAAATACACTTCTAGGGGCACCTGGGTGGCTCAGTTGGTTAAGCATCCCACTCTTGATTTCGGCTCAGGTCATGATCTCATGGTTTGTGGGTTCAAGCCCTGTATTGGGCTCGGAGCTGGCAGTGTGTAGCCCACTTAGGATTCTCTCTCTTCCTCTCGCTCTGCCCCTCCCCCACTCATGCTCTCACTGATGTGCGAACTTTCTCACAAATAATTTTTAAAAACCTTAAAAAAGAGAAATATACTTCTAAATATAGGACAAAGAAAAAAATCAGAGAAAAATAAAAGATGATTTAATTAAACAGTAACAAAAATATGACATATCAAAATTTGTGAAATGAAGCTAAAGCAGTACTTAGAGGACAATTTATAGCTTTAAAACACACACATATATATATATATATATATATATATATATATATATATATATTTAAAAATGATAAAAGCCTTAATTACCTATATATCCATCTCAAATTCAATACTATAAAAAAATTAAACATAAAATACTGGAAAAAATAATAAAGTCATAAGCAAAAACTAAAATTAAAAATACAAAGCATATAAATATAGAAGAAAATTAAGGCTAAAAGGTTGGTTTTTTGAAGAGGCTAAAACAATTGATAAGTTCTTAGCAAGAAAGATCAACAGAAAACAAACAACAACAATATAAATAGCACAAATAACCAACTACAAAAAATGAAAGAGAATTAATTACAAAGCAGATGTTTAAAAGGTAACAGAGTATATCTAAATTTTAATAAATTTGAAAGCTTCAATGAAGCGGACACATTACTAGAGATGTAAAACAATAAAGTTGATGCAAGAAAGAATAAAATATTTGAACGAAATTCTAACAAAAAAATGGAATGAGAAAATTTTTACACAAATCTTTATGAAGAAGTTCCAGTCTCAAATGATGTAAACTAGGAGTTGCCTGGTTTAAATATGGCCTGCTGTCAGTTTTGTAAGTAAACACAACAACACTCATTCATATATGCATTGCCTATGCCTGCTGTCATGGTACAATAATGGAACTGAGGACCTGTAACAGAGACCATGTGGTTTACAGAGCCTAGAATACTTACTATCTACCCTTACTGAAAAAGTTTGGCAATCTTTTTGGCTTAAACAGTCAATTCTACTGAACAAAAAAGGCAGAAAAGATTCTACTCTGCCATTCATTTTCCTAAGTTAATATAAACTTGATAATAGCTCCCACAAAGACAATTTCAGAAAAAATTGAACTTAAATGAAAAGGCCTAAGTACAATGTTAGAAAACTGAATGCATCATTATGTGAAAATATAATACATCATCATCAATTTGGGTTTAACTGAGGGATTATAGATTGATTTAACATTAGAAAATCAATTATTGTATTTTATCACACTAACAGATTAGAGAAACTCATATTTCAATGGATATAGAGAATGTATAATAAAATTCAGCATTCATGACAAAAATTAAATCTTAAACTAGAAATAGAAGGGAAATCCTTTCATCTGATAAAGACTACCTAAAAACAAACCAAAACAAAAAACATACACTCATTTAATGGGAAAAGTTCAAAGTGACTCTTAAGATTAAGGCAAGGAATCCTACCGTCACCATTTCTGTTTATAATTTTACTGAATTTCCTAGCGAACTGAGTAAACCACCAAGAAGAAACGGAAGTAAAAAATTAGAAAAGAAACAAAACAGTTACCATATATACATATGACATGACTGCATGAAAATTAAACCTGGATGAAGGTGCAAAAGAATTCCCAGAATTAATAAGAGTTTGGCAAGGTTGCTAGATACAAAATAAATACAAAAAAATCAAATGCATTCTTACACACCAGCAAGAAATTGTGGAACATGTAATTTTTTATTGCGTTAAAATGTACATAGCATAAACTTTACCATTTTAACCATTAAGCACAGAGTACAGTGGCATTAAGTATGCTGATAATGTTGTGACCACCAGTACCATTCATCTCCAGAATTTCTATTATCTCCCTAAATTGAAACTCCATATCCATTAAATAGCAACTCCTCATTTCTTTCTGCCCTAGCCACTGATAACCACCATTTTAACTTTCTGTCTCTATGAATTTGACTAATCTAGCCACCTCATATATGTGGAGTCATACAGTATTTGTCCCTAGTGACTATCTTGTTTCACTCAGTAGAGTGCTTTCAAGGTTCATGTTATTTGCAGCCTATGTCAGAATTCCTCTTTTTTGAAGGCTGAATAATATTCCATTGCATGGATATACTACATATTTTTTTATCCATTCATCAGTCAACAAACATTTGAGTTGTTTCCACCTTTTGTCTGTTGTGAATAGTGTTGCTATAAATTTATATATATATTAGTATATAAATATCTGTTCACATCTTTGCTTTCAATCCTTTTGGGTATATCCCAAGAAGTGGAATTGTTGTAAAGATAATATTCTAAAATGACATTTACAATAACATAAAAAATTAAGTACTTAGGAATAAATCTAATAGAAATGTGCCCATACACTGTAGAAAACCACATAGAAAAAAATGATAAAATTTTATGGAAGAGCAAAAAATATTTAAATAAATGGACATAAATACTATGCTCAAGAATCACAAGAACCAAGGTCATAAAGATGTCAATTCCTTCTAAATTCTCCAGCATGCTATGCAATATCAATGAAAATTCAACTTTTCTTGAGGATCTGGGACCTAATGAGAGGATTCTGATATTTACATGGAAGAGCAATGAGTCAAGGATCACCAAGATACCCCTGAAAAATAGCATGTCCATGTAGTGGGTGAGGAGTGTTTGGTAAAAGGTACCAAACACTGCTTAAAAGTTGCAGTAATTAAATCAGTATAGTGTTGGTATATAAATAAATCCACTAATGTAAAAGAAAGCTCAACAACAAACCTACGCAGATTTAGAGAATTTATTTTTTTTATTTTTTAATTTCTTAATGTTTATTTATTTGAGAGAGAGAGAGAGAGAGAGAGAGAGCGCAGAGGAGGGGCAGAGAGAGAGAGAGAGAGGGAGACACAGAATCTGAAGCAGGCTCCAGGCTCTGAGTTGTCAGCACAGAGCCCGACGTGGGCCTTGAACTCACAAGTCCTGAGATTATGACCTGAGCTGAAGTTGGATGCTTAACCGACTGAGCCACACAGGCATCCCTAGAGACTTAATTTATAACAGAGTAGGTCCCTCAGATTACTGAGGAATGAACAGACTTTTCAATACACCGTGGTCATATAGATGCTTCACCATATGGAGAAAAATAAAATTCAACCCTTATCTAACACTGTACAGAAAATTTAATTCTATGTGGATTAGATAAATGTGAAAGATAAAACCAGGACACTTTTAAGAAAATAATATAGAATACCTTTAAGTACCTTAAGGGCTTCAGAGTAGAGGAAAAATTCTTAAAACAAGATACCAAAAAAATACAAACTATACAGGAAAGGTTTGGTAAATTCAACTATTTTAAAATTAAGAACTTCTGTTCATCAAAAGACACCATAAATAAAAAAGAGAAGCTACAATCTAGCAAATGATTGGTACCATACATTACTCACAGAGGAGTGGTGATCAAAATATATAAAGTACTCTTCTAAGCATATAAGAAAATGTCCATCATCAATATAGAAACATGGATAAAAGATCCAAAGATGCAAGCTCGGAAACAAATGTCAGAATAAGCAAAAAAAAAAAAAAAGTTAAAATTAAAACCACAGTGAGGAAGACACACACACACACACACACACACACACACACACACACACACAAACTATTCCATACTCATACCACTGGCAAAAAGTTAAGTCTGGCAGTGAGAGTACTGGTAAGAATGTAGAACAGTGGGGTGCCTAGGTGGCTCTGTCAGTTGAACATCCAACTCTTGATTTTGGCTCAGGTTTCCAGGGTTGTGGGATCAAGCCCCACGTGTCAGGTTCTGCACTGAGTGTGGAGTCCGCTGAAGGATTCTCTCTCTCTCTCTCTCTCTCTCTCTCTCTCTCTCTCTCTCTCCTTACCCCCCCCCTTCTACCCCTCTCCTCTGCTCTCACTCTCTCTCTAAAAGAAATAAACTGTAGCATACTTACCAAACTAGTGAGAGTGGAAATTCGCATAATTAGTTTTGAAATTAACTTGGTATTATCCAATTATGTTCACTAGGTGTACACCCTCAGTCCCAGCATTTCTAATCCTAGGAAAAATTCAAGAATATGTGCCAGGGGACACATCAAAGAACAGTCCTATAGCACTATCCGTCTCAGCTCAAGACTCCTGTCCTTTGTCTACTGACAGAAAGGATATGTAAACTGTGGAACACTGAAACAATGGAATGCTGGACAGCAGTGAAAATGAACACATCATAATAGGTACATACAAGGACACAGTTGACTCTCAGGAACCAAGGAGCAGGAAAACTAACCCTCAGAGCTGACTCCATTTACTTTATATAAAGTTCAAAACAAGTAAAACAAAAATCATTGTTTAGTTTTAAAAAAATGTTTGCTGCAAGTGATTCATTGTAAGCATTCGAATAGCAAATCATTATTGACCATCAAGTATTTGGACCCTTGGATTATATAAAATTACTGCCAGTTTCTACCATGACTTTTTTTTTCAAAAAATGTTTTCACATTTATTTATTTTGAGAGAGAGTGAGAGTGTGCAAAAGAATGAGGGAGAGGCAGAGAGAGAGAGTGAGGAAGAGACTCCCAAGCAGGCTCAGCACTGTCAGTGCAGAGCCCTACATGGGGCTCAATCCCACAGACTGTGAAATCATAACCTAAGCCGAAATCAAGAGTCGAATGCTTAACCAATTGAGTCATCCAAGCACCCCTCTACCGTGACTTCTTAATCACAGCCTAGAGAGTGTTACATTATTAGCAGTGACTTGTGAACATATTCTTCAAAAGAGGATTTACATACCTGGATAAAGTTGTTCTGTCAAGGTTTTCAAAACAATGTGCTCCTTCTCGGCAGTCTTGCACTTATTTCTAACAATTAAGTTTAGGATTTATAAACAGTTCAAGGCCAAAGAGAAGGATCAAAACACTCCATTTTACTGAAAATGTACTACTTCTTTATGTGATCCAAGTGGTCATGAATACAGGTAGAATCTATGTAGAATCACAGTGGAATGAAAAAAGCCCTAAGGTCTACCTATTGCATCAAATGGTGATGCAAAGTGGTCATGTTCTCATGACAAGTGTCCTGCTTCCCCTTAGTTATTCACAGAAATGTTTAGAGTGTGTTCTTTTAAAGGGATGAGAAACTCAAGAACCTAAGGAACTGAGGATTTTGACCATTCAATTCTTTTGAAACGATTCCTAGGAGATGCTGTAACACAGGAAAACATTCTCTTTGTTAGAAGAGAATCTAGTAGTTGGCTACTAGATTTCATCTAAGGGTTGGATTCATTTTTAAAGGTAGTTTATATGTCCTAGATGGCATTACCTGATTCTATACGGGCCTCTCTAATGTTAAAAACAATTTGATTTTAATAAAGACTTCATTTAAAAAAATTTTTTAATGTTTATTTATTTTTAGAGTTGAGGAAGGGCAGAGAGAGAGAGAGAGAGACAGAGAGAGAGAGAAAGAGACAGAGAGAGAATCCCAAGCAGCCTCCCACTGTCAGTGCGGAGCCTGATGTGGGGCTCGATCTCATGAACCGAACCGTGAGATCCTGACCCAAGCCAAAGCCAAGAGTCGGACACTTAACCGACTAGGCCGACTAGGTGCACCAAAGACTTCTTAATAATAGGAAGGCAGGCTTATGGTATTAAGTAAAAAGGGCAAATATAATATCTAGTGTGATATTTACAGTACAATCTAGCTAAGTATGAGCACTACTACATAAGGAAATGCAGAGAAATCAGGAGATAATATGTGAAAATGTTAACTGTGAAAAATGAAGGAATAATAGGTAAATTTTTTCCTACTGTATTTTCCAATTTTTCTATAATGGGCCCATAATACGATGATAAATAAAAAATATAAAAACAACTCACATAGTACCTGACACATAGTAGGAGCTCAATACATGGCAGGTTCTCTTACTATTATGATCCTGGTAAAATGTAAGAGTCGGTCCGGTCTAACGCCTCAAGAGTGAACCAAATCTCATCAATTTTTAAAAATATTTTTAAAATTTTATTTATTTTTTGATAGCGCAAGCAGGGAAAGGGCAGAGACAGAGGGAGACAGAGGATCTGAAGAGGGCTCTGTGCTGACAAACTCACAAAGTGCAAGATCATGACCTGGGCTGAAGTTGGATGCTCAACTGACTGAGACACCCAGGTGCCCCAAAGCTCATCAATTTATAATAAGCTTCATTACAAGTCGCAGTCTATTAAATGAGTCAACCCGGGGTGCCTGGGGGGGTGGGGGGAGCGGCTCAGTTGGTTAAGCATCTGACTCTTGGTTTCGGCTCATCGTTCATGGGATGGAGCCCTGCGCTGCGTTGGGCTTGGCGCTGATAGTGCATAGCCTGCTTGGGATTCTCAATCTCAATCTCTCTCTCTCTCTTTCTCTCTCTCTCTCTCTCTCCCTGCTCCTCCCCTGCTCATCTCTCTCTCTCTAAATGAATATTTAAAAATAAATAAACAAAAATAAATGAAGTCTGCCTTGTTAAGAGTAGATAAGTTGAGTAGAAAAAATCTGTAGCATCATCCTTTCGCTGATGTTATTTAAGTCTAAATGGAGGTGATGTCTCTAGAAGATCATGCTCATTATCTCCCAGTTATCTTAAGAATGAAATGTGCCATGTGTCATTGATTTGGGACAGGCTGTGACAGAGTTGGGAGCAAGAGTGACTTTCTCTTTCAGAGCTGGCTCACCACTTTCTTTCAACCACAGCATAATTTGGCCTGGAGAAGCCCAGGTGATGCGGTGTATAGTAAACAGGTCTAGGAGGGAGATCGTGTGGCCTAAAGGTCTCACCAGTTACCTTGTACGGAACTAATGAAGGAACCCAGAAATCCTAGCCTCCCCAAACACTTCCGAATCTATTTGTTTTCAAGCTGCATCACAACCAGTACCTGCTTAACCTTCAGAGGAACACTGAACAGAAAAAAACCATATAACCATTGATTAGAATCACTTCTGTATTTGGTACATACATGTATACACTAACACATTCTCCCCCTCCTTTGCTTTTTTTAAGGAAAACTGATTATGGAAACCTGGCTTAAGGCTGTAATTTTGTAGAAGATGCCAGCATAGTTGTTTTCAAGTTAAAAAAAAGTTGCACTCTTGTACTTAGAGACCTCTTGTTTTAATTTATGCAAAGCTTAAAACATTTTGTTAGGCCTGAGTGAGACCATCTGTGCAAGAAATAAAGGATGCCTAAGGGTAAAATAGGCAAGAATAGTAATGCTGAATGTGTGGAAGGCGGTAGGCAGCCTACGGGTTTTGCAACTACTGCTGTGACCTTTACTACTTTAGAGAAGAAACAAGGGTAATTTCCATATATTGGCTCCTCTAGAAAAAGCCCAGTATTCCTCCCCTCTTGCTCTTTCTTTTTCCCTCAATCCTTAATAAGAAGTTGGCAAAGCAGACCCTACCTACATGGAGAACCACAGCCAGTTCTGAGAATGTAGGAAGAAATTAACTGAGCTATGTATACCGTATGTCAGGCACTTTGCAGAAGGTGTTCGTATTTTTTTTAAGTTTATATACTTATTTAATTAGAGAGAGAGAGAGAGAGAGAGAGAATTCCAAGCAGGCTCAACCCTCAGGTCTGAGCTAATGCAGGTCTCAATGTCATAACCATGAGATCAAGACCTAAGCCAAAATCAAGAGACGGACACTTAACCCACTAAGCCACCCAGGCACCCCAGAGGGTGTTCATATTTAATTTTAATTGTTTAATTATAATCAACGTAAAAATGTTACCTGTTCTCTCCAAAAAAAGGAGTATAGGGTCCAAGAGAAATTACAGACAGAAAAGGGTAGGTACACGTGGAAGAAGGCAGAGATGGAAATAGAGGAGAGAGGGAGCCAAAGATGGAATGAATGAGCTCTATCATAGATTGATAGTCCCTGGCAACTGTCCAGTATCGACTGGATGACCACTTACCTGGGACCGAGTTTGGGAGGGTGGGTCAGAGGTTTTGCATTTTTCCCACTCACGGGATCTGCTCTACGCAGTATGGTGGCTCACAGTGTGGTGACAAGGCACTGACACCATCTGCGAAGGAAGTCAGGTTGTCTGTGTCTGGTCACCGCAACCAAAAGACACTTGAAGGAACTGCACCTACACCGTGTCTGTTCAGGCCCCCCTCCTTAATGCCAACCTTGGAAGACGGGGAGGCATCTGCACTTGCTGCGCTACACTGTCCCTCTGGACCAACACACCTAAAGAATGAGGGCTGCATCCTATCCAAACCGAACAAGTCGCTGTGACCGCAGGAAAACAGGATGCCTCCGGCAGGCTTCCTTCAGCTTCCGCTAAATGCCCCAAACATCCTACACGGAAGTTTCCCTCCCCCCAGCAACTCTGGCACCTCCAAGGCCAGCAAGCACTGGTTTAACGCAGGTGTGTTCCAACAGCCATTCTGTAAATCAAAGCTTTTTTTTTCAAAGAGAGCAACATTACTCTTTAAAATGATGCCTTTTTTCCTACAACTCTGAAATTAACATTACAAAGGCCTGACCTTACGTGCATTAAGTATTCCCCAAAGAAGCACAAGAATATTTTGTGAGTTTGTTCATATTGCATTTCTTTCTTTTGATTACCTTTGGGACTTATTAGGGAATCCATGCTTCTCCCCCCTCCCATTTTTCTTACAGGGGTCCCACAGGGGCTGGGGATGAAGGAATGGAGAGAGAACCCAAACCTAGGGTGTAATAGTCACATCAAAGCCAGAAAGACTTTTATTTACCGAAAGAAAGGTTTAAAAAAACTTCAAAAAAGTAATAAGCACTTTTATCTGGGGGTTATATTTTACAGAACATTTATATATAGCTACAGTGTATGGCTAAAAATATGATCTTTTATATTGAACCTCTTAGGGCATAGAATTAACTTTAAAACAAAGTAAAGTGCATCATGTTAAAACACTGAATGTCCTAAAAAATCAAAATGATATGTATTATTTTTCTCATTATACACCTTTATTCTCTTATTGTGGTGCTGTTGTAATGAAGCTCTTATTTTTTATTGTAACATTATATAGACTTAAGCAAATAGGATAAAACTAGTCACAATTCCATGAACTAAAAAAGCTAGCCACTGTGAATGTTTTGATATGTCTTTCCACTGTTTCTTTCCAGTGTTTTCAATGCATTTCAGTATTTATTTTCTTAAATTATCATGTTGTACATACTATATAAAACCAGAGGGTCATATGTTCAATACCAAAAATGAAAGCAAGTCTTGAGTAGATACATCAAGTATAGACTACAGATGGAGACACAAAGGTCCGAAGCTAACTTCGAGAAGGTTAGTTTCTGGAATGACATCAGTAACACTGGATGGGAGGAGGAAGGAAGCACAGCAAGAGTCCTCAGGCCCCGTTCCGTATTTAATTCACTCCGTCTGCCCCCAAGATTATAAGTACACTGCCATCATTTATCTAGTGCCTTCCATATGCCAGGCACATGACAAAATCCTCCTGGAAATCATATGACATAACTATTATTAAATACTATTTTACAATCAAGGAAACTCAGACTCCGAAAGTTAAGAAACTCTCCCAAAGAACGGAAGGGTGGCTCGGGGACTATTCACAGCCAGATGTGTCTGACATCAAAGTCATTGCTACTAGTTAACAGGTTCCATCAATTGTTTCCGAGGGTCTGGAAGATGCACCCTAGTGAACCCAGCTGTGTTGCATTAAATCTCCTTCTCTGGCCGAGCACCTGTACTCCTTGGTTGCTGTGGCTGGGAGATTCTGGCTGCTAGTCAGGCCAGACAGCTCAGGCAGCCTCTATGAACTTACACCAGTCCCCAGTCATCTCTTCCTTATTCTGCACTTACAGCTCTGATTATACTGTTCAGTGATTCATTAATCCCATCCAGCCCAATGATCCCTTACCTACCACCGTTCAAGTCACAGCATTAACATTCACATGATTCTGTCCTACTTTCCCAACTATATGTAAATGCAGACAGCAGAGACCGGGCCTCCAACTTCTCAGTTTCTCCTCCATTTGTGAGTACATGGCCTTACAGATGGTAGGTGCTCAATAAACACAATTGACTACTCAAGAATCCCAAAGTGGTATGGTTCATGGAATGGACCTTTCCATCACCCCTAAGAATTATATCCTGGGGCTGGTTCCTTTTTTTTTTTTTTTTTTTTAATGTTTATTTATTGATTTTGAGAGAGAGGGAGAGCGACAGCGTGGGTGTTTTTGTACGTGCTTGCATGCGTGTGAGCGGGAAAGGGGCAGAGAGAGGGGAGAGAATCCCAAGCAGGCTCCATGCTGGCAGCACAGAGCCCAACACAGGGCTTGATCCCACGAAGTGTGAGATCATGACTTGAGCCAAAGTCAAGAGTTGGGCACCCAACCAACTGAGCCAGCCAGGTGCCCCAGAGCTGGTTCTTTATAATCTTGGTTTTTTACACTACAGAAGAGAATTGAAAAATAATGTTCTCAAGAAACAAATTAGGAACC
Source organism: Panthera leo (assembly GCF_018350215.1). Taxonomy (NCBI): domain Eukaryota; kingdom Metazoa; phylum Chordata; class Mammalia; order Carnivora; family Felidae; genus Panthera; species Panthera leo. The sequence continues at coordinate 13,206,223 of NC_056694.1, read as the reverse complement.
AGAGTAGATACCAGGGCCTGGCAAAAGGTGCAGTTAGTGAGTCCTGGTGGATGAGTTTATCTGGATGTGACCTGCCCAGAGCCTGGGGGCTGGAGAAGACACTGGAGGAGGAGGGAGGAAGAAAGTCTGTGTTAAACTGAGGGGAGACTGATGACTGAGGAGATTCCTGAAATTCAGAGAAAGGTCACCACGTCAGATTCTGTATCTACCATACGGGTAACGCCTCCCTCCTGCCAAGTGACCTCACAACCAACAAGAGCTCTATTCTTGAAAGCACGTCCTTCATTAGGGGTTTATCAAAGAAGCACGTGTGCATGCGTACCCGCGTACGTGGGCACCCTCAGGCACACACACGCTCCCACCTTCCTGATGGCCCTCCACGAACACCTTGGTCTCTGCAGCTTAGAAAGCCATATAAATAAGGAAGAAGTGAGACAAGGAACATGACAATTTGTGCTTACTCATGACACGCCCCAAATTTTAACTCTCTCCCGAGGTTTAAAAACAAAAGAAAACAAAAACGAGGAAGGAGAGGTCGTCTACTGACTTAAAACGCAAGCACGTGTGCTGCAGACCGACAGAAGCCTGCTGCGAAAGTCCGGCTCCTTGGACCTTGGACGGGAAAGAGTAGGGCTGGTGAGGGGGGTTGGGCTGGGTCAGGCAGAGGAACGGAAATGAGGTGGGAGAAGCCAGCCTGACCAAGGCCCAGAGGGGCGGCCACAGAGAAGACGCGCAGGCACCGTGGGAGGGGGCGGCACTGGCCACGGCCGCCTGGCAAGGCCATGACAACCACGCCAAGGTGGATGGCCCGGAAACCCCCTCTGCTCGCAGGGCCTGCTCGAGACATAATGAAACGCAATCCTGTCGGGGGCGGCCCCTGGGTAACATTTTCACTTCTACATTCCATTTTCAGTTTAGGTCGAGATTTTTAAGAAGACGGCAAGCAGCACTCAAGTCCCAGGTGACAAGATCTGCTCAGATTTAGTCTTTGAATGTTGCAAATTAAATTCCCTCATCAGGCCTCTAATCACTCTTACCAGATGGGGCTTGTGCTCAATTTTGGATCCACAGGAAATTTAATGGTTATTGTTTCTGTTTAAATAGGAGATTATTGCATTTTAATAAGTTCTCTTTGGGACTTGCAGCAACAATAGAGCACTATGAATTACTGTAGATAGCTGTTACTGCATGCTGGGGAAAAATCAAGTTACTAAGTGTGACAAGTTGCTTTTTCTTCCCTTCCAGCAATCGCTCCGAGTGTATTTACCACCAAATTAAGTATGTGCCGAGGGGATAATATTTTTATCCTGCCGAGGGGGAGAAGGAGCTTGTCTGTGGATTTTCATTAAAATGACACATCTGTTCAGCAATTTCACAAAGTAATTCTGCTGAAAGTTTTATCAGCTAATTTTAATTATTCACTCCAGTGGGTTGAATACAGGATTCATCATGTTGAATTAATACATTTGACGGGAATTTCACAAAGAGGGGGAGAAAAAGCAATCAACAAATTGAATTGTCATGCAATATGGATTAAATTGAGATTCTTTAATTAGGATAAGCCTGAGATTTGGTATTTTGAAGGTATTAGAAAGCTTAGCAATACAGTGGTAAAGATTAAGAAAATGCAATTAAATATTACACTTTGGACACGGCCAGGATATCATGTGAGCAGAAGAGTCCTCCTTTTAGCAGAATGGTTAATAGTGTCAGTTTCTAGAACTGCTCAGTAGAGGAACTGCAGCCAGGCCAATGAGAGACAGCTGCTGTTTGTTTACCAGAGATGAATTCAAAGGTAATTGTGTTTTAGAAGACTGAAAGCTGACTCCCCAATTTAAACCACAATGAGATGAACTGGGGAAATGACAATAGACAAATAACCAGGAGACATAGGTTTAAGTTCTAGCTCTGCAATCACTCCTTGTGTGACCTTGAAAAATGCCAATGTAGTTACAGAGCACCTGTTACATGCAGACTCTCTGTTAGGCAGAGAGTCTTGTCCTAAAAGTGATCAAGATAGTCCCTGCCCTAAAGGGGCCTAGAGTCTTGGGCAAGACCCTCCCTGGGCCTCAGTCTTTGGTCTAAATAACAAACGGGTGGGACCTCACGGGCTCTAAGTGTCCACTATTTCTGAAATTCTGTACTCGTCACTAGAAAATAATTGTATTGAGCTTACAGTATGGAGGAAGTAGGAGTTAAGAGCAGGAAACATGGAGTAAAAGTTAGTACTCTCTAGGCCTCCTTTTCCACATCTGCTGGTCCAAGGGGTGGGTCTGCATGCACAGCTGCCGGCAGTGCCCTCTGCCAGTGGAGGAGGACACGGGGGTGCGTGGTGTATGCTGGACAAAGAAAATAGCGGCGTGGGTAGAGTTACAGCCAGCGGATGCATTAAAAAGTGCACTGCTGTAAACATCAGGTGAGCCCCGAGGCTTCCAAACCTGGTTTATGCTTGTAAAACCAAACAGAAGCTGAAAGCGGAAGGAGAGGAAAACTTTCATTGAGGGCACAAACTGCTTGCTGAGGTAGAGAATATAGTCGCTGCTCTGAAGGAAACAGCCCGAGATTCATTTCTGCTTCATTCCGGAAAACCGCAACACACACGGAGAGATCGGGATCACGAGCCTCATAATAAGCATCTATGAGAAAGTGCGTACCTTTTATTGGGAAGACAGTGTTAACCTAACTTTCTAAAGAGGGTGAAAATTGCTTTTCAGTTCCAAAAAAAATGTTCCCTCACCGACTGCCGCAAGTACAGTGGGCCACATTCGCTCACCAGTGAAACCGCGCAAGCTGCCATGTTCCCGTAACAATGACAGACACTGCACAGTCTCATTACAGATGTGAACAAAGGGTATTGTGGTTTTGAAAACCAAGAGGAAAACAGCAAAACTATAAATTCAATTTCTAGTAATAAACCCACCCTTTAACATTTTCTAGGACTTTTTATAATCTATGTCCAGTCAACAATTATTTATTGAGCATCACTGTACTACACATTACTCTGGATACTGGGGATAACGTACTGAATATGGCACAGACCTTGCCTCCATGGGTCTTGCACTCTAGGTCTGGGTTGGTGGCAAAGAATATGAACTGTAATGTCAAATAGTGACAACTGCTATGAAAAACCGGAGCAAGGAACAGAGAGTAATACGGACGGGATGGGTTTATACAGGGTAGTCAGGGCCCCTCTAAAGTTATTACATCTGAGTAGAAGCCCATATGAAGTGATTCTCAACATATTTTCCCACTTTATAGTTTGTTTTCTCTACTGTATTCTGGCTTGGCTCCCAGGGCGACATCATGGTGTGGTAGAAGGAGCACACGGTGCCCTGTTATCTCCCGAGAAGTAATGATCACCTTGAGCCTCAGTTTCTACACCTAAAAAGAGGGTCATTAGGAGGATTCAAGGAGATAATGTAAATGAAGTACCCAGAACAGGGAATGAAGCAGATACATGTACTACCTACTTCTCCCTTTCTTTCATTCTTCCAGATAATCCTTTATTTAAAATACAGTAATACGAGGGCAAGGAAGATTCTTAGAGATTATGTAAGTTCGATGTCTTCAATTGACTGATGGAAAAAATAAAAGGTCTCAGAGATGAAGCAAAAAACTCGAATACTCATCCCATCAGACAGACTTTCTATCAAGAGTTCTATCTGTCCCTCTTGTGTTTTCCAATTTTTTTTTTTTTACTTCTGAAATCTTTTTTCAGATGAAAGCTTATCAAGTAGCACAATGTAAAAAAGCAAAAAAAAAAAAAAAAAAAAAAAAATAAGAAGCAGCTGAGCTTCTCAACCCCCTGAGGAGAAAGAATAAACAAATGGCCTTAGTGAGGATGAAAGGCAGAGCCACCAGGGAAGAAAAGTTACAGTATTTCCTTGAAGGAAAAAGGCCAATTACTGAAATTCCCAAGCAGGCCACAGGCACCTGGGTGGCTCAGGTCCCTAAGCATCTGACTCTTGATTTTGGCTCAGGTCGTGATCTCACTGGTTCATGGGTTTGAGCCCCAAGTCGGGCTCTGCGCTGACAGCGTGGAGCCCGCTTGGGATTCTCTTTCCAGCTCTCTCTGCCTCTCCCCTGCTCATGCTCTCTAAATAAATAAATAAAAAAACATTTTTCAAAATGTAGAAAAAAAAAAAAGAAGAAGAAAAGAAATTCCTAAGCAGGTCCAAGAGCTCTCTCCTCTGTCACCTGAATTATAAAATCAAAAACATATTAAAGACAATTCACGGATAATTAATCCATCCCATTCCCTTCTTTGTGGTCATTAGATGTTCAGTTTTTTGTTTTTCTTTCTTTCCCTTATTTCAAGTTCTTTTCTTGCAATTGCTACTGGCGTCCTATTTGTTTCTTTTTTGCTTTTCTCTCTAACACGTATGACAGTTCAGCCACCCTCCTTGGTAACCTCTGCTTGTTCTGAGAAAGATCATTATTGTAATAGTCACATTAAGTTCTGTTAGAATTAGGAAAAGGAGTCTGTACTGTACTCTGAGCAGTAAGCATCTCCAAATCACCAAAGATTTGGCGTTTCCAATCAAACTCCAAACAAAGAAGAGTGAAGACAGTTAGCCCCCGTCAGCATGATCAGCAGAATGTCTACCAAGTACTTCCTGTGTGTAGGCACCATGCTAAACACCTACCACTCATGCAATCAGCAAACACTTAATGGATCCTACCATGTGTCAGTTTCTCCGCAGGTGATGGAAGGAATCATGACGAGATGGGGTGGGCATCCTATCCTGCTTTCATGTCGAGAAACTAGAGCATCCATCTAAAATATAGACGAGTTTTTGCTCCTAAGCAACAATAAAAGGTGGCACAGGTAAGATTAAATGAATGACAGGGACACAACCTGTGAGTCCCTCCTGCTAGGACACAACTGATAAGTGTTCAGAAAGCTTCAAACAGCTTTACGTGTCCACAAACCTGCTCAATACACAGGCTGTTTTGCTCCAGATCATGGGCACACTAAACCTTTATAATTGGTGGATTTTTAGGAAAGCCTTTCAACCAGTAATGTTAAGCTAAGGAACCTTTAATGTGAATATTTTCTGCAACCATGAGGAGAGAGAACCACATATGCATATGCCCATCACTCTGGGGACGCGAGCTGCCCTGTCGCGGGGCAGTGAGGAGATGCACAGCCTCCACCCCTTGTTTCTTCCAAATACCCTCCATGAGGATCAGCATTCTAGGTGTGAAGCTCTCTGGTCAGGTAGCACACCTACCATGATATCTCTATGAAGGGGTCGCATGTTTCAGAACTTTAGCAGAACACCGTTCAAAGGGCCAGCACCCATAAGGTCAAGCAACAAACATAAATAAATCTAAGTGAGCCTGAGTTATTGAATGCAAGCACGAAGTTACAAGCAGCCGAAAGAGTAGGGCTGACTTTAGGATCAGAGAGAGAAACAGTAACAAAGGCTATTTCCTCATCTCTAAACTGTTGATTAAAAATGCCACAGGACTGTTAACAGCAAATGAAAAAGTACACATGAAAGGAATGAGCACAGTATCTAGTACATATGTAAACATTCAGTAAATGTACCTATTGTTACTACAATTCTTACTAGCTAGAGGAGCGAGGGAGTGTAAAAGAAGACAGAGATCTCACAGTGAAAATGAAACACTTGAAAAAAAGAAGAAAGTGTTTCCATAAAGAAGTAGACAGAGGGGCGCCTGGGTGGCTCAGTTGGTTGAGCGTCTGACTTCAGCTCAGGTCACGATCTCGTGGTCTGTGAGTTCGAGCCCCGCGTCGGGCTCTGGGCTGATGGCTCAGAGCCTGGAGCCTACTTCCGATTCTGTGTCTCCCTCTCTCTCTGCCCCTCCCCCGTTCATGCTCTGTCTCTGTCTCAAAAATAAATAAATGTTAAAAAAAATTAAAAAAAAAGAAGTAGACAGAAATATGAACAACATTCAAGAAACACCAGTGCTAGGGCACCTGGGTGGCTTAGTCGGTTAGGCAACTGACTTCGGCTCAGGTCGTGATCTCACGGTTGGTGAGTTCGGAGCCTCATGTCAGGCTCTCCACTCTCAGTGCAGAGCCCGCTCTGTCTCTCTCTCTTCCCCTCCCCAGCTCGTGCTCTCTGTCAAAAATAAACTAACATTTAAAAAAAGAAAGAAAGAAATACCAGTGCTAGAAAAATAAAATAATCCCAACACCTGAAAAGTCTTAACATGTGCTCTATCCATGCAGTATCCATTCCGGGGTTTAAATATTTAAAATATAGACTGCAGTAATTAATATGCTATATGTTCATTAACATATATCAGTTACCCTGTAATAACAGCCAAGGTATCAGAAAAACACATCCTACTGAAAGCACATATACCAATGGCTTCTGACTAATTAATGTGACTTCAAAGCTCACACGCCGGCTAGAATTTCTATCAGTAAAACCATAACATTACATGACGGAATTCAGTTGTGAAGACTAGAGACCATGAGCCTGGTTTTCTCTTCTTGTTTGAACACTACAAAATTGCAACTATCCTCCTCCACCTACCCCCCACTGTGCCCCCATCATGATCTACTTTGTGGACAGTGGCCCTATTCTGACAATCAGGTAAGAAGAAGCAGAAAACACTAACTACATATTCCCTGCTCCAGTAAAGCTGGTATAGGGCTAAAATGCCACTTATTTCATGCTTGATTTGTTAGTTCAAGCCTGCTGGATCCTGAGCATCCCTTTCCTGGCCATTGGGAACAGCCTTGGTGACTCTTACTGTCTCCTCACAGCCTAAGGCTTGATTAGGTTTAGTGTCAAAAAAGACAGGAAAGAGGGGCGCCTGGGTGGCTCAGTCAGTTGAGTGTCCAACTCTTGATTTTGGCTCAGGTCATGATCCCAGGGTCATGGGATCGAGCCCCATGTTGGGCTCCACAATGAGCATAGAGCCTGCTTAAAATTCTCTATCGCTCATTCTCTCTCTCTCTCAAAAAAAAAAAAAAAAAAAAAAAAAAAAAAAGAGAAGAAAATAAAAAACTGCCCTAAATTAGACCCTTGTTTGTGTGAAGGCAGATGAAAGGTATACCGCTATTAATGCGAAAACACACATCAGATAAAAGCCAAAGGATCAGGTCAAACTCAGCAAATGTATCTGCCTACAATTCTGTCTTAAACTCAGCAGACCTGGAGTCATAGGCACCATTATTTGGGATCCACCAAGCATTTCCTTTCCCTGCTAGCCTCCTTGTGCCCTTCACAGCTTATATGACCCATCAGAAGTCTCAACAGTTTTTGAGAAGAAAAGCCACCACCCAGTGAAGAAAGTAGACACTTCCTGTACCTGTCACTTTCCTCAGGCAAACACATTTCCAAGTGCTGCATGGAGTAAAGGTCCCAGGACACAGAGAGACGGGTATATACTTGCACAAGCATTAGTGCACGGGTGTTAGTGCACACGGGAGGGAGGGCAGAAAAGAGGTGGCAAAGCATAACACCAAAGGTCATATAAAGGGAGATTCAGTTCTTTAAGCTAAATGCAGAAGGTCACGTGGTTTCCTCTATCTCCAAAACTAGTTTCCTCCAACCCAATATAAAATATGGGAAAAAATTATTCAAATGCATGTTTAAGAGTCCAACACTCCTCTAGTAATTCCTGCTTTAAGCCTACTAAAAAAGTACTACTACTGATACGTGAATCTTGTGATGTCAATGCAAAATGTAAAGGGGTTGAAAAAGCAATATATTTTGTTTAAACTTGGACTAGTTAAAGATTATTTTTTAGGGGTGCCTGGGTGGCTCAGTCGGTTATGCATCCAATTTTGGCTCAGGTCACGATCTCATGGCTCGTGGGCTCAAGCCCCGTGTCGGGCTCTGTGCTGACAGCTCCGAGCCTGGAACCTGCTTTGGATTCTGTGTCTCCCTCTCTCTCTGCCCCTCCCCCACTCGTTCTTTCTCTCTCTCTGTCTCTCTCTCTCTCCGCCCCTCAAAAGTGAATAAACATTAAAAAATATTATTTTTAAAAACTTATGATTCTTTAATTTTTCTTAAAAAATGAAAACAAATATTTATTGAGCACCAAGTACTACCTGTGTGGTAGTGATTCATTATTAAAGACAGCCTTTGGACTAACATTTTTTTAATGTTTGTTTATTCTTGAGAAAGATAGAGACAGAACATGAGCAGGGGAGGGGCAGAGACAGAGAGAGGGAGACACAGAATCTGAAGCAGGCTCCAGGCTCCGAGCTGATAGCACAGAGTCCAACACAGGGCTCGAACCCACGAACTGTGAGATCATGACCCGAGCTGACGTTAGACACTTAACCAACTGAGCCACCCAGGCGCCCCTGGACTAACAGTTTTTGAATGTCACTATGTTTACTTTATACCCACCTGAAAACATACTGTAAAAATTCTAATGACATTTATGATGACAGTGATAAAATCAAGAAAAAAATACTTGATATAATGCTCACCTTAAGAAAGCAAGAGCCAAAATTACACATTTCTGTACTGTTTGAACATGTTAAAAATACATTTATGCTCACAAAAATACATGCAGAAGGGATGTTCATAGCAGCTTTATTAATAATAGCCCAAACTGGAAACAACCCAAAATGTCTACCAGTAAGAAAATTGTGGCTTATTCACAAATATTACACAGCAATTAAAAAAACGAATCCCTGTTACACCCTAAAAGCATGGATGAATCTCAGAAGATGTCATGATGGATGAAAGAAGCCAGAAACAGAAGAGTAAATACTGTAAAATGTCATTCATGTGCAGTGTAAGCACAGGAAAAATTCACATAAAATGAGAGAAGTTAGAAGAGCAGTTAACTCTGGGATGGGGGTAGAGACTAGGAAAGGAAGGAAGCTGAAGAGGTGCTGACATGTTCTATGTCATCTTCTGGGTGACGATGACAAGGGTGTTTTCATATGTAATGAGCCATCGAGCTGTAAACTTAAGACTGGTGTCTTAGCCCATTTGGGCTGTTACATAAAACATCACAGAGTGAGTGGATTATAAACAGCAGAAATTTATCACACACAGTTCTGGAGGCTGGGAGTCCAAGATCAGGGTGCCAACATGATTTGTAGTGAGGGTCCTTGTCCACGTTGGAGACAGCTGACCTCTCACTGTGTCCTCCTGGTGGAAGGAGTGAAGGAGCTCTGTGGGATCTCTTTTATAAGAGCATTAATCCCATTCATGACGGCTCCACACTCATGACCTACTCATCATGCAAAGACCTCACTTCCTAATACACTCCCGTTGGGCATTAGAGTTTCAATATCTGAATTTGCAGGAAACACAAACATTCAGACCATGGCAATTAGTGTACTTTGAGGCATGTAAGTTTTAAAACAACAACAAAAACTCAAGAGAGCAGAATTTCTGGAATGGCTGAGTGAGGAGCCTGTCAAACCCTCATCATCACAAAAAGAAACAACAAAACTGGACAAAATTGTCAAAAACAACCTTTAAGGACATTTTAATTTGACATAAAATTGAAATACAACAAATTGAGAAGTGTTCATGCAATAAAGTTACTGAACCTTAGTTAAAACAGTGGGATTCTGTACGCTTTAGCCTGGTGCTACCCCCATGCCCCACCCTGTCCCACTGGGGTGGAAGTACTGTCAGGTAGGCAAGCTGTGGGGTCAAGGTTCTGCTGCTTCAGGACTGATTTTATTTGGAGAAAGACATGGAATATTCTATGCCCAGGGTGTTAAAAAAAAAAAAGAAAAAAAGACCCACTAGTGATCTCAGCAAATAATCAGGGAAGGACAACATTGCAGCTCTCCTGAAATCATTCCTAATTAAAGCAAGGAACAAACTGGCAGGCCAGCTGGAAAATTAATAGGGAGACCCATGGAATGAAAGAGAGCCTTGATAAGATCCTACTTCTGTCTGATGGTGTGGAAAATGATGCACATACTCAGGAGTGACTGGAGAAAGTTGTAGCAAACTACTTACTCCTGCTGAGCAGGAAACCTTACAAACACAGAAGGTAGAATTTAAGGCAGATCTGTAAATTGGCTGAACTGTGATTCATTTTCCAAACTGTACATGGATCCATCAGAAAAAGATAAAAGACTTTGTGATTCAGTGGCTCAAAGAATTGAGCTCAAAGTGCTCAAACAAACTCAGACCAGTCTTCTGCTAAGCGCAAAGCTATTTGACCCTAGATGATTTCTAGGAAGGTAGATTTTAATGGGGGTGAGGAGTGGGCAGTGCAGGAGGACAACATAGAGACATCAGTGGTCACCAGTATGGAGGAAACATGCTGTACAGAAAGTAGTACACATAAGAAACTAAAAATACAAATAAAACCAGGAACAACCACCACAGAGCTGCTACAATATATTATCTAAAATGTACAATCTTCAGCTGAAAGTTATGAGACATATCAAAAAAATTTAAAATGGACCTAGACACAAGAAAAAAAGCAGTTAATGGAAACTATCTCTGAGGAGGCCCAGATGTTGGACGCAGCAGATAAGAACTTCAAAGCAGCTATCTAAATATGTTCAAAGACGTTTACAAAACATTTAGGTAAAGTATGATGTCATGATTCATCATATAGAGAATACCAATAAAGAGAGAGAAATTATAAAAAGGAACAAAGTTCACAAGGATGAAAGGAAATGACAACAGTCAGTAACTCTAATCCTCACGAAGCAATAAAGGACGTGGGTAAAGTTAATTATGTAGGTAAGTATCAGAGACTAAGCATAATTTTTGTCTTTTCTTCTCTGAGATCATTTAGAAGACAACTGCATAAAAGAGTAATTATAAAATTGTATCATAAGCCATATATCATGTATATGTATATATACATATAATACTATGTATAGTATATAAACATATAATAATAATAGTAGTAGTAGCAGCAGCAGCAGGACAAAGGAAGGAGGGAGATAACAGAGCTACAGTGGACTAAACAAATTATAGCAGGTAAAGGCTCAAACACATATAAAGAAATGAAGAGCAATGGAAATAGTATATATGCTTACATATATATATTTTAAATTCATAAATATATTTTTATCTTTTCTTAACTTCTTTGAAAGACAGAGGTTGCCTGAAAAAATAATTCAAACACTGTATACTGGGGTGCCCAGGTGGCTCAGTCAGTTAAGTGTCCAATTTGATTTTGGCTCAGGTCATGATCTCACGGTTCGTGAGTTCAAGCCCTGCATCAGGCTCTGCACTGATGATGCAGTCTGCTTGGGATTCTCTCCCTCCTCTCTCTGCCCCTCCCCTTCTAGCACTCACTCTCTCTCAAAATAAATAAATAAACATTTAAAAAAACACTGTATTGTTGGGCTTGTAAGATATATGGATGTAATATATATGGTAATAATAGCACAAAGGAGGGTGACATGGACCTATGTTGAGGTAAAGTTTGTACATGTTATTGCAATTAAGTTAGTGTTAAACTGAAATAGATTGTATGAAGGTACGATACACACTTTCAACTCTAGAGCAACTACTTTGAAAATTACTATAGATATATGGCAAAACCAAAGAAATTAAAGTGATACACTAAAAAACATCTATTTACTACATAATAGGCAACAAAGAACAAGCGAAAAAAACCAAAATGAGGCAAATATCAAAATGGAGACATAAATCCAACAATGTCAATGATAACATTAAATATGAATGGATTAAAAACTCAATGAAAGGAAGAGATTGTTAGACTGGATGGGAAAAAAAATCCAAGTATGGGGTGCCTGGCTGGCTCAGTTGGAGAAGCATCCAACTCTTGATCTCGGGGTTGTGAGTTTGAGCCCCACACTGGGTGTAGAGATTACTTGAATAAATTACTTGAATGAATTACTTGAATAAATAAAACTTAAAAAATTTTTTTATAAATCGAAGCATATGCTCTTTATGAGAAGCACACTTTAGATTCAAATACAAATATAAATTGAAAGAAAAATGGTTAAAAATACAAAGCAAACAATAAACATAAAGATGAAGAGAGTATACTATCAAACAAAACAGAGTTTAAATTAAAATTGTTACTAGAGGGGCGCCTGGGTGGCTCTGTTGTTAAGCATCCAACTTAGGCTCAGGTCATGATCTCATGGCTCATGGGTTCAAGCCCTGTGTCGGGCTCTGTGGTGACAGCTCAGAGTCTGGAGCCTGCTTTGGATTCTGTCTCCCTCTCTCTTTGCCCCTGCCCACTCACGCTCTGTCTCTCCCTCTCTCAGAAATAAACAAATGTTTAAAATAAATAAATAAATTATTACTAGAGACAAAGAGGGACATTTTACAATGATAGAAGAACGCATCAAGAGATTTAATGACTGTACACATATACACACCTAACAACAAAACCCCAAAATACATGGAGCAAAAACTGACAGAAGTGAAGAGAGAAATAAACAATCCAACAATACTAGCTGGAGACTTCAATGTCCATTCTAAATACGGAAAAACAGCTAGCCAGAAAAACCAGAACTAAAATTCGATATTTCTATATATATTTTCTATATTTCTAAACAAAAGAAAATTCGGGAAGTCTACAAATATTTTGAGACAAATCAACACACTTCTAAATATCCCATGGGCCAGAGAAGATATCACATAGGAAATTTAGGAATATTTTAGGTCGAATGAAAATAAAAACACAATATATCAAAATTTATGGGCTTCAGCTAAAGTGGTGCTATCAACACTTGCGCAAGAAAAGAAGATCAAACTGAGAACAGAAGCTTCCATCTTAAGAAACTAGAGAATGAGGACGGGGTCGGGGGAGATGTAAATGTTCTAATACCGGATAATGGGGATGGTTATACAACTCTGTAAATTTATTAAAACTCATTTAATTATACACTTAACATGGGTAGATTTTATGGCATAGACATTATAATTCAATAAAGGCACTTTTTTGATGAATGACCTTTTATTTAATTTATATTTTTTATTTGAATAGAGTTGACACAAAATATTAACATTAGTTTCAGGTGCACAACATAGTAATTTAACTTCTCTGTTATGCTCATCGCAAGTTTTTTGTTTGTTTTATTAGTGCATGAATAAAATGACTGGAAAACGGCCATCTAGTTAACTTCCTGCCTCAAGACAAGAATGCCACTAATTCACACACAAAAATGGGATTTTTATACACACTCTTTTGAGATGTCTTCATGGTGATAAAAATCCCAGGAAGCCACCTTTATCCCAATGCCTTTTAGCTTACTCCCTTAAGAGGCTTCTTGAAGCATCTATTCACTTTAGGAATTTCTTCCTGGAACCTAATGGCAATCAGCTTTGCCACAATTTAAGTTCATTTTGACACAATGGATATTCTGAGACGTGTGTTCCCTTCGACTTGTGCCACCTACAGCACCACGCAACATTCAGCATACCTGCCTTCATGCGTACAATGCGGAAAAGGATGCTGTTGCAAGGACTGAGGGATTCCATGCATAAAACATGCTTAGAACAGCACCCACTGCATAATAAGCATTTACCAAGCCTTGTTATGAGGAAAGGAAGAAGGTAAAATTCCTTTGAAGGAAAGAGGTGACAGCAAGGTGACTGAGCCAAGTTATCCACGTCTGCATTCCTTCGTGAACGAAGTTGGGTTATTTGAAGTGAACTGAATGCCAAAGAAAAGCTGGTAAGGAAATAATTTATGACATGTAATTTTTCAAAGGGGTGGGCAAGCCTCTGCGGGATTCGGTTCCGTGTTGAACAATAGCTTATACTCATACAAGCAACAGAATAGCTTTTAATAGATGACATAAATGTTCAGCCATGTCATGGATGAATAGACATTTACATGTTCAATTGAATCAACTGGCTGCTTTGCTTTGATTAGTCCTACTTGAGTTAATTAAAATATTTCCATTTCTTCTAGCATTCATAGCCCTCTGTATAGTTTATAGAAGCTAGAGATGGATTTTTAATACTGTTTACCAACTGTAAGGTTTTGATGGACACTTTAATCATGCAATACAACTGCAAAATCTACCACTGGGAGCTATACAAGTCCCGAACCAAATTGAGAAAAGAAATCACATGAACACAGCCGTTTTATGTTGGCGTTAACTTGAGAAAAAAAGAACAGAAAAAGTTCATAACACAATCATTTTTATCAAATAATTTTTCAAATGCCATAATTGCCTTAAATCAATACCCTGTGTGGTAATCAATGCTTTTTGAGGCGTTGTTGTTTTTGTTTTGCTACGAAATCACGTTACTAATTAGTAAACCAACAACTACATTTAAACCCGTGCACAAATGATAACGGACCAACATCTCTCCAAGCACTCTCAAGCCCTAAACTCCACTGGCAGCTGCTTCTTAGACCGTCACAGGCTCTTCAACATCTGAAGTACCAGAATGGATTATGAGCTTTGATGTAAGAAAGCTTCGGGGACATGGGATGGCTTCAGTTCTCCTTTAGGCTAGATGACCACCCATCCAGAATGCTAGAAAAGAAATCAAACACTGGACACGACACTTCTACATAAACTTTTCAGGAAACGTAACTGCTCTGAAATTGTGCTAGTCTAGCACTCTGGAGGAGATTTCCTAAATTGATTTTTAAAAACTGTTCTGAGGAAAATGAGGAAAAGAAGTAAACTAAGATACTTAAAACAAACAAACAAACAAACAAACAAACAAAACTAAGTGATGTCTTTCACTTGCATCTGGACAGAGTAAACCCAAAAGGAAACACTGATTTGATACAAAACTGTTCTGGCCTTTATTAATTGCTCAATAATATTTATTTTAAAAGGAGGAGAAACTCTCCCTTAAATCCAAGACTGAATACAGAAGTTGTTTGTAATCGAAGCTTTACATCCTTAAATAAGCTTTTTTAAGCTAATGAGAAGCAGCACGCTTTCAATTACCAATGAAGACCAAGCCTGTGTAAAAGACCCAGTACAAGGATTATAAACTGCTTCTCAAATGACATTAAATGGTGCCTAACTTTGTCCATATGTATCACAAATGCATATGAAGTTCAATGTTAAATAAGGAAGATAAGTTAACTGTGAAAAATAATGATAATGCAAATTTTTAGTCAAAGAAATATTACCATAAAGCACAGCAAAGAACATTCGAATATTTTATAAGCTGGTCTGAAGACAAACAGAAACATTCTACCCTGAACAATAAAAGCCAGTTCTCCTCTTGACATGTACTATACTTAACTTGTTCCAAAAATGGGGGGGGGGGGGGGGGGGTTAAAAGCAGAATCTTGAACTGCAAAATTCATAGACTAATTTCCCAAAATTGCAGTGGAATTAAGTGGCTTAAGGATTTGATGCTCATAAGGTATCTTGAGATCCTTAAGTATATATAAGGCTCCAGTTACAGCCTTCCACTAAAGAAGATAGGGTCATCCTTCAGTCCCAAATTCTAACATTTTATGCTATACTACAGGAAAAGAAGTCCACATTTTAATCATAAATGGTAAACGTAGCCCTCGGATTCTCTACTTCTCTTCCCTCCTTTACAAAAACAAAACAAAACAAAACAAAACAAAACAAAACAAAAAAACAAAACACAAATTTTGCATCTCCCTAGCGAACACCTGCACGTTCGCGGTCTACCTGTTTCTTGATAAGAAAGCAGCTCCAAGATCATTCACCACACACCCATCCCTACCTATGCTACCCCCCAGTTCCTAACTGGCATCTGAAGTGGCAAGAGGAAAAGGTAAGAAATAATGTGATTGAGCTACTTCAATCCCCTGCCTCAGCCTCCTCTTCTGTAAAATAAGATAAAAACTATTGCAAAGACTAATTAAGTAACATGAAATATGGAAAATGCTGGACATAACAGACATTTAAGAAATGTTAATGTGAAAAATTTAATCCACAGGTCACTTACTTGTACAATAATTAAAGATAACATATATGAAATTGAACGAAATTGTTGCTTCATTCCTAGAACATTACTTTGCGCTCGAGTTTACTTTCCTCTTGGGAAAGTAACTTCCTTTAGATCCTTCCACTTCCAAGAATGCTACAACCAAGCAAGTAGAGACTAAATATGTAATGATGAAAGGCCCAAACCAAATGATCGGTTCTGTATGATTCCATGCATATGAAATTCCATAATAGGCAAAACTCATCTATGGCAGAAGAAATCAGAACAGTTATTCCTCTAGAGGTGAGGTGAGGTCAAGGACTTACTCGGAAGGGACTTTTTGGGGTGATGGGAACATTATAGATCTTCACAGGGATTTAAGTTTCCTAGAGATAAGCCTTGTCAAATTTCAGACAATGCACATTTCATGTTGGTACACTTCACTGTATGCAACTTTTTTAAAAAAATGTTTATTTATTTTGAGAGAGAGAAAAATTGTGAGTGGGGAAGGGGTAGAGAGAGAGGGAGAGGGAGAGAATCCCAGGCTATGCACTGCCAGTGTGGGGCCTGACGTGGGGCTTGAATCCACGAACCGCCAGATGATGACCCAAGCTGAAATCAAGAGTCGGACACTTAACCGACTGAGCCACTCAGGCACTCCCATTGTATGTAACTTTTATACCAAAACAAAAAACCACAAACCAAGATTAAATCCTAGTTAATGATATACATGCTTAACTATTTATGAGAAAATACCCTAACATCTGAAATTCACTCTGGAATAAATCAAAAACAAAATGCATAGACAGAAGGACAGACACATGACACATCAAATGCAGCAAAATGTTAATGGTAGAATCTAGGTGATTGGTATTTGGTGTTAAATGTAAAATTCCTTAAAACTTTGCTATACGTTTGAAATTTTCATGAGATGAAATGAAGGAATGAATGAGGGAACAAAACAGTAAGAATAACTGACTCATGGTTGATGTTTTCGCCATCCCCTGTCGCATGTCCTTCTGCCCCCCAATAAAAGAAGGCACTGTGCCCTTGATCTTCTAAAGGTCCACAGCCTTATTATTTACCGTCCAGCTGAAATCCCACCATTTTGACGCATCCTTACTTAACTAGGTCAGGTCTCAGCAGAGTGTCTTTGTTAGCTGAAGTCCTGTTTCTCTTCCAAACTTGTAAAGGTATGGTGGCTTTTGTCAGAGTGACATTTACCATGTGACATCTAACATTGTGTCTCTCAGTCCTGCTTATACGTCCTTTCCAGTCCAACTGTAAGCTTCTTCAGGCCAGAGACTCTGCTCTCATTATCTCTGAATATCCCACTGTGCTTACTTAGCACCCTGCCTGCCACACAGCAGAGACTAAAGAAATAACTAGTGACTCCACCCAGAATGTAGCATATGCTGCAGCCTGTGGGCCAAATCTGACCCATCACCAGTCTTTGTACAGCCCAGAGCTAAATGGTTGAAATACAGTCCAAAAGAATGATATTTTGTGATAACTGAAAATTGTATCAAATTCAATTTTTTGTGCCCATAATAGTTTTATTGAACACTGACGCTCTTGTTCATGTGCTGTGACTGCTGTTGTACTACAACATCAAAGTTGAATAGCTGTGACAAAGACTGTATGGCCCACAAAGCCGAAAACATTTACTATTGGTCCCTTTATAGACCATGTTCACTCACCCTCATCCTACAGAAATTACTGATTGAGTATTAGTCTTAGAAATGACTCAACCAAATGAAACGTGATTCTATTTAAGGAAGTGGTTGCTATTCTGATGGATAATTTGGTCTTGAAAGAGGAAAAAAAGTTACCCCATTTGTCTTTCTTAATTTCTATTCAAATCCCAAAGCAATTGTTACATATACATGCTGGTCCATGGGTGAAAGGAAGCCTTCTACTCTGTGATTCTTTACAATTACATTTCTCAAACTATTTTTTTTTGGGGGGGTGTCTATCTCTTAAAGGAGAACTTTTCCACATCATATATCTCCCTTTTATTGGAGAATGCATGAGCGACAGTTTTGTGGATTATACAACATGTTGTTCTGGCTAATTAGTTTACTAGCAATTAAAAATAAAATCATGGCGGAGGGCCACTTGTCAATTTCACCTTGTCATAAATTTGCTTGATGCTCATTGTGTCTTAAATAAAAATGTATCACTAGCAAGGAGAGAGATGTTTCCATTGGATTTTATTCCATCATTTGGTATAATTATTCCTGACAATTTGCCCGTCACACGGTATGTCTCTCTCCAGAAGGAGAAAAATACTACTTTGTGTTCTTGTGATCACAAGTCTAATTGAGCGGAAAACAAATCTGTTTTAAATATGAGAAAAAGAGACAAGCTACTGTTTTACTCTGTTAAAAATAATATGAAGAACAAATGACAAGAAAATATGGCAGCGAATAGTACTCTAAATCTTAACACTGATTTTTTTTTCTTCACTATCAAGACTTTCTCTACAGAGAAGTCAAGATCATAATTTTAAATGACAGTTATGAACTGCATGTACACATTGTTAAGTCTACTACTACATTGTTTTTCCATTTTTGGAAAAGCGCAGGATCTAGATGACGGTCAGCAAGCCATCAGAGAGTAAGCAAAAATTGTTTGGTAGAGGCACAAACTCCCCACCCCCTATCTACTGAGATTGAAGAAAGTAGGTGCCATGTTACAATTTCAGCTGACAAGAGGCATTAGCATTATCGCACACTTTGTGAATTAAGTAATGATTTAATTAGTACCAGTCTGAATGGTCATATAATGTTGTAATTAGAAGGTTGAAACAAAAATAATTGGCGGAGGTGGAGCCGGAGCTTGGTGGAAATTAACATAATGAATGGAACACAGGAAGTGGGAATGTGTGCCTCAGTGGCCAACCGCGGACCGAGGGCAGGGACCATGGCTTACGCACCTTCTGCCATCTCCCTGTGCCCCAGCCAATCAGGGCCTCGTTGCTGGTTTTTTACTGCACTACAGGGAAGTCAGAAGCGGTGGGCTCTAAATCCTTTCTTTCTCCTTTGGCCAAAGGTTGGGCAAATCATTCTACTTTTCCACAGTTCACCTTATTTCTGAGGTGGGAGGAAAAGTAAAATGGTACCTGTTTCAAAGCACTGAATCAGGAATGATGTGGTACTCAACAGAGAACCACCTCCCTGCCACCCTAGCCAGAGGAATATGCCGAGGAGCTAGGAGAGGTTCTGAGACAGAACCTGCAGAGCATTTGCTGTTCAGTAACTTGGTGAGCACTCGCCTTGCTGTCTTGTGGACGGCGAATCCGGGAGCACGGTGTGTACCTGCAGGCTCGCCGACCACGCTGCTGCCGCTTCCTTGTGTCTCACTTTTCTCTGAGTCTAGACCTTCAAAGCCCACAGTTTGCTTCAACTCATCTATACTGGTTAGGGTTCAGGTCAGAAAACAGAAACCACTTGAAAATTTTTCGACAGGAAGAGGCTGAGCACAGAGAACCAGCGGCTTACAAAGATCACCGGACAGGGCTGAAGGATGGCCTTTCCTGTGCCACAAACATCCGAGTTTAGGAATATGCAAAACTACAATCCAGGATCAAGAAGTCACACCACACCTGCTCTTTCACAACCTGGACCGGGATGCTGGAACATCACTTCTCTGGAACCTGGCTTGTCAGCTAAAAACAGCTGAAGCCAAAGATGAGTGGTCTCTACCTCATTTCTACCTTCCAAATCTTGAGCACCTGGAATGAATTCATATTCAGAATTCTAGCTGCAAGGGAATCTAGGCAATAAGGGCTTCACCTTCTAGTCTTTGCAGTTAAGAAAAGACCATGGAAATGAGGTAGGGTGCCACTCGGCCGTACCTACCACACTGTAACTGCCTATTGAAGTTCTCAGTTCATTTTTCCTGGCCTCTCTTCAGTAAGTGGGCTCTATTGTAAGCCTTAGATTTCTTCTAACCAGTGGGTCTCAGCCGCATTCCTTTACCTCCCAGAACCCACCCTGGGTGTGACTGCATACAGTGGAAGACCCTATGCGGTGGGAGCACCAGTGAAAAGAATAATAGGGACATCTGTGAATGCTAAGAAGACAGAAACAAAGATAGAAGACTGCAAACCGATATCCTTGACCAACGTGTTTTCTCTGTGGTTTTATTCTAGAATGTGAAGAGAACATTTACCTTGCTAACAAACACTGAAGCGTGACAAGTAAAACTTGAGAATAATTAATCTAAATAGTAGTGGTGGCCAAAATGAAACAAGGAGCCTATCAAATATCAAAGATACCTCACGGAAACGTAATTGAAAACACATGGCTAAAAAGTACTATCAACACCAAGAAAACATTTTTTTTTTTAATACAATGAACTGCATCTTAAGTTAACCAACAAGATGGACGAGACAGGACACAAATGGAGCACCAACACTAATACAATACATGGGAGAATGTGCCACCAAAGAATATAGACGAGAATTCTACATACGTCGAAAAAAACCGAGGCCAGGTTCCCTGTTTCAGGAAGCAGAAGGCACTGCGCTTTAAGGCCACACACGTTGTCCCAAGCCTGTTGTGAAGCCCAGGTCCTGGGTGTATCTGATCCACACAGTTGCCTTTGTACTTGAGAGCTTTCCCGCACCACCTGCAACTCTAGGACAGTTAAGAGTCTTACACTAACAGACTAATCTGAACAACAACAAACATACACACACAATTTATGTGAACTGATAGGTGCAAGTAGCAAGTGATACGAACCAGAAAGAATTACAGAGGTGATGTTGAATGGGAAGTGACCAACTAATCAAACACAATCATTCTAAAGATGAGGAAATCAAAGCTCACAGGGATTGTCTTAGTGTGCACTTCCCCACAAGCAGACCCTGAATCAAGTGTAAGAAGTTTATTTGGCAAATAAAAGCGAACAGCAGCAGAGGAATGAGAAAATAAGACAAGGACAGTAGGCAGGGAATAAAGGTGTATAAATCAAGTCAACTACCACTGTGGGCAACTAGAAGTTAATGCCACTGGGACGACCCTGGAAACAGAGTTATCCCACTTACAGGACAAGGGGTCTAGAGTATTTAGACAACAATTCTTGTTAGCCGTGCTTGAGGGGAGCTTAGGTTGGAACCAATTCCCTCTCACTTCCTGCCTACCCTCTGGGCAAAGGAGAATTCAATGACTACAGGAAAGCCCTGTATGAATGCCAGGGGCTGGCAGCTGGAAACAGGGCCAATGGTGGTAAAGTGGAAGGCAAGGGGGTGTGGGTAGGGCACCAGAAACATCTGCCAGGGTTGAGTTATTTAAAATTAAACATTAACCAAGGAGTAACAGGGCTGAGACTTCAGGTCAGTCTTATACCCTTCAGGATCCACCACCTCTCCTTCCAACACTCTGCTCGGCTTACACGTGAGATGAAATCTGTATACACTAGAAATCTGGGACTGGACGGAGACTACCCACAATCTGAGGTATGGGGAGGACTGAACACTTGCAATGACCTAGGAACAGAGCCATTCAAATGTTAGGAAAAACACACCAAGGTCCTCCCAGGATACAACAACTCTAACATTAAAGGACAGAAGTGCCACAGACAACTAAGCTAGAATACAGGGGTTCTGAAATTATTTGCTTTTTAATCTGTCAAAGTCTCTATGGACCACCCTGCAAGTTGCTATGTTTAGCTCTCAACAGATGACAATCAAAAGACAGAAGGAAAAGTCTATGCTTTAAGCCAAATTCTACTTTTCAACTACAGCGGACCCTATCCTGCGTAAAAGAATTTTAATGCCACCATCAGATTTTATGAGCTTCTGACCTCTAACATTGAGGCTCAGATAGCAATAATGAGATAGGTACAAAAAGTATTTTATCACCTTCAACATGAAAAATTACCACCATCTCTACAACTGCTCAAGCCAGAAACCCAGGTGTCATCCTTGATGCTTCCCTTTTCCTAAAGTTCAATTGATCACAAGTCCTGTGCACGGCATTTCCAAAGAACTCTCAAATTAATTCACTTCTTACTATCTCCACTGCCACCATTTCTCACCTGTATGTACTCTTGCAAAGCCTCTAATTCCTAAATGGTCTCTCCAACCACTCTGCCGAACATTTTCCAAAACACACAGCGATGTTTTTCCAAATACAAACACATCTGTTTGAGTCAGTCCCTGCCTAAAATCCTTCACTTCTCACTGCCCTTATGATAGAATCTGATGTTCCCATTTGGTGTTACGGAACTAACACTCGTGCTACCCCCACCCCTTGCCTTCCCCAGGACGCAAACAACTCCTTTCTACAGACATAGGGTCTCCACATACGACATCCCTCTAGGCCCCTCTCTTCACCTTGCTAAATCCTAGTGATGTTTCACATCTCAGATTAAATGATATTGCCTCGGGAGGGAGCTTTCCAAACATCCAGGCAAGGTGGAATCGTTCAGTTACTCTCACACATCCCCGAACCTGTCACATAACTCTGGCCTTAGGTAGCTAACATTTATAAAATGGCCATCTTCCCATGCTAGAATGTCATCTCCACAAGGGAAGAGACAAGCCATAGTGGTGTTGGTCATCAACATCCCCAGCATCTACCACAGAGAATCTAACACATATGACATGCCCAATACACTCTGCTGACTCACTGGCCAGTATTTAGAAGAATATGATCAAGGGTACCTCCTTTAGCTGATCCCACAGATGGTGGGCAAAGAACCAAAGTCACTACATGAGAACTTCTACGTTAGATGTAGTAGCAGGAACTTTTGTAACTAAGAGAGTTCAAGACTATGCAAGAGCAAACTGGAACGTGAATGGATTCCAGGGACTTGGCCAGCAACGATAGCAATACAAACAATACAGGCCGACATCACTTAAAAGTGATCCATAAACTTTGGCATTGTAGCCTTAGAAACTTCTGGGTATCACCTAAAGCTAACGGAATTCGTATCTTTAGAATTAAGACTATGATTCAAAAGATAACCTAGAAGTAATCTGAATGCCAAACTAGAGCTCTCCTTCTCAAAAACTATCACGTGGCAGTAAATGCATAAAGCGGTAATTCTAGAAAGCCATCACTACTTACATACATTCAGCCCAAGGTACAGAGTCAAGGTATTGGGAGTGCCCATGCCAGAAACCTTCTGCAGAACCATGTCCGGGAAAACCATGAATTTTCAAAAAGGTACCAGTGACATGCTACACATAATTTTTACCCATTAGCCTCTTGCTGCTGCCGGGAGTATGTATTATTCAAACAGGGTGCACGTTCAGTGATGGAAAGGGTGAGGGGAGATGCTGCCTTTAATTTTAATGTGCCTGGCATATTGGAAAAAAATTACTGGCATCTGTATGTGTGTGACCGAGAGTTTTGTGGAACATGTGTTGTATGCAACACTGTTTATTATCAGTAAATGAAGCCAAAAGCTAAGTTGAAAATGAATGCTAAATTAAAAATTATATAAAATGGAGTGAAATGATTTAATTAACAGATTATAAGTGAAATGTTGCAGTGCAAGAATGAGCTTGGGAGAAAAGGGAAGGAAAAAAATTGGAAGGGTGGAAACCTGTCTCTTCCCTTTATTTCCTCAGAGATGCTAATAGAGTCACATGATGTTTGCCAGTTTTTAACCACAGCCTCGGCGACAGTCAATAAACTTGCTTAATTAAGTTACAGGTTTGGAGCACAGAGTTCGAAACAAATCGCCTTCTGTTTTAAAGTACAAATGGAAGAGACAACAAAATACAGTGTACTTTCTGGAAAGTCTAGCTCATT
This sequence comes from Panthera leo, assembly GCF_018350215.1. NCBI lineage: Eukaryota > Metazoa > Chordata > Mammalia > Carnivora > Felidae > Panthera > Panthera leo. The sequence goes on along the minus strand of NC_056694.1, from coordinate 13,182,663 downwards.
ATTTCAAAGACCCTATTAGTAATAATTAGGTTCAATCCTCTTCTGTGGGCCTCCCGCAGAACCTTCCTGGAAGTGCAGCAGTTATGCTCTGGAATGAAATGCTCTCAATATTTATTCACAACCAAGTGTCAAACACTGCACCAGGGACACTGGCATCCATCATCTCTCTTCTTCCTTACATTACTGTATGTATTACCGTTAGGACGACTCTCTAAATTGCTAAGGCTGTGCCAGAAGGACAAATCACTGAGCCAGAATTCACACTCAGACCTGTTGACTCTCAGTAAAGCCCAGCCTGTTTCTCCTCTACCGTGCTGCCTCTTCGTAGGAGCCTTTCGAAAAGACTGCAAGTACCCAAAGAAAACGGCTCCCCATTTTAAGAAGTATCTCCTGGGGCGCCTGGGTGGCGCAGTCGGTTAAGCGTCCGACTTCAGCCAGGTCACGATCTCGCGGTCTGTGAGTTCGAGCCCCGCGTCAGGCTCTGGGCTGATGGCTCGGAGCCTGGAGCCTGTTTCCGATTCTGTGTCTCCCTCTCTCTCTGCCCCTCCCCCGTTCATGCTCTGTCTCTCTCTGTCCCAAAAATAAATAAAAAACGTTGAAAAAAAAAAAAATTAAAAAAAAAAAAAAAAAAAAAAAAAGAAGTATCTCCTAAGGACTCACTCACTCCACAGTGTATCACAGTGTACCTGTCTCTAATGAAGGCAACAAAGTATTTTCCTAAAGAAGAAAATATGATTTGCATACATGAGTACTGTTCAAAGTTGTAGCGCATTCAAAATAGTCAACTTCTCGTATTGCTTTCACGGTAACCTAGTTGTTCTTTATACGATCATATCTACTTACAGTTTTACACACGGATGATCCTATGAAAAGTGCCAAGTTTGAGGCATTTGGTTAACACAGTTGAAATTAACAAAGAGAAAGATGGAAAGGAAATAGACATAAAATCACTCAACTACAAGAACAAAAATGACTCGAAGACACCTTCTCTTCCGTGTGCCTACACAGACATTTTGCATGATGTGGTGTTACGAGATCCACCCTACATTTTCTCCCAAATGGGGATGAGAAAAGAGGAGAAGCAAATCAATGTTCTCTGTTTAAAGTAACGGATCCAGAGATTTTTATGCCAAAATTGTGTTGCTTTGGCCTACCAAAATAGGAACTAAGAATTTCTGTAACACAAAACAAATGCTGGCGTTTTCCAATTCTTTAGGAATTTAATGTGAGTGAAGAGAAATAAATCCAAGTGTTTTGCGCTGCCATATGCTGTCTGAGGTAGGTAACATGGGAGTATGCTCCTCAGCTCAGGAGCTTGGGCCCAGCCTCCCTGCTAACGGAGCGGAGGGGACAGAAAAAGCGTTCTGACAGCCGACAGCCAACATCCCATTTCTCTCCCCGCACCGGAGGACAGGTGCGACGCAGCAGCTAGGGAAAACACACGGGTTCAAGCAGGGGGGAAATCATGGCATTTCTGGTCTCCAAACTTGGTATCCATTCATCCCCTTTTGTCAACGGCTCATCGGTGCTCAGGTCCTGCCACCACAAAGCCGGCCTTGGGAACACGGGCTTTCCCCTTCCACTGAGGGGCCAGGCCGGTGCCATGCCTGAAGGCGATAGGTCCAGGTCTCACTTGTAACTGACACTCTACTGTTCTTCAAAAAAGTCTACTCAGTGCGTTCTCTTCGTGATGCCTTCAATAAGGAGCTCACTTAAAATTTTTTTTTAATCTTTATTTATTTTTGAGAGAGAGAGAGAGAGCGTGAGCAGAGGAGGAACAGAGAGAGGAGGAGACACAGAATCCGAAGCAGGCTCCAGGCTCTGAGCTGTCAGCACAGAGTCCGACGTGGGGCTCGAACCCACGAACCGTGAGATCATGACCTGAGCCAAAGTCGGACGCTTAACCCACTGAGCCACCCAGGCGCCCCAGGAGCTCACTTTAAAATAAAAAGTCTGGGGCAAAGGTGCAGAAAGGGAAAAAAGAATAGGAAAATGAAAGAAAAGAAGGAAAAACAAAGGGTGGAAAAGGTCTACTTTTTATAAGTCTGTCTATAGGGGAAATACACAGGATATTCTCCGTTAGTGATGCTAAAATGGTCTGGCGTGCCTGAGAGGAAATCGATACTAAGCATGGTCTAGGCGAGCCTGCCATCTCACATGAAGCACCGACTGTACAACAGACACAAAAGACACATGATACTCTCTGAGGTCCCCAGCAGCCATAATATCCATCCTTGCCAGTTCATTTGACATTGACTTTCCCTGCTTCCCAATCTTTTTTTTTTTTTTCCTTTCTTACCCCGCCCCAGTGCTCCAGCTTTCTGAGACTTGCAAAGGAGGTGAAGAGATAACAAACCTCTCAAGAAGGGTTTAGCTTGGGAATAAATCCTATGTTTGCCAGGAAGTGATGTATATAATAGGAAAATATAAGGACGAGCTTATAAGGACATGAACTTCGTTCTCAAGGAGCCCAACCAGAAGACTCTTAAAATGTTACTGTATGTGTTGAATGGACACTGGGTTTCCTGATTAGATCTTATCACAGTTATTTCAAATGGTTTCTTTCTTATACCACTTGCTACCCTTTGCCTCTGCCAGAGTGTTCAGACAAAGGAAAAAGACAAAGACCCTCTCCACCCTGTCTTGGCCCCTTCCAGAAGTATTCTTTAGAGCCATGAATCCACAGGGGCTTTTGAATTTAGATAACTTTTATGGTCAAAGCTAAAAACCTTTGCTGGTAATAGGAAATGTCATATGGAATCCACTGGGTAGTCATAATTTCCATTTATAAATAGAAAATAGAAAGAGGGTGCCTTATCTGGGTGATTTAATACATGTCTCTGCTTATTACTGTTTTCAAAGTGCCTTTTGCACAAATCTGATTTCAACTGTGCAATAAAGATTCATTATCCTTTTACATAGCAGCCTTTGCATTTCTATGCAGGATCTAATTACGAAAATAGGAACTATTCTATAAACAGATGCTAATCGTGGAGGGAAAATGCTTTCATTTTAGAAAGAAGGTATTGCTAAAACTTTACTCAGAAAAGTGCTGCCTCTGCATGTAGAATAAAGGGGTGGGAGCGGGAGGGGTGAGAGGGCAGCAGGTTGTACTTTATTCTTGACAGAAGCCACGTGAGTGTCACCAGGGTAAAGGTCCCCAGTAAATCACCCTAAAATTGAGGTAACAGACAAGAACACACAGTAATTCTTATACCCCCAATCTAATTTTTTGTTCTCATGAATTACTTAAAAAAGATCTTGTCCTCTATTTTCTTACATTTTTGTTTTCCTATAAAAAGCTCTATTACAATGGGGGGAGGCGAGGATTCCAATAAACATACCAGAAAAAAAATCCTTCTCCTATTTGGGGCAAGAAGTAAAGCATCTACCTCTGAGGAATAACTAAAAACAATACTGAAATAGACTACAGACACCATCTGTAAGAGACACATCAGGCACTAGGTCAATTTTTTGTTTCGTTAATGGGTTACGTTAAGGATCAACATGAAGGTATAATTTCTGGTTAATGAACAACTATCTGTCCTAATTACAGTCAACCTCTCCACAGCACAAACACGGCAGACCATATCATACATCCTCATTTATGAAACATTTTTTTTCTCAGCTTCAATGACCTGCTATTGTGTCCTACATCACTAACTTTTCCTTCTCCACCTTCTTCACTGGGACTTTCTCCTTACCAGGTTGTTGTGTATGGGACTCTGTTCTGAGCCCTCTTGTTGACTTACATTCTCTTCTCAGGGGTCCCAGCCAGGCCCATGGTTTTAAATCCCATCTACATGCTGATGACTCCCAAATTTATAGCTCCAGCCTAGATATCTCCCCGATCTTCTAGAATCCTTTAACTGCCCAGGTGACATCTTCTCTTGACCATCAATCATCATTTCTTTCATAACCTGTCATGACAAAATTACTGATTCTCTGCTTTCACTCCACAAACTCATCCCCACACAATCTTTCCCCGTATCTAGAAATGACATCAGTCATCTAGCTGCTCAAACTGAAATCCTGGAGGTCATCTTTGACTCCTCTACTTTTGTCTTTGCATCTCCTGTCCACTGCATCTTGAGCCCTGTGAAATCTGAATCCTAAATAAAGCCTCAATGCAACCACTTAACATTTCACTGCTATAACCCTGCCTTACATTTTCTCCCTCTCTCTCTCTCTCTTTCTCTCTCTCTCTGACCCATGTAAGGTGATCTCCCAGCTTCCACATTTGTGAGCACACAGTGCATTTTCCACATACCAGAGTATTCTATCGCTCCCCAGGTTAAAACAATCTGAGGGCTTTCCGTTGCAACCAGTATTCAAGCCAAATTTCTACCCAGAGCCTTCAAAGGCTATGGCATGAGTCATCCTCCTCTACTTTCTGCCCATGAGATCTAGATCCCGGCCACACCAGCCTTCTTTCTGTCCCTCAAACTCAACAAGCTTGTTAGTGTGTCAGGGCTCATTCTTCTGCTTAGGACACCTGCACAACCTCCCACTACCATTCACAAGGTCTCCCCACCATTTAATCTTTGACTCAGATTTTCATCACACATAACTTGTCCCACTGCCCTAGCTCATCCTCTCCAGAGCACCCCAAATATCCAAAATAATCATTTGCTTCTTCTTTATGTGTTTACTATCTGTCTTTACCCTTGAGTGTAAGCTCCTTGAGAACAGGCCTGTCCTCTTGCTTAACACGATATTCCCAGGACAAAGAACAATGCCTGGCTCACAGTGGGTACTTTATAGAAATGCTTTTTCCAAATGACTGACTGAATTAACCTGAATTTGCCCGTAACAACAAAACCACATACAATTACTCTAAAAAATCCTTGAAAGAATGCAATGTTAAAAAAAATAAAAATAAAAAACCAACCAACTAACCACCCATCCTTAGAGTACTACAATGCACCAGTTTATCTTAGTTAATCAATTACCTAGCAGTTTAATGGAGTAATCAATGTGCATTTCCTGACTTGCTCCTTCAAGTTGCCGGTCACTGTGCCTAGCAGAAATAATGTTAAAATGATAAATGAAGTAATTGACTTCTAGTGTACCATATAAGTGAATAATTTTAAAGAGAGTTGTCTTAAGCCATGAAACAGTATTAATGGCCACTGCTTAAGTACTTATTTATTGTGGGATTTCAGGTTAGGTTTTCTTAAAGTAGGTGAAAGATGCATAACAAGAAAACAAGAGAAATGCAGACACACACACACACACACACACACACACTTTTATTTTTTATTATAAAGTGATATTAATAAATCCTATATTCCAGGCAGTAGTGTTAAATACTTCACATGCATTAAATGAACTGAATGCTCAAACATTATTATGAGGCACGGACCATTATTATTACACTTGAGACAACTTAGGTTAGAAATATTAAGTATAATCATGGTCAAGGTTACACACGTAAATGGTGAAGACATGGTGGTTTGATTCCAAAGCCCATATACCTATCCTTGTGTCCTAGATTATAGTAGAAAATAAACTCATTTATCCTCTATTCTTTATTAAGTGTGAATCACTCACAAACTTACTAGGAAACTAATGGAATTACTTTGTACAGAATAGTACACTCCTACTCTTTCAAATAAGTCTAGGTTTGCTAGGTGGCCCAATGATACCTGAACGAGTACGACACTGCCAGCAGGCACGGTGAGAAAGGCCCCGCCGGCAGGTAGGCTGGTAGCACATACAGTGGGACCCCATCCAATCTAAACACAGAGATTTATCTATCTTGAATACTGCCCTTTGGCCATTACCCTTTAGATGGTCCAAAGCAATCCTTGCTTCTCCACACTGAAGACATCTGGCTCCTGGTAAACTATTAACGATAGAGTGCAATGCAATAAACCTTATTTGGAAGATCTTAAAAGAACAAAGCTTCACTAATGACATTTTAATGAGGAAATGCATAGGCTAATTACTGTAATCTTCCGCTGGTCTATAAAAAGCCTACACCCAAGTGATGTAAGTATCTGCTGACTCAGACGGTACTGAAAAGATTTCGTTTTGTATTTTAAGTCACGGAGGGAAACAAAGGGAAAAAGAGGAGGAAAAAACCACCTCAATCCCCAGCTACAGAACATCATGGAAGCAGAAGAGGATTAACAGGGAGCACACAGACTCAGAGCAAGATAAATGTTTTTTCGATGGGCATTTACTCAAGTCCCAAACTGACTATTTAGTAGTGCGTAAATCTGGCACAATCACTTGGCTAATGAAACAGACTGAGCAACATCAACACAACACGATGGTACTTCATTTTGGGGTAAGGAACAGTTTAGGCCTGCCAGCATCCTGCATTCCTTATATATATATATATAAAATTTATTGTCAAATTGGTTTCCGTACAACACCCAGTGCTCATCCCAACAAGTGCCGTCCTCAATGCCCATCACCCACTTTCCCCTCTCCCCCAGCCCCCATCCACCCTCAGTCCGTTCTCAGTATCCAAGAGTCTCTTCTAGTTTGCCTCCCTCCCTCTCTGTAACTTTAACTTTTATTTCCCTTCCCTTCCCCCATGGTCTTCTGTTAAGTTTCTGTATTTCTATCATATATGTAAATTCACATACATGGTGTCATTTTATTGTGGGTGGCAGGTAGGACACTGGCTGATAAGCATTAGTGGAAGCTAGAAATATCCCAGGTTACTTACTCAGGAAGCTGAGAAATCATCGTGGGAAGCGGTCAGCGACCTTATGCTTTTAAACAAGTTTTTTCTTATTAGGCTTTCATTCATATCCTTTCTCTTAATTCCCAGTTGTCTATCTTATGGAAAAAAACAGAGACAACAATGAAATAACAATACAATGGTAGGGAAAAAAGAGAGACAGATATGTATATATCTCCTATCTCCATGTCTCAAATATCTCTCACTTCCATGCCTGCCCTGACCCTTTTCTGGTTTGACTTGTCACCATACATACTAGGAAAGTCTCCATCTCCAAGATGCAAAATATTTTAGGAAATCATATCAGAATGTGGTCATGAAAAACCAGACTAAACATGAGCTAATGTACATAATGGGTGGAAAATAACATGGACAAAGGAGTTAGGAGAATAGCTCTAATGCCAATTAATTAGCCATATGTCCTACAGCAAGTCACTTAACCTCACAGATCCCAGTTTTCTCCTCTGCAAATTAGGAGCTCGGAACAGATGGCTCTTAGAGTATATTGTTCTGAATCCAGTATTTTAAAATTCTATGACTCTAGCACACACCCAGTTCAAGATTGACTGGTCTTATTCTTTAAGACCCACCTCTTCCAAGAAGTCTTCCCTGATACAGGAATTAATATTTCCCTCCTTTGCCCCTTATTTTATTGTGTCTATACCCCTCTGGAGCAGTCAAGAGTACTGGTCAAAGGCCAGAGTTCAAATCCTAACCACTTATTAGCTGTGTGACCTTAGGTAAATGAATTAACCTATCTGACCCTCAGTTTCCTAAAATAAACAAATGGAGATAATAATAGTACCTATGCTTCAAGGGATTATTAAGAGAACTAAATGAGATAACGTACGCAGAACTTATCACATAAGTTCTGAGTGAACGCAAGGGGCAGTGGTTGTAGCTGCTGTTTGTGGTTGAATTCACTCAGCCCCAGATATGATACTGCACTCCCCTGTGTCTATCACACCTCTTACTTACCTTCTATGATTTACAAAGCTTCAAAGGTTACTTTGATGATCTACCAACTCAAAATCTTATGAGCTAGGCAAACATGGGTCAAAAGGATTTTGGTTCAAGGGTATTCACTTTTGTGTATGCCTTTCTCGCTCACCAAAGCATGCGCCCCTAACAGGAATGAATGGTAACTTACCTGTCTCCTTCCCTCCCACTCAGCACCCAAATGATGTCTCAACAAATTTACTGAATGTGAATGCGGAGGGTACACACAGAAATTACCTGGTTTTACCACGAGGTGATAGCTGGAGACATCTAAACACTGAAAAGCTAGATTTTGCTGCTTCCATAATATTCTGATTCATTCTGTCAATGTTCAACAAACATTTGTTGAGTCTCTACTATGTGTGAGCCCCACGCTAGACCAGGGCATTCTAGGGCATAGCCCACTGACACTATACCTCACTCACAGAGCTTACAGACTAGCAGTGACAACACACACTGTGTCATTACAAAGACAATTGATCATAAACATGGTTAGTGTTACAAAGGAAATGTGGGGCTTGATGTGATAAAAGAAAAAAGAAAAAAAGCACAAGACACGCTGATACTTATCAGGTTAACCTAAAACAGTGAATTCTGTGGTGAAACCTGGTCCTAGGCACAGATACAAACAAAAATAATCTGCTTTATTTGCTATGAAAAATTTGAAGTATTAGTCTTGATTTCTGTAAGTCTGGAATATCTAAAATAATAACTGAACCCACAGGAGGCAGAATATGGAAACACAATTACTATAATATACATGTGGATGTTTCATTCCCCGAGACCATGAGAATAATATTTAATCTCTAGAATAGGAAAATCTCATACATCAGTTCAACATTTATTGGTTACCAGGTGCTTATGATAGGCCCTGGGGATAAACTGATAAATAGAAGACTCCTGCCTCTCAAGAGCAGGCACTGCAGTGGGGGGAAACAATTAACCGACAGGAATCCTAATAGGACTAAAACCTGTAAATTGAGCTTTCCTTAACTACCTACAAATCTATTCTACTGCATAGTACCTTTATCCAGCCACAGAGCACCCTCTCACTTCTGAGGAAGCACATGCACACACACACACATACAGACGCTTCCTCTGTCTCTGTCTCTGTGTCTCTCTTGGCCAACGGCGAATAATGGAAAAATGAATTATTATCATGCCAAAAACTAGCTTTGTTACCTGATCCACTTTTTTCATGGAATTTTAAAGACAATGAGCTCCTGCAGGGAATAGACCATGTCTCTCTATACCTGCAGCTCCACTAAAAACATCTAGGCAAGCAAACTGGCGTTAACAATGTGGGAATACAGAAGTGAGGCCTCCAGGGTAAGACATTGAGCATAAATTTCCCCTAAAGACATCCAAAAATATATAAACACACACACACACACACACACACACACACACACACACACATATACATTTATAATTCTGAAGCTATGAACCAAGGATAAAACATTTCTGAGCGTACAAATTGTAAAATATTCTTCTTTGGGGTCTGGAGTACCACCATCCAACATCCATTAGGATACGATGTTAAAAAAAAAAATCAAAACTTAAAAGAGGAAAAATAATTGGCGTTATTTGAAAACATTCTGTATATGCGTGGACATACATGTACATGTATCAAACAGCCAGCATTATACAGGGACCAGGAAGTAGAAAGAATGTGTGCGTGTGTGTGTGTAAGCGCGTGTGTGTGCGTGGGAGCATGGAGTAGAAAGAATTTCAGCAATTATTTTGTCCAGTTCCCTCATTTTTTCTGAGAAAACTGGTGCTACAAGAGGTTTATTTGTTGCTCAAGAGCTAACAGCAAACAGGTAGCAGAATAGAAATAAGCAGAGCTTTTTTCACATATAATCAATGTGTATAAGGGACCGTGCATATGCGTACACACACACACAAAGCACCTGGCGCATAGAAGAGTATTTAATGAACAGCAGTAATGCGATACATTCAATTTATTCTTGATATCAGCCACACTATCACTGTGCATGCTGAACGCAAAGAAGACGGCTTCTTAAACCTTTTTCCTAAGAGTACAATAATGATTATCTGAGCTTTGGACTTGCTGTCACTGTACCATTTCTGACCTTAAAAGACACACAGGCAGGTGCACATTCCTGGGACCTGAACTACTGAGCCTGCTCTCAATGAAGGCCCACAAAAAGTTTGCCTATCTGTGTGAGTCTTGATGGGAAAAGGCAGTCTGCTTCTATTTGCTGATTTCAACTTATTCCTTTAAAATGAAAATAAATACATGAGCATGATGTTTTATTTAAGAACCTAATTCCAGACACATCAATGCATTAATACATGTCCCTATAGATGCTGCCATTACTGATCAAATCTGAATTATTTTCACTCTGCTGCTGCAACCAGATATCCAGATGCCTAGAGAATAACGCAGCACGAGGGGGTTTTGAGGTGACATGCTCTGAATCCTTCCTGTGCCATGTGAAATTTAATTATGTCCATTGTTTTTATTACTCAAAATACACTGACAGTCCATCTACTCAGCAAGAAATTCCCCCCTAGTTTATTCAGTATGGCTTTTATGCTAAGAGAAAGAAGGCATGGGTGGGGGGTACAGCTCCCTTCTCCCCCCACAAGGAGCCAGGAGGCCGCTGAAGCCCAGTTGATTTCCCCAGCCCAATTATTTCATTGTGCTCTCTCCTCCTCAACAGCACTCTTTACCTAGGGACACAGTCTGCCTAAACACCACACACTTAATGGAGTCCCCGAAGCTGTCTCAATTTCATCGCTTCTAACTAATAGGCTGTGATACTTTCTCCCCAAACAGATCAAGCTCTTCTCTCACTGCACATCCTCCTCCTACAGAAAAGAAAAGGGTGGGGGACCACTCCAATGAAAGAGAGCACTCATTCCCGCTGCTGCACCTTCATTATTGCCTAATACCGCCTTCCTTCAGGGCACAACAACCTCCCTTAATCCAATCTCGAAGCTTCTTTTTCCAGATAATGACAATAATAGGTGTTTCCTTATTACTGTTAGTAGTAAAACTGAACAGCAGGAATCTACACACTTCGCAGTAGTTAATAGGCAGACAAGCCAAGTTTTGCTTTCCTTGAAAGACCTCTAAAATTGATTGCCCAGAGAATATTTTAGGAATGAGAGAGAAAATAAGGAGGGAAGAAGAAAATGCAGCTTTCCTGAAACTCATAAAGTTTTTGGGATGTATTTCCAAAGAAAATTTCAAAATTTTCCCATTTTCTACCACCATTCACAAGTACATTTCGTGTTAGTATTAAAAGGGTCATTCCTATTCTGACTTGTACTGATGTCTTGAAAAGGAGTCTGATTTCCAGAGGTAGGCATCACTGTATCAAAGGCCTCACTTTGTCTCCCCGAGGAGAGATAGCATTTATGTTTTTCTTAATCCCTAGCACCTATGTTACTGTGTCTTACTAAAATGTCCCCATTCAATAACGTAAGCATTTGGGGGAAGGACTTTTGAAAGAGTCTACTTAACTTCTTTCAAGATTAATTTCATTGAAAAGGCTACACTTACTTTAAGACAGCATTCCTGCCATCTTCCAGGGTCACACAGGTGAAGATTTCAGGAAAAACTACCCAGAAACCTAGTTCCAAAGGCAGGCTGAAGAATTACTATAGCTATTTCCTGAAATGTGACACTTTCCTGTCCCCCAGGGAAAATTTCTGTGAGGCCAGAGATAAGGCCTCTTTTGTCATGTGGGTGAGAACAGAAATGGTTAATTCAAATATCTCTTATACCGTGCTAGAACTCAGCAGCAAGAACTTCTTAAACTAAGACACGGCAGTAACATTTAATTGCATTTGACGTTTAGCTTCGGGTTCCATAAGCCATCCTAAATTACCTTTTGGGTCAAAACAGAGCTGGATTTTCCCACTGAAGACAGTTACTATTATCTTCAAAGTTAATATCCTTGACTGGCTTGGGGTGGAAAAGATAGCAAACATGTAGTAACAGACTCTAGAAAGCATCACTGCAGTCCCTCAAGTAAAAATACAGTCCCCTCCCTCATTGTGGCCCCTGCCCCAAAGGTATCTGACCATCCTAACTGTGTTCAGTATTTCCCTGACAAGCACGCGGGTCATGGTTGGTCCAAAGGGTACCTAAAGTGGACTGGAGACAAACCAATGGCGGTGGTCTCCTGGCCAAGCTGTGTATTCTGTTTACATTCACCAGGTTGCAAACTTATCCTGACACTTTCCAGGTTCAATAGATGTTGTCATCATTTTATAAAGCATAAGGACAGATTTGGGTAAATCAGGGACCAAGAGAAAAAAGTGCTTTGAATATTAAACACAGATAAGAGGAAGCCTAGAACTAACTGAATTCATTATGCTCAACCATATTCTTCACAGAGAAGAAATCATAAGAATACATAGGAAAATAATGAAAGATTATTAAAGTGAATTCTAGGTTGGATCTGAGATTTAAATAACCCTGACAGTAGGTGATATGAATCAGTGCACTTTCTTCCCCAGAGGCAAACCCATCTGAAACAGTCAGTGGCTAACGCGAGCCTGCTTTATCATGTTACAAAATTACGTGGGGTGAGTTTAACCTGAATAGTGCCCTTTTTTTTTTTTTTGAATCTTCTTCCCTGTGGTTGGCATTTTCGTCTTGTTGCAAAAGTCAATGATCTTTCTAACAGGTTCTTCATTCAGGTTCTGAAATCAGATGGCTGGCCCTTAAATCTCAGTTGTGTTGCTTATGAGCTATATGACCTTGAGCAAGCTATTTACCTGTCTGAACCTCAAACTTGATACCATAAAATGAGGACATAATTTAGAAGGCAGTAGTGTGGTTTAAAAACAATGCTGCACGTATGGGGCGCCTGAGTGACTCAGTTGGTTGAGGGTCTGACTTCGGCTCAGGTCATGATGTCACAGCTTGTGGGTTTGAGCCCCATGTCGGGCTCTGTGCTGACAGCTCGGAGCCAGGGGCGTGCTTCGGATTCTGTGTCTCCCTCTCTCTGGGCTCCTCTCCTGCTTGCGCTCTCTCTCTCTCAAAAATAAATAAACATTAAGAAAAAGAAAAGAAATATTAAAAACAATGCTGCAAACCAAGTATTAGCACTGTGCCTGGCAGTGAGTAAGGACTCAGTAGGTGTTAGTTTCTTTTAGTCTCTATGTTCAAGATCTACATCTGTCTGCATTTTCACTTCACGGACTTATAATTATTGCTCATTAGTGACTTCAAAAGCAGTTATTTTCCCTCATGGTATCTGGTAAGATGTGAACACATTTTCTAGATCGTGTCAAGAAACCAAGAAAAGCTTAGGGTTCTGTAGATCTTTGACTGTCAAGGCAGGCTGCCTTCAGACTTAAAAGACGACAGATTTGGCATTACAACGGCAGGTCTGGATGTAGTGAGGCTTGGTCCACGTGGAAGACCAAGGTAGTGGGATGCCATTCCTAACTACGATATGGACTAACAGAATCCCATGGGGTTGATGGCACGCTCCTCCTCTGGCCTTCTTCCTCTCCTCTCCGAGCACTGCTAATATCCACCTGATGTTAGCTCTGCTAGGGCTCAAGCTATGCTTGCTTTGTGCCCGTGGGCCAGAACTCTCACGCTCACACAGAAGTAAGACGGTGACGAATGCGAGAAGCCTCCCTTTAACACCCCGATTCCCCCTCCGTGTCATTCTGCTCCTTCAATTAGAATCCCATCTGCCCACATTCCATGTGGAGCATCAGCAGTCTCTGGAGGTAGCGCCTTCAGAGTTTCTTTATGCCTTCGGCTTTCAGCTTGCTACAGTGTAACATGTTCAGACCAATAGGATTCTCCCTTCTCTACACTGACAAGTGAGAAGCAAGAGTTTAAACATGCTAAAGGTAATCAGCACTAAGGCCTCGGACAGTTTCAAGTTCATCCTAGCAGGCGTGACAAAGTGGCAGCTTTTATCCTACTCTCTCATTTAGTTCCTTGGCTACCTCTCAGCTTCTCACTTTCTACATCTGTGTTGAGTTAGTAGAGCTCTCCAATTAGCAAACTTCTATTAAATACAGACTTTGTTTGCTCAAGATATATCAGAAGTGACTTGAAAGGGATAGCATAAACCTTTCATTTCATTTGGCAAATTTACAGCGATGAACTCAAAATCAATATTCTATTTGTCAGAATTAGAAGGCCAGTGCTGAATTTATGCATTCCCTAAGAAATTTTTATAAGAGGGATCTTTTTTCCCTTTGATGGCAAAAGTCTAATCAATAAAAGAGATGCTCTTCCTCACAGAAAGAAAGGAAGGAACACAGGATTTTTTTCTTTTAGCACCTGTTATAAACTCTGTGATAGGACACTGTCACCATGATTTCATTTTCATCTTCCCAAGATTACTCTGAGGAAGGGATTACCAGGCTGATTTTTATAGTGAGCATACAATTAAAGTTAAATGATTTGCCCAAAACCACACAGTTAAAGCAAGTGTTTTAAAATCTAGGTGTGTAAGGGGCATCTGGGCAGCTCAGGGATCTCAGGGTCACTGGCCGGTGCCCCATGCTGGGTGTACAGATACTGAAAAATAAACAAACAAACAAACAAACAAACTGAAAAAAATACATAATCTAGGTGTATAAACCCAATTACCACTTCCTTAGCCTGTTTTTATATGAAAAAAATTGCCTACTCACTATTAAATTAGCACAATTAAAATAGTTACAAATGATCTTATCTTTACATGGGAGCCAAGAACATACGCAACATAAAAATCTGAATAAATCTGTTAATTATCTTATGACTGAACTATGAATCAAGAAAACAATGACAAAACAAGCCACGCTGAACTATACAGTGCATATTCCTGCAATGCAGGACTACGAAATAAGATATAAGCAAAAACTTGGGCTTGTGTTACCAGCTTTCACATCACTAGGAAAGCGGTGGATCACATTATGGAAGCATCATATACAATGTGACATATCACTGCGCTACCAGAAAGCACAATATCTGATCTCCAATTCAATAAGGCTTCAATAATATATTGTACTTAAACCTAATGCTTGAGGAATATGCTATGTTGATGCTTCTGGAAAGAACAGACCATCTAATCTCAAGGGTATATATTACTCTACGGACACATTTTACAGTACTTCAACAGGAAATACGATATACTGAACAAAGTGTGAAATGGTTAACTACACTGGAATGAAAAGGCAATGGTCGAAATGCTCAAGTTCTTCATTCTGAGCTAAATTACAAGTAACAAAATTACATAAGAGTGTGCATCCTGTTAATCCTAGAGTAAACACCCATTCTTTGAGAAGTCTTGAAAAGGCTATATTGGGTTAAAGAGAATTCAAGCAACATCAGTGAAAAGAAAAGTAACCCAGTTGGCAACCCAAGGCTCCACCAGACGCCCATTTCCACGGTAATCACCTCCAATGAGTTTTAGGGACCTATCACTCCATGACAATATGCTGTCTAATGAGAGCTAATCTTGTAACTGGAAAAGGGTAACCAGAACTCAGCTCAGCCTAGCCTGTGAGATCAACACCCCCAATGTCAGAATTTGGTTCAGTAAAAAAATGTAGCAGTGAGGAAATTTGTGAAATGATCGCTGAGTAAGCAGTAGACAATTATGGAATTTAAAACAGCTGCTAGGAGATGAGATGAGCCAATTGGCAGGGAAAAGATGGTTTTAATACTAATGATCATCTTTAAAAGAAAATAAGAGTACCCCCTTTACTCCTTAATGTACAGTAGTTTTCATTCCATTCAAATGTCCACCTTGGCAGAAGAAAACCTACAAGGCATTACCTAGCAAAGGTTTTAACTTGATTAAATACCAATCAACACTTATTACCATATCTTTGGCTAAAGCCTCGGGTCTGGTAGAAAGTGCAAAGGGAAATGATAGCAGGAAAAGAGTGCCAAGCTGGAAAAGCAATATTCCTTCTCATGGTGATCTTTATTAGGTGCATAACAAATATTTTGCTCTGTAGTCTCCTGTGCTCAGAAGTGATTTAGATATCACAATGTAAACATTCTGAAGGATATTAAGCATCATGAGCAATTCAGCTATTATTCACCCTTAACAACGGTCCATCTCAAACCACATTTGGCACTGGATTGGGACCAACTAACTCCTTCATGCTGACACATGCTTCTCTACGGTAAGTTGCTTCACCAGAGAAGTAACAAGTGGACAGCAGTACACTCGCTATGGCTGGGGGATCAGCACCTTCCAAAAGTTAAAGCTGATAGCTCAGGTGATCTACCTGTCAGAATTCCTCTCTGTCTCTCAACACCAAAAATGAATAAAAGGAGCTCTGATGGTGTTCAAGAGAAAGGCGGAGTACCTGTTCAGTGCCAGGAACCCTGAACACATCATCTCATTTAGTATCTCAACAGCTGCGTTTGTGCCCATCTTTCAGGTATAGAAACGGACATCTGAGCAGGCAAAACAACCTTTCACAAAGATATATCGATTATCCCCCAAATGGTATCATGGGCATTAATCTGGCTTCAAAGCTTACGTACACAAGAATCTGTCCTTCTTCAGGAAATTGGCAATCAAGTATTTCCTGGCTAAAATTCAGTGCCCACTAGGGAATTGAGCTTATACACAGCAAAACAAACAAACAAAAAAGCAAACAAAACTATAATCCCAGCTTTCCTCTTCTGGGATTTCCTGTCCTCTTTCTCAAATTCCATATTCATCAAGAATTGGCCAAAGGATGTCCCTCTCTGGTTTTCGGTTCACATCATCTTGCTTCATTATCATCTAATTAAAATTGGGAGGGTCATTTACAGGCACACTTTCCTGAGAAATGAGGTGTGGGGCTCTGCAGGCAGCTTGCCTTCTGCGGCAGTGACGTCATCTTTGCAACGCACAGCTCACAGTCCTCCTCACATCAGTTACTCTGGGTAATCACTGGTGTTGAGTAACCCTGGCAGTTCTTGCTACAACTCTTACATTTTTTTGGAAATCTCTGGCTTACTTAAAGTTTCCTATAGGTGCCTTTCCTTCCCTACAGATAAAGAGAAATACAGCCCTAGACTTTTAGACACCTAGTTTATAAAGGAAAAAGAACACCCATTTATGTCCACAGTCTAGGAAATGCTGGCATTCCCTAGCAACAGAATGCACAACTCAGTTAGAGAACATGGAGAGTCGGCCTCCCACCAAGCTCTTGAGAAAGTTCTACAGAAGATATACTGCTCAGCCTTTATCATTCTTTACACTCACAGTAGTCACCAAACACTACAGTTCTTTTCTTCAAGCCCACACCTGAGGGGCGGCTGATTTCAGACAGACTCACAGGTTATGCAACTAATTTCCACTCCCCTGATGGAGATGATCCCCAGCATTGTTCTCCCCATCTCAGAGCCCTATCCACCTCAGCAGGCTCCGGGTGCCTCCCAGAGCACTGGTCTTCCTCTCCCTCCTCAAAGACCTTCTCTAACATACTTGGCCTTTCAAGCCTGGCTCCTATTAAGCAGCAGTTATGGATTCATAAAATCCTCCTCTCAATAAAACAAAGGTGTGAGTGTTTCACCCCTCTCCATTTAGAAGCACTTAGCAAGTGCCTGGCACGTAATAGCACTCAATAATTGTCAGTGCATCACCATTGCTAATGAGTGTGATGAGATAAGGAAGTAAATGCAACATTTATCACCTGTTAACTAATTTGGGGGTTTTTAATATGACGTGTTTGTCAAAAACCTGGATTTTATCAAGTGAATCATTTTAAGTGCAAGGCTTTAGACCCCTTCCCTTTACTAGATAAACAGGAAAGTCATTCTGGCAGTTGTAATGATGAGCCAATGGCACTGATCTCCATTAATATTACAAAGATATCTCCGAGTTACCTGGCACAAGGACTAGCAAGTGCCTTTTGTTTTTAATGTGATTTCAAAACAAGGCCGGTTGAGCACGTCTGACGATCTATATTCTTCTTCCTCTCATTACTGTACATTCTGATTCTCAGATGTCTGATATCAACAGAAGACTGCTTTGAAATTTATGCAGTCTAAGAATCCATTAACTTTAATAAGCGCAGATGATTTTAATGTCAGAATTAGTAGTAGCTGTGACAGATCTTCCCTCATGGAAAATCAAGGCTGGAATGACTGCTTTACCATAGTCTCATTTTTCATGAGATAGCCTCTTAATCAAAGAGAAAAGACTTGGCCAAATGAAAATTTAAGCATAATCCAGTCTATATGCACCTGAAAGACAAGTCTTAAGGGAAAGAGATTCATGTAAACATCTCAATCAGAAGCCAAAATAAATGATTCTTAATAGGTAATTATCTTAATTTCTTTCCATATGTCTGCATGATCTGATATATATATCTATATATGTCTTAAATCAAGTATAAAGTGATCAATGGTTCCTTAATGTTATCCTAAACACCACTATAGATAATATAAACACTGTTCTTTTTCTTTTATTTTAGAGAGAGCACATGAGCTTGGGAGAGGGGAAGAGGGAGAGATTTTTTTAAATGATTTTTTTAAAAGATTTTTTAAAAATTTAAAAAATTTTTAAAAATTTTTTTAAAAATTTTATTTATTTGAGAGAGAAAGAGAAAGACAGAGAGAGAGACAGAGAGAGAGAATCCCAAGTAGGCTCCACACTGTCAGCACAGAGCCCAATGCAGGGCTCAAACTCATGAACCACAAGATCATGGTCTGAGCTGAAGTCAGACACTTAACAGAATGAGCCACCCAGGTGCCCGAGAGAGAGAGAGAGAGAGAGAGAGAGAGAGAAAGAGAGAGAGAGAGAATCTTAAGCAGGCTGCACGATCAGCACAGGGTTGATGCGGGGCTCAATCCCATGATCTTGGGATCATGACCTGAGCTGAAATCAAGAGTCAGATGCTAAACCAATTGAGCCACCCAGGCTCCTGACATGGGACTCGATCCCACAAACCTGGGATTCAGGACCTGAGCCAAAATCAAGAGTTGGATACTCAACCAACTGAGCCACCAAGGCACCCCTAGAAATCCTCATTTTCTAAAACAATGTTTACCCATGGCTTTTATGTAAAATTATAATACTTCATAAAATACTTTTTTCCCTCAATAAACTCTCCCACTGCCCCACTCTCAATACTGTTTCCACCAGCTAGCAGGGGCTAAGCACCCCTACGCTGCTAGCGATGACCCATTCCAAGGATAATGTGAAACTCATCCCACATATAAATCAACTCTTGTGGTTCTTTGATTCCACATATGGAAAGACTTGAAGGTCCAAACTACATAGGTTTGAGTATAAATTACAAATGCTTCTGAAAAGTTCGTCCTAATATGATCTCCAAAAGTAGAATGAAAAAAGAAATGTCTTCACGACTGATTTTCAACCCTAAATGGCCACACTTGAGCCCTTCTTTCTGGATAAGCCATAATTCAATAATCCATTCAATCTTTAGATAATGTGATGTATGTCCCTCTGCCATCACAAATAGTAAGAGAAGTGGCCTTGCACACCAGAAAAGACCTCAAAGGGTCTTGATTTTATTATGAATTACTGACTGTTAGAAAAAGTGGTTTAATGTTGTCTGGGCCCAAACCCCAACTTTTGAGTTTTACAGCTTGAATTATTTGCTGTCCCTGATGGATAAGAAAGTATCAAGGGTATTGAAATGAATACCCACACAATACTTAGTATCAATTCATGAAGGGTTTACTATGTGCCACCCTGTGCTAAACAAGGGGGATCCAGCAATAAATACAGTATGACTTCAGGAAGTTTAAAATCCATGGGAGGTGACAGAGATGTATAAATAACTAATACAAGGTATCAGACAGTCAAGTATTTCACAAGCATCTAATAGTCACATTTGGTGGCAGACACACGGATCTCACTTTCGTGTATGAATTATAATTAAGAAGAACAGATCTGGAGTAAATATAGATTATGTCAAAACATAGGCCTGAAAGAAAGGAAGTACCCCCCAAAATCTGTACAAGCCTCCAGCTCAGTCTCAAGAAAGCAATTCAATATTGTAAGGAAAGGACTTTCCCAGGGCGCAGGCCCCTCAGACGCACACTTCTAACTTTTGGAAGACAAAGACACCAGGGCGTGTCTCGTCTCTGGCCACTACATCACTATGAGGGCATTTTTTTCTTCTTTGGTACCAACTTTTGGATAACAAATTAGAGGGTAAAAAAAAAGCCTCAAACCTTACAACAGGCAAAACTTTGTCTAGTCAAGAAAAAGAGAGCGATACAGAAAAGCTTTCGCTTCATTTACCCGTTCGACATTCAAAAGCATACATACTGACCATATGTAAACAAGGCCAGGCCACGTCCTAAAATCTGGGAATGTAAAAATGCGACCAACTAGATGACAGACTCGTGGGAGAGACACACAATGCACAAAGGCTTAGCAGCCAGAGGGAAAAGGATGTGATGCCTCAGTTCCAGAAGGAATGGAAGGTCAGAACAAGAAATTCCTTCCCTAGCTCTGCACAGGCTTTTCCTCCAGCCATGGCACCTGCCTTCTCTGGGGCAAGTTTGGGAATTACTTTTATAGTCTGTGGCTATTCTTGTTTAAAAAGGGAGGTGTGTAACCAGCTGGATTTCTTCTTGAGGTCAGGCATGATAAGCATACTTATTTGGATAGGCTCTCCAACAATAACAACAAAAGGGCTCGTTTTTTTTAAATCAAAGAAAAGTTGTTGACAGAAGAATTGATAAATCACCAGCAGACTGAAGCAACAGGAGAAAATGATATGCTTCTTAAAGAAAATCTGACTCTTCTGAACTTCCCTCTACCACTCACCCTCACTGGCCAAACTGGAACAGATACTTCTCCATCAAAACACCTACTGAGTTCTTTGTCCTATTAAACTTCCTTCTTTAAATTTCAGTTCATTCAGCTGTTACAAATGGTACAGCTAGACTATAGGTGTGTTTGTGAAGCTTTCTTTGGCCCAAAGCCATTTCACCTGGGGAACCACTGGGAGAAAACTCCCCGTACTCCAGGGTGAGTTAGTGAGAATACTTCATGCAAACTTGCAGGGGCGGGGGGAGGGGTGCGTTTCTCAAGCTGTGCAAGGCAGCAGGTGTAGAGCAGCAGACACTGGCTCCACAACACTGTTCTGTGGGATCCTGCCTGCCACACCGAGCCCTGAGGAATGCCTGCCTGTAAGTAAACGCAAAAGACGGTGACCACAGAGTCAGCTGAGAAAATGATTTACTGAACCGAATACTTTTACAATATTGCTCCTACAATAGTAAGTTAAATACAATGTCCGTTAAATGGCACTTGATGCAAAAACACTGCTCATACTTTGACTATTTAACATTAACGCCACGGCTGTTTCCTGCTGAGGAAATTAAGGCACAGAAGCAGGGAAATTACAAGAATAAAATCTAATACTCCAAACCAGGTATCTGGGTTCCAAGAGAACAAAACTTCTGTTGAAACGCACAAAGCTGGTTTATGTATGGCATATGTACACTTTTTTTAAAAATAAAGTTTTAGAAGAAGGAATTTTTTGGGCCAGATTAGTTTTGATAAATTATCTCTCCATATAATTCATCTTAAACCTCTAAATATTATCATATCTGATCACACTCTTTACCACAATGTTCTGATTCTAACTCCATGAGAACTATCAAATGATGCAGCGGCCGGCCACAGCTTGCTGGTTCTTACCTGAAGCAGATGGGAAATATGCACGGGGCAAACTCTCACACACAGTCCCAAAGAAAAGGATTAACAGACAAACTGCCATAAGGGAGACAAAATATCTTTTTAAAAAATTTTTATTTATTTATCTTACAGAGAGGGAGAGAGACAGAATGAGTAGGAGGAGGGCAGAGAGAAAGGGAGAAAGAGAATCAATCCCAAGCAGGCTTCGGGCTGTCAGTGCAGAGCCCGACATGGGGCTCGAACTCACAAACCAAGAGATCATGACCTGGAGCGAAATCAAGAGTCGAACGCTTAACTGAGTAAGCCACCCAGGCACCCCCAAAACATCCTTTCTGTTTACCCAACTAAGTTCTCAGCTGGGGCCCGCGTAACAAAAGATAAATTTATAAGAGAAAAACATACACATGTATTCATCATAATATTTTACTCCCACTGGTCTGAATTTAGAAAGGAAGGGACAAGGAGGAAAATTCTCCCTTCTTCTCTCAACGGAGCACCACAGCCAGAGAGCCAGGAAACGGACATGGTAAGAATTCCTACCTTCTGCTGGTTTTTTTGTCAACTGTCCCAGACCTCAACAGTAGTCTCTGGGACAAGTGGGGTGTCCCGCCCTTTTCACTGTCCCTCTCTGATTGTCATGAACTATAAGGGAGGAAAAGTATCTTCTCCTCTTTCCTTGCTAAATTCTCAGCTGGGCTCCTATACCAAAAAACAGATTAACAAGAGAAAAACCTACAAATCTATTTAATGTATTAGGGGATGTGGGGCCTTCATAAAAAAGAGAAAGCCCCAAGTGGTTAAACGTGGGTAATTTTTACACTAGGTTGGATGAAGAGTAGGAAGTCATGGATACACGCGGTAAGACAAGGGTGTGAGCTCAGTGTAGTCAACTGCGGAGATGTAGCAAGGCCTATTTACTCAGGTTCCTCTGGGAGTGCCCCCATTTTGAGGAATAAGGAGGCTCCTTTCCTCCAGTTACAAGAAGAGTGTCTCTCACAGAAGGGTCTGTGACCTGCTTCCAGGGAAGGTCAGAAAGTCCTTCTTGCTCTCAACACACTTCAGCTTGAAATATTCAATATGCCAAGAAGGTATATTTGGGGGAAACATGTCTTGAACCCCATTATTTATCCACAAATCACATTCCAAGATGCCTATAAAATTTCTAAGTCACTAGAAGAACATGAAACCTATTTATACAATGAAATCTGTTTTCCTGAAACCACCAGTGTGCTGCCTATAAATGGAACTATAGCAGATTTGAAAGAATTGAATGTATAGCTTGAGACTAGAAAAAGGATCCTGGCAGATGGGCAGCCATAATCTCAGAGATACAACCATTTGGCCGATCCTGCAAACATGGAGAAAATGGTCACTTTATAAAGCACGCCCCGACACTCTCTGGAAGGCCCAAACTCTCCACCACATCCACAAATAGTATCCTTCTACTGAGCCTTTATAAGGAATCTCCAAAAGTCTGATTAAAATGCAAATCATTTATCTTATAAAGGTCAGTCTTAAGCCTTTAGCATCCACTAACATCATCACAAAAATAAAGTTACTGCATGTATTAACTGCATTCTTGGTCAATTAGGGCACGTGGCCTATGATGAAGGGAAGGATTAGTCTGGTAAGGAAATGGCCAGGTGGGGTAGGGGTTGTGTAAAGAGAAGTCCTATCATGGTCGTGGCCAGTACGGGAAAGGGGAATGGGGAGAAAATACATAAAGAGAAGAAAGAAAAAGAAAAAGGACAATTTTACCTGCTAAATTGCTTTGCCTACAACAAACCTCTGTTTCTGACCTCCTCCAGGGGGCTATTGAGAGTGAAATGGCCTGGGCCAGAGGCGCCATTTTCAGTTATTAAAGAAGCAAGTAGAGCTTCTGGCTCTGAGCAGCACTTGACCCAAAGGGTGATGGGCAGAAGGAAGAGGGAAGGGAATTAACCAGATCCCCCGTGGTTAGAGTCTGCACACAGCAGGGCTGATAACCACGTCCCTCTCAGCATGGATTCCAAGGAACAGTTCTTTGATTGCAGAAGTTACCGCTGTCCAGGGCTGAGCTGCGGGGAAGGACTAAGGGCCAAAGCCATGAGAGGAGGGGCAGCTGGGAAAAGTCCGGGATAAGAAATGTAATAATTAACACATTTGTCACCTGGTGGTGTAGAGCCATAAAGTAGTGATGACAAAATAGCAACGATGCTGGCATAATTACCCTCTCCCAACCAACTGCCAAAGGTCTGGTGATTAATCAAAGTCTCTCTAGACATTTCTCTAAACAAGCCCAGCCTCCAATCCCAGTGTAAAATCCACAAGCCAGCTTCTGGGAGCAAGAAACAGGCAGTTGACTTTAGGATTTTTTTTCTTCATCTGGAGAAACATGAATAAATCACACATCATCAAGTTTATCATTTTTCTCCTCTGAGAAATATGAAATATTATAGATCATCTCCAGTACATCAGCTTCTTCACACTCCATTAGCATGAAGGAACTATTTTTGATATAATTTATCAAACCACTGGCCTCATTTCTCCCATTTCCTTCAATATGGAGTCGCGGACACAGTGGACTCAAGCTTCCCTTATTCACAACGGCCACGACCTGCCTTCTACCCTGGAAGCAGGAGAGAAGTTGAAGGGCATCACTAGTGACAGGTCACCAACCTGCACCACCACCCAAAAGGCAGAAAGCGTCGGCACAGGGCTGCTGGAAGGATGCTTTAGTCAGATCCCCCTGAGGTGACCCTCAGAAGATGGTCTTTTCTCCCCACTTGGAAGTGAAAATGGCCCTGCTAAGGATGGCCGCCAGGTTAGTAAGCTACAAGCATTTTTGGGGAGCCGGAATTATTTGAAAACTGCAATGAAGAATTAAAACATTTGCTACTCCCTCCTCCCATTGGCAGTGTTAAAGGATTTAACAGCAAGGCTGAGAACCAAAGGATCCATTCAATTCATTTGGTTATTATTATTATTACTTTAATTAATGAGGTCCTACTACGTGCAAAGCAATCACCATATGGTCCCTGCTCATCGCTAAGCAAATGTATCCCGAACTCGCTGTAATATAAAGTTAGAAGCAGACGGGGTGTTGGGTGTACATGGATACGAAGGTCTTTTCACTAGGATCTTGAAAACTGAGTAGAATGTCAACATCCTGTATTAAGCTCAAAACAGGAAAGAGCACTAAAGGTACAGAGATGTTGCTGGGAGGCATGGAAGGGAAATGACGCAGGAAGGGAAGGGTGTACGGCGAGGCGTAAACAGTACGAGGACTAAAAAAGTTTAGGCGAGGATGGTTCTTGAACAGCAAGCTGAGGAGTATTAGCTTCATGACTAAGCAACAGACAGCCAATGAGTATCTGAGGCATAACAGTAAAGGTTAAACTGTGTTTAAGAAGTTAACCCTAACAGGGGTACCTGAGTGGCTCAGCCGGTTAAGCGTCTGACTCTGGCTCAGGTCATGACCTCATGGTTCACGAGTTCAAGCCCCACACATCGGGCTCTGTGCTGTCAGCATAGAGCAAAGAAGTTAACGCTAACAAAAGTGTGAAAGATGACCAGGAGAGGTGAGGGGAGCACTAAGGAGACTGGTAGGAAGGCTCCTTCAACAGCCCATGAGTCCTCCCCAGTGCACAGGCTGGGCGACAAGGCCCTTGCTTCAGTGGTCTCTTGTCAACCAGGTCAAGCACTTACAGGGGCTCGATACAATTTGCTGAAATAACAAATGGGCACGTGTACAAGGAGATCTGTGGAAGAATGCATGAGAATGCTCACAGTAGCACTGTCGGTAACAGCAAAAACAAGTGAAACAACCTAAATGTTCACAAATAGATAGATAGGTGGGGGCACGGTCCAGAATATCACACAGTAGAAGAGAAAATTGGAACAAATGAATTAATTTCACAAACATAATGTTCAGTTTTTTGAAGTTACAGATGTGCATATATAGTCACCTGCAATTTTTCAAAATATCTACACACTGCATAATATTTACTGATTTACAAACATGGAACATGTATAAAGAAACTCATAACATGAACTACAAATACAGGATTATTATCCCTGGGCTCTGAGAGAATATGATCCGAATCACAGTGAATGAGGGCTTCAGTTGTACTGGAAATGTTTTACTTTTCGAACTGAGTGGTGGGTACGTGAGTGTTCGTTACCTTATTTTTCATCCCTTTATTTAAGAAAATAAAGCAAAAAAAACTGACCACAAATAGTCACAGGAGTCTCGCGGAGCTGGCCACACTTAAGGGCATGGATGACAAGACGATCCGTGGAGTAGATGGAGAAAAGACAGTGAGGAAGGCAAGCGGTCGGCCCGCTGACGTGCCCCACACCCGGAAAGTGACAGGCATGTGCGGCTGAAGGGTTGCAAAGGCAGGACGCATGCTGCAGCTCATGCACTTGGTCCACACTGGGCAGGAGGGCAGGAGAGGCCAAGGGCTGGTGAGAGAAATGGAGAGGAGGGACCAAGGGACTGGCATAAGGGCAGACAACAGGGCAGGAAGAGCCAGCAAGAGGACCAGGTGACCGTGACCATATGAAAAACAAATGGAAGCCTGGATGGAACTGCCTTTGGAATGAATACAGAGAATATATTTATCATCAGCCTCCAGGAAAGAGAAAACGAAAAACAACAAAACAAAAATAAGTTCATGTGTACGTGTTTTGTTTGAAGAAAATTCCAAAGCTGGCATCAAACCTTACTCTCCCACCTCTCCTTTTGAAAGACTGGATTGTGTGCTATCATTCTTCTCCAAATGGTAAAGTATTTTCTTCCACTTTAAGGCTGAACTGGGACAGGACGGCAGGCAGGTAAATCAAAGCAGAACAAGAACACACATCAATCTCTCCTATTTTTCTTCTTGCAGAGATGCCACAGGATAACTTATTTTTAAAAATCTTAAGTTTATTAGACTGGTATTTATTTTGGTTTCCCCAGAGGGTACAATTATGCCTCAGAAGGTACTGTGGCTGAAAGACTTTCACAATAAACAATTTCTGTGCTTCCCACATGTACCAGGAGGAGCAAAGAAAGTCTCCTTTGTGAGGCACTTTGCGGAGAGACAACTCCTGCTCTTTTCGGTTAGCAACGTCATTTGTTCTGGCATTGCAGCTACTCTGACCACTACCCACGCTACAGAACTGCAGCCTGTGGGAGCTGCACAGAAGCATCACGTTGAGCATTCCAGCTAGACCTGAAAGAGTCTGAGAGTAGGAGATAAAATACCACCCTGAAATAGTCTCCTTCTTGCACAACCAAAGCACTGATCCCAGCAGTTACAGTGAAGGTTAAACCAAGGCTGGCGGCAAGCTGGGAAGGTTTGCTCTCAGGGTCCTTTAATTCCCTCTGGATCAGCACATTTGTACTCAGCTTAGAGATCAACTTTCAGAAGCAGGAGCCCTTGTCCTGCTAAGTTTCTTCCTTCTGTTCCTCTTCCTGAGGAAATCCCGCTTTGTAACTTGGGTATATGGATCCAGTTCATCATTCTTTGCCAGAGACGTGAAAAAAGTGAGCTAGGGATGTTTAGACAATGTCTGTCATGTTATCATGTGATCAAAATAGCCCATAAGAACCCAGGAAATAAGAAATGGGTTTGAGAGTCTCTCTAGTTTGCCGAGCTAGCAGGTGATACTGCTGGAGGTGCCCAGGAAAGCTATGATGCGCAGGTATTAGAAATGCATGGGCAGAGAGGCCCAATGTCACATCTCTGGATAACCACAGCTGTTCCTGACAAACCCCCTTCTTGGTCCACAGAAACCAAAACTCATTCTTCAGAGCCTACGTGATGGACTACTAAAATCAAGGAGGAAGAGAAACATATTTATGTGGACTCAAAGATGTGTCTGTGATAAAATGAAACACACACAGACCTACAAACCCATGCATTTTCTCCACTTTTACAGATTTGGCTGGGGACAACCAACCATTAGCCACCCAGAGTTTAGTTCCAATTCTCTCTAAGCCCTAAAGTGCCACGGGGAGATGGGAGACCTCATGTGATTGGCTTCCATTCGAAATGACTCCGGTGAAGCCAGTGGCATCCAGCTGAGCCAAAGGTGGAGCCAAGGTAAACAGAAAAGAAGACAAGCCAGGAAAATGCAATGGTGGGAAGGCTGAGCCCATTAAAACACAGTCATAAACAACACTGAGACACAGATCTCCCCATGAGTCACAGAGGACCATTAAATGCGGCCCACCTGAAGCCAGGGCATTCCAAAAGACATCCACCAGACTTTGTCATGCCACAGTGGAGATTCATCAGGATTTTGTAGGTCCTGGTAAAAGTCCATTCTATATTTTTAGTGATAAACAGCCACTTGAAAACTAGCTACTCTTCCACTGCAACAGGAAAAAAAAATAACTTTCCATTAGCATCCTTTTTTATCATACCAGGAAGTTCTAAATGATGTAAGTAATGGCGAAGGAAAATGAGAACAACCAACCCTCTGTGTCCTAGCAGGAGTAAAAACGACATTCACTCACAAAGAGATTTTCAGCTATTATCCGAGTGGTGCTGCCATTCACATTCCTCATAACACGTTCTCAGGATATTGTACAAGTGGCTAATGGCATGACAGAAACGCTCACCATTCAGGGGTCTAAAGGACATAATATTAGGGGGTCTAAAACTCAAAGGGAAATTAATCTCTCAAGAACAATAAATGAAAAGAAGGGTGTTAACTGCAGAAGATCAACCCACCAACCACAAACCACTAACAGGAAGAACCCATGTGCATCAGCAATGACTTGGAAGAAACTCCAGAAAGAAAGAGATGAGATAATTCTAATGCAGAACAAATAGATTTAACTCAAAAAGAAAACACAAATCCTCACTAGGGGTGGGGGGAGGGGATCCAGGAAACTCACATCTCTTCTACAGTACAAAAATGACCTTTCTTGGAGAGAGAGTTCCTTTTCTTAATGATGTCCTTGGCCACACTCGAATCTGGGTTGTCAGGTTCACCCCTCTCCCCCTTCAGCTATCACTAGCTCCATTATCTTGGTTAATGGCCAACAGGCACATGAAAAGACGTTCAACGTCACTCCTCATCAGGGAAATACAAATCAAAACCACACTGAGATACCACCTCATGCCAGTCAGAGTGGCTAAAATGAACAAATCAGAAGACTACAGATGCTGGGGAGGATGTGGAGAAACCGGAACCCTCTTGCACTATTGGGAATGCAAACTGGTGCAGCCGCTCTGGAAAACAGTGTGAAGGTTCCTCAAAAAAGTAAAAATAGATCTACCCTATGGCCCAGGAATAGCACTGCTAGGAATTTACCCAAGGGATACTGGAGTGCTGATGCATAGGGGCACTTGTACCCCAATGTTTATAGCAGCACTTTCAACAATAGCCAAATTATGGAGAGAGCCTAAATGTCCATCAACTGATGAATGGATAAAGAAGTTGTGGTTTTATATACACAATGGAATACTACGTGGCAATGAGAAAGAATGAAGTATGCCTTTTGTAGCAACGTGCATGGAACTGGAGAGTGTTATGCTAAGTGAAATAAGTCATACAGAGAAAGACAGATAACCATATGTTTTCACTTTTATGTGTTTCCTGAGAAACTTAACAGAAGACGATGTGGGAGGGGAAGGGGAAAAAAAAGTTAGAGAGGGAGACTCTTAAAAACTGAGAATAAACTGAGGGTTGATGGGGGGTGGGAGGGTGGGGAGAGTGGGTGATGGGCATTGAGGAGGGCACCTGTTGGGATGAGCACTGGGTGTTGCATGGAAACCAATTTGACAATAAATTTCATATTAAAAAAAAAAGTACCACCTTTTCTCAGGCTTGATTTCTTCATTTGTAAAATATAGATAATAAAATCTACCTGGTAGAACTGTTCTGCAACTAAATGAGATAATATAAACCGAAGTACTGAATCAAATACCATGCAAGGCCCAAAGCAGAAGTCAGTGAGTCTGGATCTCCTCTTCCACAATCACCACAGACACGCGCCTTTGATGTATCATAGTGTAGTGGTTATGAGCACAGGTTCCTCTATCAGGCTGTCCAAATCCTGGCTCCGCCAGCTACTAGCGATACGACCTTCAGTGGACTTCTAAATCTTTCTAAGCTGCAGTATTCTTATTGGAAAGATGGAAGTAATAACAGTGCCTCTGTGATGCAGTGGTTGTGAAGAATAATGGAGTCATACCTGAAACATGCTTAGAAGAGTGTCTGGCAAACAGTCAAGATCAGTAAACGCTAGCCAGGACCATGATTATTATCACATAAAAAAAACCCTGAAAACTGAAACTTTTGACAGAGGGAATACCTCATTTGAAATTTTGAAAAACCAGAGGCAAAGCATTTAATCAAGTCAGACCTTCTAAGCATGCCATGTCTCCGGTGAAGACATTGATGGAATAATGATATTTTGCAGAAGTACTGTACTCTTCCCTTTTATAAGTGTGGCTAACATACTTTGTGTTTTCCTTCAAGGAGGAAAGAGGTAAAACATTGAGAAAGCAATGCATATAAGCAATTTACGTATTAAGAAGCAACTTCGAAGGTACGCCAGAAATTAGAGCAAATCCAGCCCAACTTCCTATAAGGGTCTCATTTTATATCCATTTCTTGGTGCAAAAAGAATGGACTCCAACATCATGGTCCCAAGGCTGTGCAAGATAATCCATCATCAGAGAGGAATTCAATTATATTTGGTAGAGCATGCTCTCTAAGGCAAAAATACAGAGAATACATTACAGAAAGATTTTCAAGAATAGGTATGTTGAAATGAATGTCTTTTAAGAATGATATAAATTTGGGGCACCTGGGTACCTCAGTCGGTTAAGCGTCCGACTTCGGCTCAGGTCATGATGTCATGGTTGTGGGATCAAGTCCTGTGTCGGGCTCTGTACTGGGCATGGAGCCTGCTTAAGATTCTCTCTCTTCCTCTCTTCTGGTGCTCTCTCTCTCTCTCAGAAAAAGAAAAGAAGAAAAGAAAAGAAAAGAAAAGAAAAGAAAAGAAAAGAAAAGAAAAGAAAAAGAAAAAAGGAAAAAAGAACGATCTAAGTTTAAAACAACAACATTGCAGTCCAGTTAAAAGAGGTTTTGCTGTGTTCTTGATCAACAAGGCCAAGTATTTTGAAATGGTATGTGAAAGCAAGGTGGGTTAACTATTTCTGGGAGCTCAAATCCTGTAATAGCATTTCAATCACATAAGCATTGCTGAGAAAAAATAGCAGTAGTGTTCTGGACAGACAAAAATCATTGCCATTTCGCAAAAGAAGAAATTGAAACCGAATACCAGAAAGTTGAACAATTTCTCTAGTTAGTTGCTTTTGAGCAAGTGTCAAGAATGTAGATCTGAGACATCCTGTCCTTGGCTCCAGATGGCAGACCGTGAGATTCTAAAGCTGTGGCCAATGAGTGATTTTCAGGTGACTGCTTGGATGTTTTCTTATGGTACTACTGTCATTATGTAATTATTATACTAACCATGCCTATAACTTTCTTATTTGTGCTTTGAATTACTACACTTATAATATTCTATCCTTCACTGAGAACTAATCAAAAACAATCCTCTTCTAGCCAGTAACTCTAATGAAACCTTGTGGTGATAAAACCTTCTGCAAAAAGCCATCACTCCATGGGGATTCTTTACTCAGGCAGATGTGGTATACAGACTATATTTGAATTTGAGCGCCTTCTTGGTTAATACCTTCTCCATGAGTCAATAATATTGTCCATTGACAATAAGATAGTCAATCATATATATGACTTTTCAAGAAGAGGTTGTTGGGAAGTACGAATGAATGACATATAAGAGATAAGTACATGTTTTTGTCATGGAAATATTCCAGGTGCTGGTTTCTGTACTCCAAAATAATTCCAAGAATGATTCCACCAACACCAAGAATGGCCTATCACAGAGAACAGAATGTAACACCTTCCCCCACTTTCATAAACAGAGCCCCCCCCCAAATTCCCAAAGATAAGCGGACTCTACATTGCAAGAACAATAGGAAGAAATTGAAACTCCACAGAATATCAGAATATACCAACAGTCCAGCTGGTTCAATGAATCCTTTACCACACTACACACAAGGAATCAAACTATGTGATTGGATATACTCTGAAGCAAAGGAGATGTTCCTCCTCTCTTCCCTTCTCTCTTCCTCCTAGAAGCTTTGGAAGAATGGAGGAAAAGTTTATGGATCATGATCAAGTTTCATGGGCCAAATCCAATGAACTAAATTAGAGTAATCAATTCTTATTTATTAATCAACTACACTCACAATGTTACATAATCATTATGATGTAGACGTAATACTAATGAAGGCAATGCAATTTGCTTTCAGTAAACTTTAGCAGGTAATAACACGTTCTTATAATAATACAGCCAGGAAAATAGTTTATGGTGTTGAGCGAGATATTAAAATGGGCAAAAATGCACAGGGGAGGAAGGCATTAGATATACATATTTCCAAGTTATTAAAAACTGAAGAAATATAAAGGTGAGATTAATGTTACAGAACTTATCTGCATCTCTAGAAATGAAAGGTTTAGGTTAGATGAAATATCTTCTGCTCTCAAGGATGTACTATAGCCGGCAGGAGAACCTCTGTACAGAATTTGAATGAGTGATGGGCTGAGAAGCATCAGATGAAATTGAAGAAGGAAAATAAAATTTCCCATGAAAGAACATTCTTTAATTATGAAGAAGGTTGTCTGGGATTACCCCGCAGACACCTTGCAAATCCTTGCTCTTTATGGCTGGTAAAATGAGAGCTACCTGGAAGGCCGTGTTTCCTGCCTTGCTCTTTCAGGTCCAGAGACACAAAGGGACTGAGAAGAGAGAAGCAGCAGGTACCACAAGACATCTCGCCTATGCAGGGGACAGAGACAGGCCATGGATTCAGCACTAGTGAGCACTGCGGCTTCCAATGTGGTCAGCGGTCGGCGTGCTGCACAGAGGGGGCTGGGATAGGCAAGGGGAGAGTGAGGGAAGCTTGGTGGGAAAAAAGGTTTCCATCACAAAGCATCAGCAATGAAGAGAAACTCAGGGCAAATGGGGGAAATTCTGCAGTCACCTGACCTCTGAAAGGCAGAAAGAAATGTAGTCGTTCTTAAAATCTCTGAGCAGGAAGGAAGGGGGGAAAAAACTACCAAAAAAAAAAAAAAACTTGTTTATAATAAAGACTACATTCTGTAGCAATTTCCTAGATTCCTGGGGTTAGAAATCTAGATTGCCAATGGATAAGTGAGCCTTAAAATCACATCCCTGCTGACAAAAATTCATTTCTTATAACCGTCTCCATTTACCGGAATGCTGAATCTTTCCCATGGGGAAGGAACAAATGAAAATGTTATTTCTCTGCTCATGAACTCATACCTTTCTGTCTGCTTTTCACTGTTGGCAATTTCATTCTCCTCCAAATTTGACTAAAGCCCGTGACCTGAGGGAAATAATGTCTATATAATAATCTTCTGAAACTCTAATTCTGAGTCATGTTTTTTTGGATGTTGCCTCGCAGTTTATGAAAATTGCACTGAGCTATGAAATGTAAGTGATGTGATGTCTCTGCCTAACATAATCATTTTGCTGGTGAACATGTTGCAAATACTAATGAAAAGGAGGCTCCCACAAAAGCCATGAAAGCTGGTTAATGGCAACAATCTAGCAGCAGTGGCCCCATGTTCAGTGCTGTTCCTCATATTCCTTTCAGAACAGAACTGCAAAGGGTAAAAGACAGGTGGTCAAAACACAGTTGGGGAAAGGGGGAAAGGATTCACTACCACTGTGATCCCTTGTCCCTACTTGCCTGAAATCTCTGACTTATCACCTTCTATGAGCTTGGGGTAAGAGCAGGCAATCTGACATTGGGAACAATAGTGTACTGACATTCCACTTTAAAGAAAACCTCAATTTTGAGACAGGACCAGTTATCTGTTTCAAATGGTTTAGCCATACAGTGTAATTAATGAATATATCTCTATGAGTGGCGGTGGACCCTACAAGGTGGAGATTTCCATCCATCATTTGGCAAACTGAACACAACCAAATGGGATTAAGGACCATTATTTTAATTTTTCCCTAGCCATTTCAATCTATTCAATGTGCAAGCAAGGGAATTAAATAAAAAATAGTTATAAAGACAACTTGCCCCTAAGAAATCTGATCTTCACATAAAGAGACCTTTTAACATTAAGTGTCTGTGATCTATGGTGCCTGTGCACTTACTATTACTACCAAAAAAAAAAAAAAAAGAAATGGAAATAACATAAAACATCAAAATTAATATTTAGTTATAAAATTGCCTTTTGAGAGATGGTGGATGAAACTTTAAAGATTTTAAATAGAAAGCTTTATTATTTGAAATTCTCTTTTCTCTTCTGATTCCCAGCAAAATGAAGGGTTTTATAGTTTCCAATTTTCAGCAAATATTACTGCAACTGTATTTGGATCTTGAGGCTATTTGGGGAATGATGCGATGTTAGAAATAAAGTTTTGTAACTAGCCCATACTATGTGGCGTCACTACCTGTGGCCTGCCAACCCCCATTTAACCAGTAATGCTAAGAGAAAATAATTAGCAAGTATTACAATCAAATGTAAAATTATACCCCTTAATATTTATTGTGAAGATTATTTCATATATTGAAATCGTAGATAATTTAAATGAATCCCGGGCATGGTAAATTACTTCTTTCACTGATCATATTCTATGCAAACCTCTGCATTCTACAACCATATGGCACTCATAATTTTTAAAAATTAAAATCAAAGCATTAAATTCATGACTGGGAAGGCTTCCCAAGGCTGAGGGTAGAATAGGACTTTGGGCGGTAGTGTAAGTGGTAGCATAATTATTTTCAAGAAGGACTAACAACCATGTGTCATAAGGTCTGTAGCAGTTCTCCAAAAATAACTCATTTGAAGCACTCGATCCAGAAATGATCTTTTTTCCTTAAATAAAACAACTATTACTGAAGAGTATTTACACATAGGCTGGCCATGTTTGCTGCATGTAATAAATCATGAAAAAAAAACCCATAAGCCTGGGGCCCTAGTTTTAAATCCATCTCATGTTACTAATCTAAATCTGCCAAGGACATCTAAACACATTTGTAAAATGGCAATCTTTTACTGGGAGTATAGGCATACCACCACTGAAATCTCTATCAGGTTAGTAGGGCTGTAAATCACAAATTCAATTATTCTTACTTACCCTTTAATTTAAAGAGTTGTTCATATTTCTCCTGAGAGGTAGAACTATTATAATGTCAATTGTGAACATGCAAATAAGAATTATATTCTTTTCTATTAGAGGACATCTTTCATTTTAGGTAACTGGTAAGAGAGCAATGTTGGGCTAACATTTAGGGCAAAAACATTATGACCTCAACATTGCTAGTACTAAATATGAATTCAAGGGACAGAATTTAAAAGTTCACTCAGTCACCAGTCCACAAAGGTCTTTTTATTCTTCATTATTAAAGAGTCATATCTGTCACATTAAACCTAATATAAATTTCCAAATACTCCTAAGACTTTTCCAGACCCTGATTTAGAGACATATTGAGAATTCATTTTCTTATGCTATTCTACTATACACGGTTCTTCTAAAATGTAATTATGCTTCTATAAAAGAACAGAAGTTTCCACCTTTTGTTTTCACTGGGTAACAGGAGGCTGTGCCTCTTGATGACATCAACTTCCTATCTAGGGAGTTAAAACTCTAGGAAGTACTTACATACACCATAAAGAAGGCTCCTTGCTCAGAGAGCACGTGATAAACGCCTACTGACACTTTGACGGGTCATACGTCAAAGCACCAATTCACACTTCAAAATCGACAACTTCAATTACAAAATATCTAACAGTATCATTGTGGTATAAAGCTAAAAGAAGACTCATTCAAATCTGTGACACCCTTACTAGTATTTCTGAAGGCTCCATGTGTATTTTTTTAACCCTAATCACTTGTCAAGTTTTAGGTATTTAATTTTATCCAAAGAAATTACATTTCCCAAACAAGTCATGTGACTATATCCTTAAGCCAAATGTACTTAAAATGTATTATGTCTTACATGGGGTGAGTGAACGTCATTGTCATTAATTCCATATCTGTGTGTAGTACATACACACTGCACCTCCATATATTTTTAAATATCCAGAAATCAGGACAATTTAAAAAGTGAAATCAAACTAGAATTTTTATTTCTTCTTTGATCCATGAGTTGATATTCAGTAGTATGTCATTTTAATTTCTAAATATTTAGAGATATTCTAGGTATCATTCTGTTATTGAATTCTAGTTTAAATCCGCTTTGGTCATTTCAATGCTTTTGGATTCTTGAAACTTATTTTATACCTCAAGATATTATCTATACTAATAAACAAACACACTTAAAAATAACTATCATATTGAGGGGAGCATTCTATAAATGCCAATGGAGTCAAGGTGACTGACAGTATTGTTCAAGTATTTTGTGTATCTCCTAAATTGTGTTAACTTATTCTACCAATTACTGAGGAAACAGTACTGAAATCTCCAACTATATTGGTATATTTGTAGAATTCTCCTTGCAGTTCTATTAGTTTCTGCTTTATATATTCTGAGGCTCTATTTTGAGGTACATATACCTTTAGCTTTCTTGATGAGTTCCTGTTTTCATGAGGAATTAATATCATTATATAGTGTGTGATGCCATGCTTCACTCCATTTGTTCTGAAGTCTACTTTGTCTAATATTCATATAGCCACTCCAGCCTTCTTTTGTTTGAGCTTTACACGATACACTGTTTTCTACCTAACGTTTTTTAACATATCTCTGTCTTCACATTTAAAATGGGTTTCTTCTGGACAATATAAAATTGGGTTTTGCTCTCTATACAGTTTTATAATTAACCATTTATATTTAAGGTAATTATTGCTATGGACGGGTAATACATCTATCACTATACTACTTTAAAAATTGCCCTGATTTCTGGTTCTCTCTCTCTTTTTTTTCTTTTTTCTTTTGGTTTAGTTGAGCATGGTTTAGGATTCCATTGTATCTCTTTTACTGGCTTGTTAATTACAGTTCTTTGTTTTCTCTCTTTCTCCAGTGGCTGCTCTAGAATTCATAACATACATCCTTATCAAGTGCACTTTGAAATTTTAGTGTATTACTTCACATATACTGTAGGAACTTCACAACAGTGTTTTTCCATTTCCTCCCTCTGGTCCTTTGTGCTATCATTGCCAAAAGTTTACTTTGACATGTTTTAGAACCCCCACAATGCATAGGTATTAGTTTTGCTTTAGACCAGGATTAGATTGTAAATAATTTAAGCTTTGCAAACCATAGTCTCTGTTGCATATTCTTTGATTATTTTGTTTTTAAGTTTTTTACAATTGCTTAAAAAAAAATAAGAACACCCTTACCTCTTAGGCTGCACAAAGCAAGCCAAAGGTAGCATTTAGCTCCTGAGCTGCTTTTTGTCAACCCTTGCTTTAATATCTTTTCAAAAGTTTAAAACAAGAAAATATCTTTTATATTTATCTACACTTTATATTTTTAGTGCTCTTCCTTCTGTTTTGTAAAACCAAAGTTTCATCGAGCAGCATATTCTTGCCTGAAAAGCTTCTGTTACTATTTCTTATAGTGCTGGTCTGCTAACAAATAATTCCCATGGTGCTTATATACCTAAATTTTTTTTTGTTAAGATTTATTCATTTTTCAGAGACAGAGACAGAACATGAGTGGGGGAAGGGCACAGAGAGAGGGAGACAAAGAATCCGAAGGAGGCTCCAGGCTCTGAGCTGTCAGCACAGAGCCCGATGCAGGGCTCGAACTCACGGACCATGAGATCGTGACTTGAGCCGAAGTCGGACGCTTAACCGATTGAGCCGCCCAGGTGCCCCACAGTGCTTGTATATCTCATAGTCTTAATTTCACCCTTCTTTTTCAAAGATATTTTTCGTGGATATAGAACTTTAGACTGAGGGAATTTGTTATTTCAGTTCTTGAAAGATGTCACTCCATTGTCTCGTGGCTTTCATAGTTTCGGACTGAAAGTCTGCCAAACTTTTATCCATGTACCTAATTATGCATTATTTCTTCTTTTCTCCAACTGCCTCCAGGATCTCCTTCTATCTTTGATGTGCAGTAGTTTGACTACAGTGTATGTAGGTGTTTTCTTCATGTTCATCCTGGCTGGATCAGTGGTTTGTTATCATTCACTTTGGAAACTTCTCAGCCATTAAAATCTGCAAATATTTCTTCTGCCTTATTTTCTCTTTCCTCACATATGTTAGACTGCCTGATATGTTCCACATAACATGCTCTGTTTTTCATTTCTACTCGTTTTGCTTTGTTTCAGTTTGGAAGGCTTCTACTAGTCTATCCTCAGAGCCCTGATTCTGTCTCTACTGTGTCTAGTCTGTTAAACGCACAGAAAATAATGTTCATGAGCTACCATGTTTCCCATTTCTAGTTTCCATTTGACTCTTTTTTTTTATCCCATGTCTCTACTAAACTTTTCCGCTGATTTATGTCTGCTGTGCACTTTATCTACTGGACCTTTTAATATAGTAATCATAGTTATTTCAAAATCTGTCTGAAATTTGTACATCAAAACCATCTCTTTGAGTGGGTGACTGTTAAACCTTTTGACAATTTTTTCCTTGTGTCTGTGTATCATAATTTTTTTATTGAGTTCCAGACTTTTGTGTCAAACGGAAATAAATCATGTTTTATTTCCTGGAGATGAGCAACTTCGTTCAGGCTGTTAGCATGAGGGACCGAGTAAAGTTAATCAGTAACTGAATTGGGCTTGGGTCTGTTATTGATAGAACTAGTTTCAGTGCACCCCAGGATGCGATTTCCTCCTTTGCATCTAGTACTCCTTTGTGATCTAGTACTTTGTGGGGTCCCAAAATTCCACAGCAGAAGTCAACTGAGAGTCTAAGCATGAGAAAAATATCAGAAAAACACTAAAGAAAACCAAAACAATGGTCAAGGAACATTCTACAAAATACCTGACCGGCACTTCCAAAAAACCTTCATCGTCATTAACAAAATGACATTGTCTCAGTCTAGAGAGCTTCAGGAGACCTAATGACCAAACATACAATGTAGTGTCTTGGCTGTAGAATGTCATAACAGAAAAAGGGCATTAGGTAAAACCTAAGAAAATCTGAATATAGTGTAAATTTTAGTTAATATAATAATATTGGTACATTAGTTGTAAAAATGTATTACACTCAGGTATGATGTTTAAAATAGGTGTGTGTGCATATGGGTACTCTCTCTACTATCTGCATAATTTCTGGTAAGTCTAAAGTTATTTGTTTTGAAGTTTATTTTTTAAAAAGCATCAGAGTTTTTTTCAGTATTCATGCTCTATCATAAACTGATAACAGGCCCTACATACAAGCAGTACGAGGTGTGTGTATGGGCAAGACTTTCTCGGAGCTCCTGAAGCAGTAGCCTACTACCGTTTATTTCTTGGTGCAAGTCTTGTGACAGGAGACAGGAACTTCTCAGTCCTGCTCTGACCTCAGTCTTAACCTGGTCCTGGACATCTGCGCCTCAGGAGTGGGACTTTTTCCAATGTTTCTGACTTTCCGTCAGTGATGGGCAACCAGCGCTTCCTACTCAGTTCCACATATAGAGCGCAGTCAGGTTTCTTGGTTCTTCCCCACACACCTCCCAAGGGGAGACCATGTTCTTATATTGGTGGAATATCTTAGGCATGAGAAGTTTTCTGTTCCTCTACCACAGACAGCTGACCTCTGCTTTGTATAATTTGCAGAATCCTGGGCACCATGATCTCTCCCAGTGGCAGATGGTTTTTTGCTCCGTGACACGTGAGGGGAAGGGAGTCACAGCCATGCCCTCATGGCAGCTGATCTTTGTGTAGGATGAGAAGGGTAGGCAGGTTTCTTTCCCCTCCCACAATGGCATGTGGCTTTTACTCTGTATTGGAGAAGGGTCTGAGGATGGCATGACAGAATAAAATTTAAATGTCCAATTTCTGCTTCGGCATCCACTGTGAGAAAGAGCTAATCTCTCTTTGAACCTAACGTGCATATTCATTATGAATGTGCTTGGCACCAGTTTGGAATATACTACTTCCTCAGCCCCTATGTACTAGATTTACTTCTATTAAGTCTCTGAGCTCTGGAACAGCTCACATTGGGTGTTTAAACACATAAACGATGTGGACCCATTCCAGCTTCATTTAACTTACCTGGACCAGGCCACGAGGTGACTGCCTACCACTCCTCTGTACAGATCTCTAACTTGATCTTCACCAGTCAGCCTGTATGTTGCACGAAAGGCTGAGTCACATAATATACACAAAGTCAAGCCTATACCCTGGCTCCCTCCCTATCTAGCATATCACTGCAGTAATCAGAAGCCAAATAAACATGGTAGTTATATGTTAACTCAATGTTACGGCATTATTTCCTAGGTTCCCCATTGATTCATCTATCAATATGAATGCATAGATAGCTATTTGGAAAGAAAATCGCCAAATGTTAACACAGGTTGTTTCTGCAAAAGGTAAGATATGGGCTGATGTGCTGTACTTTCTGTACCTTTTTCCACTTACATAAATCATTTATAATAATGGCGTATCATTTTTATAAAAATAATTATCTTTCCTTTAATAACACAACTTTAGGACAGTAATCAGAGTGGGAGTCACTTGCCTCTGATTTATAGTAGCCATCTTAGAAAGTATGAGAAAATCCAAGGGTTATCACAGCAGAAAACTCTCAAAGAAACTCTCAAAGAAGCTGATGGCAAAGGAACCAAGCAGTAGAAACAACAAACTTTTATATTCATAATCAGGGGCACAAACGGAAGGTTCTCCTTTAATTTGTGTATCTTCTCTAAAAGAGATCAAGACTATGAACTTTGACACTACAGATTTGTTTTTACTAAAAACTGTCCTAAATTTTGTATTTTCTTCTAATCTTGGAATAATTGGTCTCATCAGAGGTTATCATTGTTCCATTCAAAAACCAAGAAATGAATAGGATTTCCAGGAATCCTGTGACAGAGCATGTCATTAACTATTTGGAAGGTCATATGTTCAAGGAATCTCTCTTCGGTAACTCCAGCAGTGTT
Organism: Panthera leo; assembly: GCF_018350215.1. NCBI lineage: Eukaryota > Metazoa > Chordata > Mammalia > Carnivora > Felidae > Panthera > Panthera leo. Next base: position 13,142,249 of record NC_056694.1, on the reverse strand, counting down.
GTTTTTGACAAGCAATACTGCCCCTGTAATTCCTTTAGGAAAATTTTGTAAAAAATTACACCATGAGGCCACTGGATGTCACTGCAGGTTTGTGGAGTGTTACCCAGTGGGGTTTTAAACTGGGCTATAAATAAAGGAACTCTTAAAGTACTCTACAGGGGCTGGAAAGTAAGTTGTCAGGCTCTGAAAATTTATAGATACAACACTAATGCATCAGTGATATGCAATATGCCAATGATAAGACCTTCTATCTGAAAATGCTTGACCTAAAAGCTTGAAGAAAAGATGAGGGACAAATCATCTAAGGCTAACAGACCAAGAATAAGAATAAAAGGCCATAAGTGTAATGAATTAATCAAAGAAAACGAGAAATAGACTGAATGCAATTGGGAATTTAAAAGGCAGAAATAGTGATCTGTTCCCTAAAAAGTGAGATTTTATGGCAATGATAAAAACAACAAAAATACACACACACACACACACTCACCCAAAATGAGCCAGGATCATAGGAAATTGATATGAGAGAACATGCCATTTATATCAGTGTTGCATACTTAATACGTAGCAAAGATTGTATCACCTACTATATGATAAGCCTTAAAATTTTCATTGGGAAAAAAAATGAGCAAGAAAAATTGGGGAAAAGTTTCATTAAACAGGCACAGCAAATTAAATAGGAAATACCAAATGTCCCCTTCCCTAATAGGAGAAGTCAGATGCTTAGTTTATTCCTGGTTTTTTGTTTTTGGAAAGCCTCGGAATTGCCAAAAAACTTATTATTGAAAGAGTCAAAAGCAGAACTTTGTCTTTAAGGGGGAAAAAAAAGATTTAAGTCAAAATAAATGCCTAATTCCCATGGAAATAGAACTCCGTGGGATCAGTTTCAGCATCATTATATCAGGACCGCACAAGTTCTGTTTCCATATTGATTAATTCCAGCCGAGTTGAAATTTGCATGCAATTTACAATCATTCCTTTCCACAAATGTCTTCATTTAGTAGTATTTTGAGCTTGGCATGACAAGATTATTGCAAATCACAGCTCCATCAAAAGAGAATCTGCTAAAAAAAATCACAATTTCATTGGAAATACTGCAAAAGATAATGATTGGTTTACGAGAAATAAACAGTTTTATGTAGCTAGTGCATTATTCCTCAATTCACCAGTGTCAGACATCGATGAAGGCCCTTTCACAAACGTCTTCATGTTAATGCACAGAAGCACGGTTCCTAACACTGACAGCCATGAGTAGAAAAGTCAACTATAACATGATGTATATGGGTGATAAATGTTAAAATGCTTACAACAGTGCGAAAAGAAGAAAGGATGGTTTGTAAGGCCATCCTTTCAGAGTGTCAGACTTAGTCACCTGTGCCAGCTAACAAGCCATCAAAGATAACATATGAGGCAAATATGGGCAATTCGGGAATTATTTAATGAGTTACGAGTTACTCTTCCAATGAGCCTTCGAGAAGGTAAACTCTATTTAAGTTCTCAAGTCAGGAGTTCACAGACATAAAATGAAGGTGAACAGAGAGCTTTCTGTAGGGGGAAAATCTAGCATCATTGGGCCAAAGCAGGAGGCTCATCAGAACCCAGGCCAGCTTTCTTTATATGACAGGTGTCCTTTTCAGGTATTTCAGCAGCAAAACCATGGGCTTTCAACTCATCTAAATATATCCGGCTATCAAACATTCCATTAATATAATAAACTCTACTAAACTACTAAACCATCTTATATGAAGGTGAGAGTACAGATAATATTTGAGCAAATATCACTTAACAAACTGTGGGCATTGCTAAAAACATCACATGTTAAAAATAGTATATTTTTTGTTAATAAATATAGAAAAGATCAATCTAATGATCCTTTGATTAAATGGAAGCTCTAAGGGCATGAGAAAAGCACAAAAGATGTCTGATACACCCATTCAAGACTGCAAAATAGAGGGGCACCTGGGTGGCTCAGTCGGTTAAGCTTGTGACTCTTGATTTCAGCTCAGGTCATGATTTCACAATCATGGACCGAGCCCCATGTCAGGCTCTGCACTGAGTGTGAAGCCTGCTTAAGATTCTCTTTCTCCCTCTCCCGCTGTCCCTCTCCCTCTCAAAAAACAAAAAACAAACGAACAAAACAAAAAACAAAAAACAAAAAACCAAAAACAAACAAAAAAAGACTGCAAAATAGCAGAGGAAGTAAAACTGAAGAAGAAACAATGCTGACATCATTATATACCCCTCTCCCTGATGAAAAGAATAAACAAATTCATGTTATTGTCTGAATTACACTAAAATTCTATGGTCTTCATTGGACAGGCACTTATGTCAATGAAGCTAAATGAAAAGTGCAAAATAGATCAGAGATACATGATTCAAAATGTTTGATAATTCATAGCCTTTCTGATAAGTAAATAGCATAGTACGTATAAAGTTACCTGGTTCCTCCTTCAAAATTTGCACACATTTGGTATCCAAACATCCCCAGTACCGCATGGCACTGCACTGAGAACCATATATGCTATAATAAAAAATTGTTGTCTATTTATAATGTTACCAGCTATAACCCTAACTAACCAATCAGAGTTCTACCACACCACACAATTCCCTTGGGTATGATTCCTATAATATATAAAAGATTCATATTAAAAAAATTGACCTAACAAGTTCCATGTTCCATTTCTAGTCTAGAATCCTGAACTTTCTTTTGAAATTCAGCTACTCTTTTAAGCCATTTGTTTTGATTGACACACAAATTCAGAGAAGTTTAACCACATGTATTTCACACTGTGTTTCACACTGGGGTCCTGCCAACATTTTGTGACACCCACAAATAGTGATCTAACAAGTTGCATGAGCTAGCAGAGAGGATAATAACTGCTTCAAACACGTGTGAGGGATTCAGCAGGATAGAAATCGTGGCATCCTCCAAAGATGCCATATCATCATCATCTGACACCATATGGCCTCGGAACAGCCTTACAAAAACGGGATCTCCCAAGATGTATTCAAACAGGGCTTTGGAACCATCAACATTCTGAGAGGAGACGGTTAAAATAAGATGCAGGTTGCTACTACAGCAAAAGCAATCAAAGGAAAGCAGGGAAATAAATTAAAAAGGAAGCTGTTTATCTAGAGTTTTCTAAAATTATGCTTTGGAAAAAATAAAAATAAAAATAAAAAAATAAAATTATGCTTTGGCCCAAAAAGATATGTAATATACCCTCACTGATAATAATGAGGGGAATGTATCATGGAGAGATCATTATTATTTATTTATTGACTTTCAGCTCTATAGTCCTCTTGGCAAATCACATGGAAACAAGAATCTCACCAGCTTAACACATGTCCTAAATTACCACATTTTTTTTTTCCCCTGAAAGGGAAATTCCATTTATAGACTGTATGGAACACCAAACCTTATCTATGCTACATGCTGCTCTCCAGAGCTCTAATGCACACTCCTACAGGATCTTTCCTTGGACTTCCTACGAGTCTCTTAAAACTCAACATATCCAGGGTTGCTGGGTTGGTTTGGTCGGTTGAGTGTCTAACTCTTGATTTTGGCTCAGATCATGATCCCACGGTTGTGAGATCGAGCCCTGCATTGGGCTCTGCTCTGAGCATGGGGCCTGCTGGAGATTTTCTCTCTTCCTCTCCCTCTCCCTTGCTCACAAGCTCTGTCTCTTAAAAGAAAAGAAAAAAAAAAAATGAACATGTCCAAAATGTAACTCCTAGTAAGCAAATAGACTTAAGTACATGCTCCAAGGCCCTATACTGCCTCTCTGGGTGAATCTTACCAGCATTCATTTGGCCAGAGAAAGCACATACTCAGCAGGCATCGTTGAGGCTCACCAGCAGCTCACTGCCACATTTACCCACTGACTTAGTCCTGTCAATTCTAGATCCTGTCTCTAGAACTGTTCTCCTTCCCTCCCAATTATACTATCATCATAGTCATTTTTCCCAGAATCTTTCTTGCCTCCAAACTCACCCTTACAAAGCCATCTTCCACAATATTGCTTGAGTGATCTCTCACACTCCTCTAAATATATCCCTCTACTACTTAAAATCTTTCAGGGCCTCTCAGTATAAAATGCAAACTCTTTAATGAGACTTACCAAGACTATTTGTGGCCTGGCCCCTTCTAAGCCTCATTCTTGTAATTTCCAAATACCTGCAGGTCCCTGAAAGCTTTAGGCTCTGTCTTCAGCTTTTCCACGTGGTACTCCATGGACTACACGCACCCCTTTAGTCATCTGGCTAACTTCCACACCCACCCAAAGGACCAGTTCAGGCATCACCCCAGAAAGGTGACCAGTTTGTGCTGCTATATTCCTGAGGGGACATCACCTTTACATTATACTTGTTTGCTTCAGTGTTCTCCCTCACATCACAATGCTGTGAACTCATTAGGCACTTGTTCTCAAACGAGGGGTAAATATTCAAAGTCCCCATCTGCATTCCAGTTTAGAAACCTAGCACTGAAGGGCAGAGACCATATCTTTCAGCCCCCTGTGCTCAGAACCTTTCCGAGCACATGAGGCATTACAGGCTCTAGAGGAGGGTGAAATAAATGAACAAACAAAGCAAAGAGAAAAAGACAGTGAATACAAAGAAAAATCCCAGAGGGTGAGCAAGACACAAGTGATGAACACTGAAAATAAGGAATGATTTAACAGAGAAGAGAATACTAAGGAATGGCAAGCACTGAGAAAATTGTAGAATGCCATCAAGTAAAAATGTTAATTAATTGTAATCATTTTTTTTTCAAAATTATATGGAGGACCTTTTTTTAGGCTGAGGTGCAGAGCTGAGAAATTTTTCTCCAAGTGCACAAATGACTGAACAAAATAAAACACGGAAGGAAGAGAGAGATGTTGTAGACATACAAGAAACCACAAGAAATCTTCAACTATACCACCAGAGCAGATTATGGAATTGTCGGTCCCAGAGCTCCACAACAGATACGCTTGATAAGGATTGTTCTTAGCCCACCTAAAGGCCAAAGGCTTAACTCACAAATCTCTCGGGCTGCCCCTAAGCCCAATAACTCCATGAAGAGGCAGAAAGAGGGGATTTGGGACCATCTGAAATCCTACTTCACAATTCTGTCTTCACATGAGAGCCCAGAGAAAAGCCCTCTCTTCTATGCAGGCCACTGCTGCCCCCACTGTGACTCACTTTCCAACTCTCCACAACAGGGCACTCTGGGAAAGCAACTGCTTTGGCTGCAATTTGATAGGCACAGGTGGTACCGCCAGCTGCAAGTAATTTAGCTCTTACTGGCATTGCTACATCTCTTGGACTTCACACACACTGTGTCAACAGAGAGGAGTGTGAGGAAAGAGGAGCCAAGAAGAAAAGGCAGCACGAGTCAAAGGTGATGTGGGAAAGAGGAGAAGGCATTCTCAAGGAGCAGGTTCACTGAGGTTGTCACCCGCGTTCGTTCTTCTGCACGAAGGGCTAGATGAATGTGTGGACGGGGATAATCAGGTCAGACATTAGGTCAGTACTATCCACATGTCAACAGACAAAAGCGGCGGGATGCTTCAGATGTCCCAACCAAGCCAGAAACTGATATCACTCCCTGCCTGGCAGATGGAGACAGTCTGGGTTGAGGTTGCTTTCCAGGTGCAAGTGATTCTTCTACAGATGAACCCACACTGGCTCCTCTCTTACTTCCACACAGGTCTGGTGGCCAGCCTCCTTCTTCCTTAGCTCCTGAATACTAGGTCGCCCTGGTAAAGTGTAATTCCAGGCTTCAGTCTGTAGAATTCAAGCCTGAAGGAAAGGCAGGCATTTGATATTTGGGGACCCATGCTTTAATAAGCTATGAATTTATCATTTATTTTCCTGGTGGCCCCTTCCTGGCCTTTGATTGCTAATAAAGATGGGGACAGCCAGGGAAAGATACCAAAATGCAGGAGTAGGAACGTAGGGCAGGCAGCCATCAATGGAGGCTTCATTATAAGAGTGCTAGCTTTCTCCTTCTAAAGAACAGAAATCCCTGATCTCAACAACAACAACAACAACAACAACAACAACAACAACAACAACAAAGATGGCAAGGGTTCTTCTAGGACCACCTGCTCCTAGATGTATTCTGAGTCCATAAACAGACTAAGGACTAGCTGGATTCAAGGTTTCATACAAAAACATTCTCTTTATCTCTTGTCTTACTACCTCCTTGCCCCAACTTCCTCGGAGACTTTTTCTGTTTCTTTAAATTACAAATGCAACTGTGGGGTTCCAACACATGCTTTATTCACTAACCAGAGTCTCCCCAGTGTTAAGCCCACGCTTTTGCTCATTTTCCTCCCTAAGCTCAACAAGCCTTAGGTGGGACCACGGTAAATGGGAGACGTCCCATCGTAGTGGCCACTGAGTAATGCATTTAGCCAGCAATATTCCTGAGCAAAGGTGATTCTAGGCTCATTTCCGTAAGGAAACTCCCACTGGGGAAGAACAAAACCAGGCCAGCAGCAGGGGGTATATGCCTGCTGGGCTGTCAGCTGCTTACTCACCCGACCTGGAAAGCAGGTCCCCAGAAGGGCTCCCATTGCTCCTAAAGCTAACCCATCCATCAAACATATGATGCTACAGTTTGATCCAAGAAAGCCATTATCAAACGTACACTTCCAATACTATAAAGAAGTGCCCAACCAACAATAGCCAGAGAAACCAGCAGTGACTTTGACTCTGAAGCCAACCCAGTTGGTCTCATGCCGTGCCTACCCTCCTCGTTACCTTATCTTCTGCACTCTAGCCACCATGCTGTCATCAGGCAGACCGAGACTTGATCACAGGATGTGCCAATGGTTGATTTTACAACCTTTATTTGGTGAGAAGTACTCTACCCGGTTTAGGACAGGAGGTACAAAAGAAAATGAGCAGAGTCTCTGAGAAGGAAATAAATGCTAAACATGGCTGTATTCAAGTAAACTTACAGATAAAGTTAAAATGAATTAAAAAAAAATGAATCTTGTTTCACTGCCTCCAATACTTTAAGTGGTAGCTTTCAGAAATCATTGTATCCATGACGATCTTGAAAACAATAAATATCTACAGAAGTTCTCTCTCCGTAAAAATACAAATGTCTTTTCAAAATATACAGATCCTTTGTTTGTTACATCAGGTCAACCCCTAACCAAATTCCTTCCAATCACGTCAAAGGAAAAATTGCTTTTCCCTTTCTCCCCTGCCATCTTTGCTGGCATACCAACCTTTGGAGCCCCTCAAACCTACAGAAATGCTCCTCTGATGGACACTTTTTTTTTCTCCAGGAAATGACATAGTGACATAGGTAAAAGGTGATTTGGATAGACTGCTGTGTCACAAATTGTCAGGATCTGATTTAGAGACCTTGCTTTTGTCAAGAAAGACAGTTGGATGTCTGCTTTAAAGAAGTACTGGGAATATTTTCATCAAAGGTTTGAATTGAAAAACAGTAGGAGGTAAATATCTGAGATGTTGCCGAGAAAGACTGCTATATCTGTGCAATTACCATTAACAGAGGACAGCAGTAGTTCAATGAAGTAATTCAATCTGGTGGCCTACATTTTATCAGACAGCAATTTTGAGCTCTGACATAAAAGGCTGCCAAAAAAGGACTGGGCTCTTTTGTATGCATTTCTCTCCCCTACTTCCATAAGAACAGGATGTGTTTGCTTCATAAGGCCCGGTCATGTATCTCTGAACATTTAACAAAGGACCATAAGCTACTTCTCTGATGGAAACATGCATTTTTGCATTCTTCAGAGTAAGTTTGTGTGTTTGGTTGTCTAAGATAGAGAGGTACGAGGGTGCAATAGGTTGATGTGTTTAAAACACAGGAAGACAGAAAAAGATGGAGGCAGATCCTGAGGCATTATGAACAGCAGGGAAATGGGCAATCTTAAAAAAAAAGAAAAGCTTTATCGAAGTATTTAAACTCTACCATTTGATAAATTCTGACATATGAATAAAACCGAAGTTGTCATCATAATCAAGATAAAGAACATATCCCATATCCATCACCTGCAAAATTTTACTCAGGCCTCTTTGTAACAACTCCATTCCGACCCTCCTCTGTACCTGCCTCTCCAGGCAACCACAGATCTGCTTTCCGTCACTGTAGATTCACTGGCATTTTCTAGTACTTTACATAAATGGAAACATGTATGTACTCTTAAAATATAGCCTCTTTCACTTGGTGTAATTATTTTGAGATTCATCTATTTGTTGCATGTATTAATAGTTTTGTGCGTTTGTATTGCTGAGTAGTATTATCTTTTGTGTCTATACATGTATACACATACACATATACATATACAAACACCACAAGACAAGTATTCATTTATTAAGTTGATAATGGACACTTGGACCACTTCCAATTTGGGGCAGTTACAAATAAAGGTACTATGAACACTCATGGAAAATCTTTGTAAGAACATGTACTTTCTTTTCTCTTAAGTAAAAACCTAAAAGTGGGTGCTGGATTGGATAGCAGACAGATGTTTAACTTTTTTTTTTTTTTTGCATTTTATTTTATTTTATTTTCAATATATGAAATTTATTGTCAAATTGGTTTCCATACAACACCCAGTGCTCATCCCAAAAGGTGCCCTCCTCAATACCCATCACCCACCCCCCATCAACCCTCAGTTTGTTCTCAGTTTTTTTTTTCAATGTATGAAATTTATTGTCAAATTGGTTTCCATACAACACCCAGTGCTCATCCCAAAAGGTGCCCTCCTCAATACTCATCACCCACCCTCCCCTCCCTCCCACCCCCCATCAACCCTCAGTTTGTTCTCAGTTTTTAAGAGTCTCTTATGCTTTGGCTCTCTCCCACTCTAACCTCCTTTTTAAGAAACTGCTGAACTCGTTTCCCAAGAGGCCGTACCATTTGATGTGCCCAAGTAGTGTCAGCAAAATGCCGTTTCATTTATCTCCTCACCAACACTTGTTTATCGTCATCTTCATTTCAACCACTGGAAGAAATGCGTGGCAGCAAACGGGTTCTGGAACGATGACACATGTGGAGCATCTTTTGTGTGCTTATTTGGGGGTCTGTGTATCTCCTTTAGTAAAATGTCTATTCAAATCTTCTGTCCATTTTTGAATGAGGTGTTGGTGCTCTTATCATTTAGGATTGAGATTTCTTTATATGTTCTGGATATAAGTCTTCTATCAGACATATACTTTGCAAAACCTTTCTCACAGTCTGCGGATTACCTTTTCGTCTCTTCTCCGTGCCACTCCAAAGATCTGTTCACTGGGTGTAAAATTCTAGGTTCGCACCTCTTTCTTTCAGGAAAGATGTTGCCCCATTGTCTCCCCACTTGTATTTTCTTCTGGCAAGAAATCTGCTGTGTCCTTATCTTTGATACCCTGCACTTAGGCTTTTTGTTTGTTTGTTTTTCTGAGTATTCTTAAGAATCTCTATCACTCATTTTGAGAAATATGATTATAATGTGTCTTATCTTCCTTATATGTCTTGTTTGGTTTTCTTGTATGAGGTCTTCTGATGTTTCTTCTATTTAGATCTGTGGGTTTATAGTTTTCATCAATTTTGAAAAATTTCAGACATTTTTTTCTCCAAATATTTTTATCTCTTCTCTCTTCTTTTCTTTGCAGACTCCCAAGAACATGTATATTAATCTGTTTTAAGTTGGCATAGAGCCCACTGATGCCCTATTCAACTTTTTAATGGTCTCTTCATATTTCACTTTGGATAGCCTCTGTTCTTAAGAGCTCTGTTCTTCCCCTATGATACCTACCTGCTATTAATCCCATTTAGTATACTGTTTATCTCATGCCACGCAGTTGTTTCTAGAATTCCACTTTTGTTTTCATGTTATTTAACTTTTTTGGACATATGGGATACAACTATGCTAACTTTTTAAATGTCCTTTTCTGCCAATTCTAATGTCTGTATCATTTCTACATCACTTTTGATTGACTAATTGATATTCTCATTATGAGTCAAATTCTCTTGATTCCTTGCATCCCTTATGCTTTTTAATTGTATGCCACACAGTTGTTCTAGGAGTCAGCTACATTCTTAATTGGATGTCACACAATTCTTTTACGATTTAGTTAAGTTCCTTGAAAACACTTTGATCCTTTCAAATCACTCACTTACAATGTGTTAGGAGAAACTGCAGCAGCGCTCAGTCTAGGAGTAATTATTCATCAATACTGAATAAAGACCATGTACTATGCACTTGACTCAATGCTTCATGAACCTTGAGGTTTTCCAATGTTACTGGCGGGAATAGGCACCGTTCCTGGCTATGAGTAAGTGCCACACACTATTCTGTCTAATCCTTTTGGATGGTTCATCCCTTAGCCTTAGGCGGTTTCCTAACACGCATGAGCTGATTAAGACTCTGCCAAATAACTAACAGCAATCCTCTGGAGATTCTGGGATTCTTTCTCTGTGCAGCCCCATCCCATCTAATCCTGTGAACTCCAGATACCCGTTCCTCCCAGATTCTCAGTATCTTGTGCCAATGCAAAGTCTGTTGGGGTCCACCTGGTGCCCCTAAACTCTTCCCCCCGCTCATGGAAGCCATTCTCTTGAGACAGAAAGCTGGGGCAATCATAGGAATCACTGTGTTCATTTATGGTCTCTCAGGGACCATGGTCCTTTACTACCTTATGTCCAATATCTCACAAACTATTGTTTTACGCATTTGTCATTTCTTTTTAATTCCCAATGAAATAGTAAATTCACTCCCTGTTACAAATTTCTTCATAACTATTTTTCCTCAGTTATCTTACCATGACCTGGAATATTATGAATTAATTTGATTGTCAACGGAAGAAAAACTTACAAAGACTTTGCTTTTACTTACTGCTGCTAAATGCACAGAAACCCAAAGAGAAACAGACACGTCTGTTGAATTATCAATGAGAATGACACTGTTAACTACACATATATACTGCAACACAGAAACGATGCTGTAAGCAATGTGTCAAACCTTAAGTATGGATTTTGATCACATGAAACACTTGAGAAACAACAGGAATTTTGGTTAGTCTTTTTTTTTTTTTTCCCCCCCCCGCTGTTTTGAGCTCCAGTAACTAACAAATTTGTATGCGCTGGGAAGGAGAACAGTTCTTTGCAATTTGGACCAGTGAGGTTTTCTTTATTGTTTGTTTGTTTCTGTGTTTTCTCTTGATGTATGGCTGACATTTTTAGAATTGGAATTGTAAGCTCCTTTTCTATCTGTATAAGTGTCTACAATTCAGAAATGACTGGCCTTTCAACATATGAGTGTGTAATGTTTTCCTACCTCCAGACAGTATTGATAAGATTATAAAGTCTTTTTAAAAATGTTATAATATACTATTGAGTATAAATAAGAGCCTATATAAACTAACTTTTCCTAAAATTCCCAGAAAATAAGGAAATTAAATTTCCAATACTTAAGTTGTGGTAGATTAAAAAATAAATTCTTTTTTCTCCTTTTTAAAAATGTTTCTATATTTGTGAGACAGAGATAGACAAAATGTGAGGGGGGTGGGGAAGAGAGGAGGGAGGGAGACAAAGAACCTGAAGCAGGCTGCAGGCACTGTCAGCACAGAGCCTGATGCAAGGATCGAACACAGTAACCGCGAGATCATGACTTGAGCCAAAGCTTAACGGACTGAGCCAACCAGGTACCCCTAAAAATTAAAATCTTAAATAAACCAACTCAAAAACATTTTACAAATCCAAATTAATTAACATAGTTTAGTTAAAAAATCTGCCAAACAAGATTAGTTTAATAAAATGTGATTTGATAAAATTAGCTATATATTCTCTGATTTACCAGTGGTAAGTGTAATAAAGTGTGTATTTTAATTTCTACTTCAAATGCTCTTCCCATATGCATACAAGTTTATTGATCAAATTAAGTTTGCATTATTTCTCCTTTTTATTTAAGATCATGAAAAAGTAAATTTGACCAAATTTAATCATTATCCAGATAAACTTTATTTCAACAGTAATTATATTTATAGTATGTCAGCTTGAACAGAGTTTCCAAAATATTTAAGAACTTAAAACTTTGGACTAATATTAAATTGAGTTATTTAATGGATAATCATTGGATACCTTGGCCATTTGTAATTAAGCAGGAATACTGGCATACTATTAATCCTAATTTAAAATTTTTTGCTTTTGATTTTTATAAGCTATACAGAGGCTTTATATATCAGTCCAGTTAATTAATCTGTTCATTTTTGCTACTTTATGAGGTTGTAAAAGAGATGTATATGGCTCTAGAAAGTTAGTTACAAAAATTCATGTTCTTTGCTAAAATGCTGATATTGGACTCTCAGTTCACAATTATCCACCCCACCTCAGGTTTTTTCTGTGAAATATAATTTAATTACTTTAGGTAAAAGTTTTAAGCACTTGACACTATATTTAAAAATAATAGTTTCTAAGGAATATAACTCTGTATATTATAACTCTATGTGCTTCTGTTTTCCAAGGAAAAGAACATTTTTGCCCTAAAGCAGTGGTTCTCAGGATTTTTGGTGTCCAGATACCTTACAACACTCTTAAAACTTATTGAGGACCTCTATGACATTTGTGTGTGTGTGTGTGTGTGTGTGTGTGTGTGTGTGTGAGATACTGATATTTTCTGTATTGCAAAGTGAAAGTAGAAAAAAAAATGCTTACTTACTCATTGTTAACTAGCAGTAATAAACACATTGCACATTAATAATATTATGGAATTAGTTCTGGCTTTATGAACTCCCTAAGACCAGTCCTTAAGTATCTGTTTGTTCCAGAGTATCAAAGAGCATAAGAACAAAACTTGAAAAATGAATTTTATTTGCACTGGTTTGTAATATCTGAGTCAGAACAGAAAAGCAATCTGTTAAAATCTTATTGAAGTTTTCTCAGTTCTGATGAACTTGCTTCCTTTTTGTATAATATTACCTTATAAAGTATAATATTATAAAGTATAACATAAATTTTAGAATTCTAAAACTTTTTAAAATTAGTTTTGTTTTGCATGCTACAGAAACAACCAAGTTTCCTTCTTGGTTTCATTATGCTAATTGGGAAGTTTTAAAAAAATGTTTATTTTTGAGAGAGACAGACTATAAGCAGGGAGGGGCAGAGAGAGAGGGAGACACAGAATCCGAAGCAGGCTCCGGAGCCGGATGCGGGGCTCGAACTCACGAACTGTGAGATCATGATCTGTGCTGAAGTCAGCCACTTAACTGAGCCACCCAGGCGCCCCTTTTCTAGTTAGGAATTTTTATCAGATTTTTCTCTTTGAAAAGTTTAAGTCTATTATTTATACTTTTTTTTTTTTTTTTTTTTACTCTGATGTTTCCTTGAAAGCTCTACATTCAGCAATGGGCGACACCAGAGTTCTGGACTTCAGCAAAGCAGCCCCATGTACAAGGACCATATACTAGGTAATTCAAATAACTAAGACTTCAAAGAAGAGGCTCCTGTATACAGGCTTCTGATGTCATTGCTAACTTTTAAGATCAGACCAGTGGACTGAGTTGGGATTTCCACAACTCTTCTCAGTTGAGAAGCAGACAAATTCATGTGATTAATAACCCGGATGCAGTGGAGCAAGAATGGATTGATTATACAGGGCTGAATGAACTAACTGTTGAGGGCTCACCATGGGTTGTTTTGTTAGTAATGTCATTGATACTGTTTTAATGTTCTCTTTCTGTGCAGATAAGAAAGGTTTTTCTCTTTTTTTAAGTTTTTATTATTATCCATAATGATTTAGTATATTCTGCTTTTATCCACTATAGTATTTTTAAATAATATTTCATTCTCAACGGCTTCTCCCCCTACCCATGCAGAATTGAGAAACTCAAAGTTTTCTTAGTTTTCATGGCAATATAGTTGCTGCATAGGTTCAGTAAGAACTGGTCTTCCTGTTTACTAGGATATGCCTGGAAAAATTCTAAGGCCTTGCCTGGAATACCATATGTGAGAGTAATGCTCATTTAATCAGATATGATTAGACACGGTTAAGGAATTAAGGTTGACTTCATGGAGCCATTACCTAAAAAAAAAAAAAAAAAAAAAAAAAAAAAAAAATTAAAAAAAAAACATTGAAAAACTAGCTTGGTATCCAGCTTTACAGGGTCCACCTGTATAAATAGGAAGGAATGTCACTTCCTAGAGGGCCACCTTGGGATATTTGGGGAATTTTGAGAAAAAAGATACTCATCCAAATACTGTTGACCCCTGAACAACACAGAGGTTAGGGACACTAACACCTTACACAGTAAGAAATCCACATATAACTTCTGACTCCCCAAAAACATAACTACTAACAGCCTATAGACCAGAAGCCTTATTGATAACATAAACAGTTGATTGACACATATTTAGTATGTTATATATATATTTATATATATATCCTATACTGTATTCTTACAATAAAGTAAGCTAGAGAAAAGAAAATATTATCAAGAAAATCACAAAGGATATGTTATTATTAAGAAGATCATAAAGGAAATATTATTAAGAAAATCATAAAGGAAGAGAACATACATTTCCAGTCCTGTACTGTATTTATTGAAAAAAAATCTGCATATAGGTGAGCTCCACAGTTCAAACCTGTGTCATGCAAGGGTCCCCTGGATACAGGTACTGCAGGTGGTGGACAGAGTTTCTTGGGATTGGCTTTCCAGCTAAAGACAGTAAATACTAGAGACTTCTAAAAGTTCAATATGAAATGTTTATGAAACCTTACAAGGAAAGTGAACTTGAAAAGGCTTATGTAGTAAACTACATTCTTGCTATATCCATGTAAAAAATCAGGCCATATGTAATGAAACAGACCCTCCTTTGAGACTATTTTTGATCAAATAGGGGAAATTTTTGCTTCAAGGGAACACAAGCATTGTGTATAGGTACTCTTCAGCACTATGTGTTTCTGATTTCATGGAAGCCAACTTCCAACTCTGTGAAGTTGTAGGTATGTGATAGCAATGCAAAATAATTATTGTACATAATCAAGCAAATTCTGTCTTGTCAAGTAGAGGCTCGAGTGACTTCCTCAAAGTCAGCTGAGCTTCCATTTACACATTCATTTCAGTATTTCTCGTCTACAATTGCGTCTGTTCTTTTGATTCTTTGAATTGGTTATAGTATCTGCCAAGTTCCATCTTTATTAAATAAAATCTTTAAAACATGTACATCTTATCTTGTAATGTATAAGAGTCATGGTTCTACCTTGCTTTAAAAATGTCTTTAAACAAACTCATCAACTCTACAAAACTTTAATATCCTAGAATTTTTTTTTTTGTATCTACCAACACTCCTGGGACATTTCCTTATATTGAGGGTGTTGCATTAGTACCTCTCCTTTGCTTTAATTCTTTGAAAGTTTTCCACTCACAAACCAAATATCAGCCACCAAATGATAACTTAAATTCCAAAGTTTTAATGATTTGCAAATGTGGATTATGTCCAAAAATGAAAAGAAAGAGGTGCTTTTAACAGTCGCCCACCTGCACATATGTACACGTGTAACATAATGTTATATTTTTAAATAAATTTTTTAAAATAAATATTTAAATAAAATTGTGCCACTGCTCCAAAATTGCACACTGTCCTTATATAGGCTCTGAAACGGTGGGTGATCTTTATGACACATAGGTTTTTGGCAAAATATTAAAGTGAGCTGCATACATAGAGAATACAGAGCACTCAGTTTTCATGATTTGAAAGTGAAACCCTAGGAAGCAGAAGGCTTTATGTGTGACAGCTTAAATGCTTGTAATCAAACTAATTGGCAGCACGATGACCCGAAATGAGTTTAAAGTCACTATAATGTATGTTTAGCAATCAACGAAGTGTTCCTTTATTATTCAGGCTCACGTTTTGCAATTTTATGTTATAGGACCAAATGGAAGTGGGGGGTGGAAAGCAGAAAATGAAAAAGGAAAAATGCATAAACGATTCCGTTGCTTCAAAAGAGTAAATGAAGCAAAAATGAGCCTATTGCTGAATGATGAAAAACAATAAAATTAGTTTGATGAATGGAATCAGGAATAAAACCATTAAAAGGGTTATCTGTTGCTTAAAGAAATCTTATATACATAGGAATCGGCAGGTTTAAAAGTAGAGATACCATTTTCAAAAAAGTAACTTAGTATAAATAAAACTCATTCAGCAATTTTCTCAAATAGAGGAATAACTGAACCCACTAAAAAACTTCTAGCAAGAACCAAAGCAGTCCTCTTCCTGCTCTCCCCAATAACACAGTATCCTACCAAAAGTAATAAAAGTCTTTGCACAAGTATGACAAACTATGTGGCAGGAAAAGGATCAAATACAATAAAGGGTCAGATTTAGATAAATTATCTGAATGAGTCTTGGACAAGCTATACCCGAGCAAGAAAAGAGAAGTAAAATAAAAACTCGCTAACACAAATATGCCTGTAATTAAATCAGGTAGTAATTATAACTGGGACTGCTTTCAAAGTACATTCTATACACGTACAACTAAGGTCTACAGACATGTGTTGGGCTGACTCCTCCAATCTCTTGAGCAGCGTGTTACAAATCAGTGCTTCTGGGTTGGCAAGGGGTGGGGGCCCTGAAAGTGACAGTTTTGAACAGTAAAAACCTTCCAGAAAACATAACCTCTTAAAATAACACATGGGTCAAAGAAGAAATCCCAAGAGAAAATTTTTTGAACTAAATATTTTGAGCTAAGTAAAAATAAAAGTATTTTGAACTAAATAACAGTAAAAGTGTATATCCAAATATGTGGAATATAGCAAAAACAGCCCTGGAAGGAAAATTTATAGCACTGAAAGTATGTATCAGAAAAGAAGATAGATCTAAAGCAAATAATCTATGCTCTCACCTTAGGAAACTAGATAAATTAGAGTAAATTAAATCCTGAGTAAGCAGAAGAAAAGAGATCATCGAAATTAGAATAGAAATCAATGAAACTGAAAACAAAACCAATGGAGAAAGTCAATAAAGCCAAAAGCTGGTTCTTTGAAAAGATCAATTAGAAGTCAGTAAGCCTCTACCCTGGCTAAGATAAAAAAGAGAAGACAGAAGTTACTAATATCAGAAATTGAAAGAGAGGATAGCACTACATACCCCACAGGCATTAAAAGGATAATAAAGGAATGTTATGAAGAATTCTATGCCACAAATGACAACCTAGATGAAATGAACCAATTCCATGAGAGATACACTATGGCAAAACTGACATAAGAAGAGACAGATAATCTGAATAGACCTGATTAAAGAAATGGAATCAACAATTAATTTTCCATAACAAAGAACACCAGACCCAGATGGGTTTATTGGTGAGTTCTACTAAATATTTAAGGAAGAAATTACAGCAATTATCTACAATCTCTTCCAGAATATAGAAGAAGACAGAATACTTCATGACTCATTCCATGAGGCCTGCATTACCTTAATATCAAACCTGGACAAGGACATTAGAAGAAAAGAAAACTATAGACCATTATCTGTCAGGACCATATATGTAAAAATCCTCAATAAAGTATTAGCAAATCAAATCTAACAATGTATTTAAAAAATGATACACCATTACCAAGTAGTATTTCTGCCTTTAGAAAAGCAAGTATGGTTCAACATTTGAATATCAATGAATGTAATCTATCATATCAGAAGGCTTAAAGAAGAAAAATCATGTGATTATATTAATAGATGCAGAAAAGAAGCTGTTGTCAAAATCCAATACCCACTCATAATAAAAAGGATCTTCCTCACCTTGAAAAGAATATCAACAAAATATCTATAGTTAATATCATAATTAATAATAAAATTCTCAAAGGTTTCTGGTGTTAGCTTAATAGCAAGGCAAGGATGTTTCCCCTCAGAATTCCTTTTCAACATCATACTGGAAGTCCTAGCTAATGCCATAAGATAAGAAAAGGAAATAACAGGTATACACATGAGAAGGAAAAAATACATCTGTTTTTGTTTTCAGATGATATGATCACCAATGTAAAAAATCCAAAAGACATTCCTAGAACTAATAAGTGATTAGAGCAAGGTTGCAAGATACAAGGTTAATATTACAAAAATCAACTGCTTTCCTATATACCAGCAATGAACAAGTTGGTATCTGTAATTAAGATATTATCATTGACATAAGCACCCCCCCCAAATGAAATATTTAGTTATGAGTCTAACAAGATGTATAACTTATACATAACTTATAACCTGTACAAAATTTATGTGTGGAAACTACAAAGTTCTCATAAAGGGGACCAAAGAAGAATTAAATTTATGGAGAGATATTCCATGTTCATGAATAAGATGACTCAATATTGTCCAGATGTCATTTCTTCCCAGCTTGATCTACAGATTCAATTGACTTCCAATCAAAATCCCAGCAAGATATTTTATGCATCTCGACAAACTGATTCTAAAGTTTATAGAGAGAGACAAAAGACCTCTGGGTCTTAGAATAGCTAAGTCAATGTTAGAAGAGCAAAGTTGAAGAACTGACATAACTCAACTTCTAGACTTATTAAGAATAAATGTCGACTAATGCACTTATTATTTATCTACAGCAACTGGACACCATGGTATTAGTGACAAAAGAGACAAACAGACCACTGCAACAGAACAGCTCAGAAATAGATGTAAATGTAGTCAACTGATCTTTGACAAAGGAGCAAAGGAAATACAATGGAGCAAAGACAAATTTTTTTTGCCAAATGGTGGTGGGACAACTGGACATTCACACACAAAAATGAAAAACACAAAGAGTCTAAACCCAGACCTGACACCCCACACAAAAATTAACTCAAAAATATCAAAGACAAAAATACAAAATATAAAACTATAACATTCCTGAAAGATAACAGAGGAGAAAACCTATCTAAGCTTGGGCACAGCAACGACTTTTTAGATACAACACCTAAGGCACAACACATGAACTAAGTAACTGATAAGCTTAACTTCATTAAAAGGAAAAATTTCTGTTCTGTGAAAGATAATGTCAGGAGAATGAGAAGACAAACCACAGGCTGGGACAAAATATTTGGAGAAGACATAACTGACAATAGCCTGTTATGCAAACTATGTAACAAAACTCAGAAAACTCAATAGAAAGAACATGACAAGCCTCATTAACAGATAGGCAAGAGGCCTGAACAGGACACCTCACCCAAGAATATATACACATGGCAAGGAAGTACATCAAAAGATGTGCAACATTATGTCATTAGAAAATTGCATGTTACAACAGCCAGGTACTACTACACATATATTACAGTGTAAAATTCCAAAACACTGACAATGCCGAAGCTGGCAAGGACAAAAGAGCCGAAGGAAATGTCATTCACTGCTAATGGGAATGCGAAGTGGTACAGCCACTTTGGAAGACAGTTTGGCAGTTTCTTCCAAAACTAAGCATACTGTTAACCATAAGATCTGGAAATTGTGCTCCTTGGTATTTATGCAAATGAGTTGAAAGCTTATGTGTACACCAAAACCTAGGACAGATGTTATCGCACCTTTATTTATAATAGCTATACTTTGAAAGCAACCAAGATGCCCTTTAGCAGTTGAACAGATATATGAACTGTGAACATCCAAACAATGTATGATTATTCAGCACTGAGGGAAAAAAAGAGATATCAGGCCATAAAAAGACCTGGAGGAACCTGAAATTCATGTCACTAAGTGAAGGAAACCAATCTGAAAAATCTACAGACTGTATCATTTCCAACTATATGGCATTCTGAAAAAGGCAAACGATGGAGACAGTAGAAATGTGGAGATACTGGTTGCCAGGGGTTAATGGGAAGAGAGGAATATAAGTAGGTGGAACAAGGAGGATTTTTAGGGCAGTGAGACTACTTGGTATGATAGTATCATGGTGGATACATGTCATTTGTCAAAACCTAAAAAGTGTGCAACACGAAGCGTGAACGTTAACGTAAACCATGGGCTTTGGGTGATAATGATGTACCAGCGTAGGTTCATCAATTATAACAAATGTACCCCATGATGCGGGACGTCATTGGCGAATATATGTGAGCCACAGGTAACAGCAACACTCTGTACTTTCAGTTCAGTTTTTCTGTAAATCTTTGTGCTAAAAAGTGAAGTTTATTAAACCACCACCACCACCACAACAAAAACAAAAACCAAAAAATAAAACTGAAGCCTTCCCAGGAAAGAGTTTTCAGAAAGTTGTGGCCTAGTCTAGTCCACTCCCTTGCATGGGAGAGTAGGGCTTTATTTAAATTGGCCTATACATATTATGAGGTGTGAATATTAAACAAAACACTTACATAACCTTTTTGTCGGATGGGAAAGACCAAAGTTTTATGCTTTGGTGAAACGAGAAGGATTCATGTGCTTTAATGTCTAGTTAGGGAGGTAAAACAAAGACAGAGACAGAACTTACCCTTTGGCCTATGTTCCTGAAAGGTTAAGGAAAAGAAAAATAAAAGCCAATGCTATTTCCCTATTGCTCAATGTGAAATAAGTATTCGGTTATTGGCAGGATAGTTTTCTGTTATGAAGTTCAATTCTCAACTTGAATTCTTCCCCTAGTTGTAGGACTTTGGAAAAGATACCGTTTCCAACGCTCATTTGTTTTCATTCACAAAATGACTTAGACAAATGGTCCCGGAATGTGCATGGTCTCTTGATCAGTTGGACAGCATCGCTACCAACATATCCACAGATGGGCTGACACTGAAAGACCCCTTTGAAGAGCACCTTGATCTGACCCTCATTTGGAAGATGAAAAAAAAAATAATGTAATTTCATGACCCAACCACTTTAGAATTTGCAATAATTTCAAAAATAAACTTATTATCTCTTCTGCATTCAAAATTTAAATATGTGTCACAATTCAAGAACTCGACATTTCGGATGCAACCGTATTATAACACAGACCTATTATAAATAATAGCAAGTTTTTCATTTATCTCCTTTTTCTAATTATTACTCATGCATATCTGTTATGACATGAATACTGTATCAAATTGCACCTCTTTTATAGTGTGTCCTTTTATCTATTTTAGATAATACTGCTTGTTCACATATCTTAGAATAATTTGAAGAGGCTTGGCTATGAATACCCACATCACAACAGAATCTATGATAAGTATATTTTAATAGTCAATTACTTTGTAATTCTGCAGCAGAACAAAGGTGTGCATTCGATAGTGTCCAGTTAATTTTTTTTAACTGGGTAAGATGACTACAAAGGAAAAAAGAGACAGTATACTAAGCATGTTCACAGACTGTCTCAAAGCCCTTTCCAAATGTATGTATGGATAAACGAAACAAAGGAAGAATGTCTGGTTTTATTTTTGAGGCTCAGAAAAAAAAAAAATCAGCAAAGGAAATAAATACCCAGAGTCTGTAACAAGACAGATAGCGCATATCAAATCCCATGAAGAAGAGACATCGCAAAAAGAGCAATGAGGAAAACCTAGCAGCGCTGATACTTTGTTGTCAACAACCTGGATGAAGATGGAAAAATCACACTTCCGGCAATGGGCGGGGTTCACCAGCACAGTGCCAAGAAGAAGCAATGATGTATCAGATGGCAGACACAGGTTAGCACACTACATTCACCAAGATGAGCTTCAACGATACACGCATGTATGTGTCTGTGCGTAATCGTTCCACGTATGGAAAAGACACACCTGTTAGTTAACTGTAATCAAAAGAACAGGGAGGTGTAGAAGGCAAGAAAAGTGGCATGATCTTCAGCTACGCCAACTAAAGGGGCAGTTTCTAGGATGACAGAGGTCATCGTTCTAACAATACTTAGTTTTGCGAGTTAAGTTTCAGACTGGCAGTCAGACAAGGTGACATGTGACATCCCTTCTGACTCAGAGGTTCTTTTTTTTTTAATTTTTTTTTAACATTTACTTATTTTTGAGACAGAGAGAGAGAGAGCATGAATAGGGGAGGGTCAGAGAAAGAGGGAGACACAGAATCTGAAACAGGCTCCAGGCTCTGAGCTGTCAGCACAGAGCCCGACGCGGGGCTTGAACCCACAGACCGTGAGATCATGACCTGAGCCGAAGTCGGACGCTTAACCGACTGAGCCACCCAGGCGCCCCATGACTCAGAGGTTCTATAACTCTAAGTCTATTAAGGTAAAGCCAAAATAACAGATCTACTTTAATGACCGAACTGAAAGCTGGCAATTTACAAACAGATGAAAATTACTTGTGACTATATTATGCGTCTTTCCAAACGCAGCTTAAGACTTCCATTTGGTTATGATGCCTACCTGCTTAATGTCTGACTAGAAAAACATATTAGCTTCTGTAGTTTCCTTTGCTTCCTAGAATGTTCTAGTATTAGTGCTCCTTTTGTTCAGAGAAATCAGGTTTTTGTATCATCGCTAGTTGTGTTACAAAGTTATTTTTCAAATGTATTTCAAATAAATTATGAAGGAACCAAATTTCTTGTCTCTTTTGGGTTGAGAATTGAGATGCCAACTTCCCTCGACTTTCTCTGCACAAGACACAGCCCTGCCTTCCCTTGGCAAAGTCAGGCCTATTTCTCACCAGGGTAGGAAAAAGTAGGTTACAGTTAGGATCCTCTTGGAAAAGGTAAAATGTGAATGTTCTCTCTAGGGACTGAAATGGAACCAGAATTCTTGGGAGTAAAAAAGAGAATGATGGTACACTGTAGGCTTAGGTGAGTTCTTGGTGGGTCTCTGTAATGCTACCTGCATGATTCAGTCTCTCCTCAATTTGCTTCTGTGGCAGGCTAGCTGTACACATAGTCATTTGTTGGTCTGGGCAAGATTTTATGAGATGTGATGAATGTATGAAATATTAGGAGTATACTAGGAACCACAGCTGTTACGCCTTGCTGCATTGTTAATGGCTCCTTAAAATCAGAGGCCACTACACACAGCAGCACATTTAGACAGGAAACACTGCAATTATCTGGCTTCACCACTCCATTGCAAATCTGCTAGTACATTACAGTTTATAAGCCCTAATAGACAGTCATCACCTTTGGCAATGCTTCTACTTGAGAAAAGCCACAATCTGGATTTATTACAAGACAGTTGTCAATGGAGACTGATAGGTTTCTTCTTTTTTCTTTTCTTTTCTTTTCCTTTTTCTTTTCCATTCTGTTTTTTTTTTTTTTTCCATCCTGCAAACCAGGCATCAAAGATTTCAGAGCAGAAATTAAGTGTAGTATAAGGCAGGCCCCTTTAAACATGACTGTTAGTGAAGCTAATTACTACAGGAAAATTGGAGATCATTCATTAGCCTAGCAAGCAAATTAAGGTTTGTTAACAGTGATTTATAATGCCAAGCCTTGGGTAACTGTGCTGGTCCTTTCACATATATGTGTATAGGACCTGACAGTTTATTAACTGTGCCATATCTAAACAGCTTGTCACCAGGGTGCTTTTGTTAAAATGACATTGTATTTTAAATGGATAAACATTTTTACATGAGCAAAATGCATTTTAAATGTTTGGCTTCTGAAGTCAAGTATCAGGAGATAGGTGAAGTGTCTCAAGCTATCTAAGCTTCCAATAACTCTTGTTTACTGCTGGAGCTGACTATAGGAAAATGTGACACTGGGAGTTAAAATAGCACTTTTCCTCTTTAACAAGCCCCAGTTGTGTTTTTTAACCTCTTTTCAAATGATACTCCTGGTGTTTCACAAAGCTGTAAGTTTCTTACGCAATGGATAGGGAGGCATCTAATTTACAATTTCAGGAAAAATATTTTTTTAAAGGAGTTAAGCAAAGGAATGAGTCCTTTGACCTGAGATTCTGATTGATAGCCCATAAGACTCCAGGGCAGTTAAATCTATGAAAAATAAAGGTTGTGTAGGTAGTCAGAGTAAACCCTGGTATTTCATACTGCCCGTGGCTCATTTTATATATAGCTCATGCCAACTAATTCCACATTTCTATAAACTGGAAATCTTCAACAAGAATAGGACAACGTCTTTGAAGCCAGCATTAGAAAAAGAAAAAAAAAAAAAAAAAAAAAGGAAAGGAAAGGAAAAGGAAAAGGAAAAGGAAGAGAAGGGGAAGGAAATGGGAAGGGAAGAAAGAGGAAATAGAGTGACTTTCTGAATTCCATGACAGTGGCCTGTCCATTCCCTCTGGGATTGTGGATACACAACTGCTAAACAGTCTTTGCTGAATCACCTCTGTGACTGACAAGATACACTAGCCATGCAAGAGAACGAGAGTAAAGCCTCAATATTTCTATGGGCTACACCCTGAGTAACACAAATATAAAAATTATTCATTATTAATTTCCGAGAAAGGCAGACTTGGCCACTCAATTGCAATGTGGACTTCTTTCACTGCTGACACTGAAAAGCAGTGTTCATTAGGTACTAAGGGACCCATGGCCTTGCCTTCTATGGTTCAAAGGAGAGCAAAGAGAGGCAGCAAAACCAGTCACAAGCACTGGCCCCACATGGCAAACATTTAGGTGTAAGGTAGCCAGAATCATGGATCTTGGCATATCAGAACCAAAGGCCTTTAATAAGCAATTAACTAGTCCTGTGACTTGTAACACCTTCTTTTTTTCCAAAACGATTTATATTTTCCAAATCTGAGGGGTCAGGAGAGGGCTGGAGGGGACAGGAAGACTAGGCCCAGGGCTATTTCCCCACATCCATCAGGAGCACCTGCACTTTGTTCTTATCTCCTCAATTAGAGTTCGCAACAGCCAACAACAAAGACTCCTGTGGACAGCAGATGTTTAAAAATACCTGGCCTATTTCCCAATGGAAATGCTCAGAAGACAAGAGTGTGGAGGGGTGAGTGGTAACTAGAAATACCATCTGATCCTTTCTCATCCGACTACCCTGTTCACCAAATTTCTCAATTCCTTTGTACCGCATGAAAAAGTTGAAACTAAAACTGTGGAGCTAGAAGACAATTTCCTCAGGGTGAGCTGGAAGAGGCCTCTCACTGTGCAGATCCTGCAAAGGATGAAATGTCTACAAACCAGAACTGAAACTGTAACGTTCACATCGTTGGGGTATGTTGCTCATGGCTCACTGATCCTGTTCCCAAAATGAAGAGTAATCATACCCCGTCAAAAACAGAAAAAAAGAAAAGGAAAGGAAAGGAAAGGAAAGAAAAGGAAAGAAAAGAAAAAGAAAAGAAGGAAGGAAGGAAGGAATGAAGAAAGAAAGAAAGAAAGAAAGAAAGAAAGAAAGAAAGAAAGAAAGAAAGAAAGAAAGAAAAACGGAAAATACAATGATATTTTTAGTCTAAGGGTCCTGAAATTAGGGTTTACTGGTGACTATGCAGAGGAGCCTGTCCAAACAGAGATACTCAGTCCAGATATACACTGACCATTCAGGGTAACTAAGATTAATTCTGTGGTTTCTAGTCTTATCAAAACACCTACTTCAGTGTAGATTTGGATTTTGTTACTTTGTAACAGAAAATTATAGTTCAGGATAGTATTTATTTATTTTTAACTTTTTTTTAATGTTTTTATTTTTGAGACAGAGACAGACAGATCGCAAGCAGGGGAGGAGCAGAGAGAGAGGGAAACACAGAATTAGAAGCAGGCTCCAGGCTCTGAGCTGTCAGCACAGAGCCCGACGCAGGGCTCGAACTCACAGACTGTGAGATCATGACTTGAGCTGAAGTCGGACACTCAACAAACTGAGCCACCCAGGCGTCCCCAGGATAGTATTTTTTAATGTTTATTTATTTTTGAGAGAGAGAGAGAGAGAGAGAGAGAGCAAGAGAGAGAGAAAGAACAAATGAACACGATCGGGTGAGGGGCAGAAAGACAAAGAATCCCAAGCAGGCTCCACACTGTAAGCATGGAGCTTGACGTAGGGCTCAAACCCATGAACCATGAGATCATGACCTGAGCCCAAATTGAGCCGGATGCTTAACCAAATGGGCCTCCCAGGTGCTCCTCAGGCTAGTATTTTAAAGGTTATAGTTCAAACTCATGGTAACTTTTTACCACTGGGAAGAGCAATTGATTTCATTTACCCAAATGTTTCTGCATAGTAAATAGATCATTTCAAAATCACCCAACTCCTTCCCTGGCTTTGTTCCATATTCCCTATAATTAACCTGACACAGGGCTTGATCTCACAAAGCATGGGATCATGACCTGAGCCGAAATCAAGAGTCGGATGCTTGACTGATTGAGCCACCCAGGTGCCCCCTAAGATATTTTATGATAAGCATAAGGCTGAGTTTTAAGGACATACTGAAATTCTCACATGTTTTAACACAGATTTCAATTTGCATGGCAATGTTTTGTTCTTCCCATTATTTTGGCCACCTCCCTAAGCCACCATTGAAGATATACACACACCAAAACTTCTGACTCCCTACTCTAACTTCCAAACTCACCACCTTCCTAAAATCCAACTTCTCCTTCTTGGGATTCCTATTCCAAATAAAAGTAGCATCACGGTCATCAATTCTGGGCTTCACATCTTTCTTATTTTTAACAGATCAGTAGCATCAAGTCCATATCTACCTATAAATCATTCCCTATAATTAACCAACCCAAGTCCAGCCTTTTTCCAGAAACATGATACAGTCAAAGCAATTCCACACAATGTGGAATTCCATTCTCTGTGCTCTTACCTTTGTTGCCTCAAACTTTGTTCCACCTTTTTCTTTATCTGTTGAGAATCTCAATATCCATTAAGTTCTGCACAACTTAATCCTCCTATAATTCATAATTGACCCTTATAAATACTTACATCTTATTTACCTTAAGAACAAAGAAAAGATGTTTAATATATATTTAACAATTAAAATGCACTGTACTCTCCATCTGGTGTGCTGTTTTCTAACTCAATCTTTATCAATGAATCCAAATGACCCAAAACTACTGGAGATCTCTGATGGAACTGAGATTTTTTAAGAAATTTCCATTATAATGGAAACTTGTCAGTAAATAAATAATGGCCAAGAATTCATTTACCCAGAGTTAATTATTAATAAATATAAATATTAGAGTCTTATTTGGGAGACATGTTAAAATACTCAGCATCATTTATCTTTAAGCATTTGACAGGTTACGATTAAATACTTGAATTACAAAATTCTGTCCCAGCAATACCAGCAAGTACTGGCAGGTGGGGAGGAAGATGACTCTGCATGGGGTTGCAATCAAGACCAGGTAGATATAGGTGCATTTGTAAACTTAAAACCCAGAGAAACATTATAAAGGGGAAGAATGTCAGGTTCTCTGTAGAGCCTAAATGCACTTAATTTAAAAAAATTTTGTATAACTTTATTCATTTTTGAGAGACAAGAGAGACACAGCGTGAGCAGGGGTGGGGCAGAGGGACAGGGAGACACAGAATCGGAAGCAGGCTCCAGGCTCTGAGCTGTCCGCACAGAGCCCGACATGGGCTCAAACTCATGGACTGCGAGATCATGACCTGAGCTGAAGTCAGACACTCAACTGATTGAACCACCCGGGCGCCCCTAAATCCACTTCTTTAAATGCGAAGTATCAAAAATATTAAAAGCATCACAGAGGAAGGAAAGGAACTGGGTGGTTTAGGGAAGACTAAATTCCTTGAGAGGGTCCACTGATTTTTCACATCTGTAACCTATCACCTAGAACAGTGCCTGATGGAGAAGGTGCTTAGTACTCAGTGAAAGACAAAAAGTCAGAAGTGTCTGTTAAAAGAAAAGCCCAGTCTTGAAAAACAAACAAACAAAACAAAAAAACGCCCACATTATTCGAAGAAAAACAGGAGATATTTCAGGGTCTGTAGTCAAAAACTTAGAAGATGGCAACGAATTTAATCCTTTTATGACCGTATAGCTCTGATGGAAAGCCACAGGTGAATATTTTGCACCCATTGCCTGTTACCAACATTACAAACACAATTTCTTAAGTAGTAAGACTGCACAGGAATGCACACATCCCATGTTAAGACATGTACCACCACACAATTCCCCTTTATCATATAAAGTGGTAGTTTTAATCATTAGGTAGTAGTGTGTTAGTTTCCTTGATAATCTTAAAGTATGTATATTGATAGATGTGAGGCAACTGAGGAGAATTAAAGTTACTATTTGGTAACAATTATGAAAATATCTCTGGATGACTGAAGTTTACAAAAGCGGGATCCAAGCTATTTGAGACTATGGGCCTAAGACACTTAGATTCACACCTGGAAGAAGGCTGAAAGTTGTCCAGAGAAGCAGGCAGGACACATGACCAGAACAAAGGAAAGCTTCCTTTACACCAGGGGTCAGGTTCAGCCTGACAAGTCAGTCAACTCCTACACCAACAGTGGCTACCAACTACTGGCAGATGGAGTCCAGGGCTTGTAAAGAACGAGTCCAGAATCTTCCTGTGATGACACATCAGACCACTGGCAACCAGGAGATGTTTTTACTGGTCTTGTCACTCTACTGACTTCGCTTACTTCACTCAGGTACACTAGGGTAATTACTCTCCTTTTTGGTGTCAGAGAGCAGCAAATACATGACACAACCTCGTAACACCTGAACGTATTGAACAGATCTTTTCTACCCTCCAGCCCAAACTCAAGAGCTGTTTGCAGTCTTTAAATGACTCAGGTCTGAGGAAGAAAATAAACAAATGGCTTTAAGAGACAAATTAAACAACCATAATACATGGACAGCCTAGAATGGTTCATTCCAACATCATGGTGATCATAGAGGATCACAGACAATGAACTCCATATTTGTTTTTTGTTCACACGTGTAGTAAAGTGGTATACAGCTGACCAAACACACAGTTACAGGCTCCTCAGAAAGGGACAAGAATATAGCAAGAATCAAGTATTCCTGACCTATAGCTACAAATTCCAAAATTTCCTTCTTGCATCACTAATTTCTTGTGGTAATCCTCTACCAACCACAACATCACACAGCCACTTAATGACAGCAAGTTTTGTCCATCACACACTATAATGGGAATAACTGGCTATTAATGAGAGCTGTTCTGTGTGCATGAAACACCTTGTCTCATTTAGAATTCACAACTCTATTAGGTGGGTGCAGACTCTCAAACATCAAATAACCTGCCCAAGGTCACACAAGTAGTCTTCAGATCATTCTGTCTCTAAGTTCTTAATTATCCACTATGCACAATAACACTTCAAATACAAGTATAAGAAGAGAATATAGCCCAAAACATTTAAATTAAAATGAAAACGTGTTCACTGCATTAAGGTTTAAAAAAAAAAAAGAAAGAAAGAAAAACCCTACACACTCCAACAAGTTTTGGTACTCTTGCCAAAAATAAAAAATCAAAAAAAAGCAAATAGATTCCAACCAGTCTATACTTCCATTTATATTTAGAACATGAGCTGGGCTTGAGTATGCAATGAATATATATGTGTGTCTCTCTGTGTGTATAACACCCACATTATTCAAAAGCTCCCAAAAATGTGAAAAGTTTGTTCCAATCCTTCTTTATTTTGTCTACTTTAAGAATCCTTTGCAATATGCTTATGTAAATACTGATTTTAGCTGCTGTTCTCATTTCTCAAATCTTCAGCTTATAAATGAATTGGAAAAGTAACAGACCTAAGCAGACATCTTTGGAACACAAAACCAAAGAGATATAAACAAATATGACTAAAAAGAAAACAAAGGGTTCTTCTTTAAATTTTCTTAACTTATCACTACTGATAAATGAAAAGAACTGAAGGAAGGCAGAATATACTGGCTATGGACACGGGGTGTGGGCTGGCACACGCGTATGCCTGTGTGTGTGTGCGCGTGTACTCCAGTGGGGATTCATTTCATTAGCACACACAATGATCAGCATTTTACCTTAGTTCACTAAAAGCTCTATGAGAGCATAAAATCTAAATGAAAGAAAATCCTGAAGTTAGACTAATGCTGGGGCATGGGAGAGTATTTAAAAAGAGTTCCAGGTTGTTAAACCCAATAGGTGAGTGCCTTCAGTTTTCTTATACCAGAGTTCACATTATGGTTCAATAGCATTAATAGCTCTGTGACTCTGCAGGTGATTTGCCTCCATCCACACTTGAAAGAGATGCTGAAAAGAATTAAGGATAGAGTCGACATCTCACTTACCTGATGCTGAGCCTTCATTACAGACATAAGTAAAGGCTAATATGAAATCATAGATCATAAAGCACAGTGCAAAGAACATGTTAACGCAAAACTACTATAAGTTGTGCATATACTATTTCCACCTAGAAGCATAAAACTCACCAATGCTGATGTTGGCACCTGAAATCAAGTATTATATTTGCTATCGTTGGAATGAAAATTGAAACAGAAGACACTTTTTGATGAGAATTTGGCAGTAGTATCAATGGATTTTGCACTTTGATAACACAATAATCCCATTATTGGAAACACATTCTAAGTAGAGCATTTTTGTCATAGTTGAGAGCTGAACATGCATCTGGGACGTATCTTTTCCATGTAAGCTAATAATACTACAGATTTTTTTATGTAAGCAAAGCAATACTAAGAGCAATTTCACCAAGAGACAAACTTTTATACTCATCCAACAGAGCGTGAATGTAAAAATCATTTTAGATTCATAACTGCAGACTCTTCTCATAAGTGTGTATTATTAAGGAATAAAAAATAAACACTCCTGAAATGAGAAAAATAAGTGACAAAAAGCATAATAAACTTCTTGATGTTTCTAGAGATGACTTTCTTCTTTCAGGGTGATCATACTGACAACAGAAAAAAATACCAGGAACGTTCAGTCTCAAAGTGATCAAGGGCTAAGTTAGTGGTTTTGGCCTTGCTCTACTGAAGAAAGCCAAGAGGGATAATTTAGCTTTTGGACAGAGAAGAGACACTGGCAGTCTCCAGATTTTACTTCCAGCATCTCAACCCACATCCAGCCTGGTGTGAAGGCATGGCAGATGGGCTACTTCTGTTATTTCGACTGCTTCAGCATCCTGCTTGTTTCTGGAAGCATGAATATTCAGTCACAATACGGAGCAAGCAAAAGCGTGCTGACTGTATTAAACAGGTACCAAAAAATCTTTATCCTTCTCCTTTTTCTCATTATCATAGATTAAGATAAAAAAAATCAACATTTAGAAAATGCTACTTCTGCCAAGCTTGGAAAAGACTTATCATTCAATGAAATGATGCTGGTTTTCATATATTTAATGTTATCAAGAGAAATGTGTGGGCAGAAGAAAACCAGCATAATTAGCATTTTAGGGGAAAGGAATTTAAAGGCAACTAAACTGAATCAGTAATTATTTTCCACTTTGTTTTATTTTCATTATTTCATTATTTTCTCAGAAAATGCTGAGCAGGCAGAGTAACAATGCTCATCATTCAGAAATGCTTCCTTTAAATACCACCAAAAAAAAAAAAAAAAAAAAAAAAGACCCTCCACACTGGCATGTTTTCCTGTTGTGTAAATAATGCCTATTTGTAACTCTTGTTTACTTATATCTTGAAAAAGATTATTGAATCCAAAAAGGGTAATTTTGCTATAAATAAAAGAAATGAAGTGACAATTTCTCTATGAGAGAATTATCTATGTGATAATCCCTGAGGTAGGACACCATCCCACCCCTCCCAAAGGACAAAGAAATGTCTAGAAATAACATAATACACTTATATTTGCTAAAATGAGGAGTTCCATGATTGCTGAAAGGAAATCTAAAGGCCACGTACTCAGACTGTAAGGGAAAACATCCATTAAACCACCACCTCTCACCAAAATAATTTTTTAAAGAAGGCAATTCCCTACATATGTGGGAAAGTTCTTTAAGAGATCTTACAAGTGGGGGCACCTGGCTGGCCAAGTTGGGGGAACGTCCAACTCTTGATCTCAGGGTTGTAGACTGGAGCCCCGTGTAGGGTGTGGAGACTACTTAAACATAAAAATCTTTTAAAGAAAAAAAAAGAGAGAGATCTTAAAAGTGAGTAAAAACCTCAGGGCATAATCTGAATTCCATCCTCCACATGACATGGCACTTGTCACTAAAAAAAAACAAAACCATTTATGTAGGAAAGTGGCATGAGCCAATCAGGTCTCCTTTACACTGCCAGGTGAGAAGGAAATGTACTGGCTACGAGACCCACATCGCAGACTGACTCATGATCTACGAGGCCCGACAGGTTATGTCTTTTAAAAATAAAATAATCCTACTAAAAGGATGGCTATCAGTCTGCTCTTTAGGACTGAGAGGGGACTTCTTAGGTTTTTTTTTTTTCACATCCTAATGAGCGAACATTATAGAAGTAAATCAATGCCAACGCAAGGCACACATGTGCAAGTTGAGATAAACTTACGAAGTAGCCTGTTCCCAAGCTGGAAGGAGCTGAACTCTGCAATAAAGCATAAAGACAAAGTGGAAAATCAGCAATGGTTTTTAACACGTTCCAATCCACACAGCTCATTACCAGCCCTTTGCGGGTTTTTCATCGCTACATCACATCACTAGTGTATGCTGCCCCTTGTCATCTGCTACTGATACAAACACCGTGTTGGCTTAATTTTCCCCTTTACATCTCTCAACAACTCAGAGATGCTAACGTGCTATTTACTGAATTCCAAGCTTCTGCGGTGGACGTAATTGCCAATTTATTTGACAGGCAGCTGGGTAATGAATTAATGATGGCATTTCGCCCTGCACTGAGACTAAACAGACACGCATCAGCCTGCCTCCCTGACTTGCTGACATTCAATGCCCTGGTCTCAAGCTACTCAGTTTTGTGGCCGCAAAGGGGCAGGCAAGAGGAAAAAGCCCAGACTGACTTGAAAATAAAAGCCCAGTGGGTTTGGATGACTTTTCCAGTGTATGACCTACTTGCCAGTTCATTCCCTAAAGGCATCAGTTAGTACACACAGAGCGCTTTTCAAAAATGAGACATTTTGTAAACATAATTAGTAGAATAAAATGCAAAGAATGTGTGGGTAAAGGGAAGCCATGAAAAGCAACATTTTTCTGAAGGTTTTAGTCACAAGAATTATCAATTTAGGCTTCCATAGTTCTGACACACAGAAGACTTAAACAAATAATATTAATTCTGAAAGGCTTGCAGGGCACCATTTCTTTGGGCAAAGAGGCCCAAAAGAGAACTTGGGTTTTGTTTTAGACTTGTCTGTGATTCATGCTTGTTTGTACTTCTGGGTTTTTTTTGCTTAAAACCTCCCATTACAAATTCTTTAATTTTTAGTATCCTTTTTGTGAACAAGAAAGGCCCTAAGTATAAATAAGCTTGAGACAAAAGGAATGCTAATG
Source organism: Panthera leo (assembly GCF_018350215.1). Taxonomy (NCBI): domain Eukaryota; kingdom Metazoa; phylum Chordata; class Mammalia; order Carnivora; family Felidae; genus Panthera; species Panthera leo. The sequence goes on along the minus strand of NC_056694.1, from coordinate 13,109,059 downwards.
CTAAGACAGTCTCCTGGTCTTGGCTAAGTGTCCTTGCACTGGCAGGGCCTTTTCCCTGACTAGCTTGGATCAGGGGCTACCCCCTTCCTGGGGCAGGCTGACTTCCGCCTACAAGCAGTACTCACTCAGTTCATCCCTAGCTATTATTCCACCTACGTGTTCTGTCCCTGCTCTGCAAACTACAGGTAGCAGGGACCATCTGGTTAACTCATCACTGCTTCCCCAGTGCTTGGCACACAGGATGCACTTAGTAAGTATTCGTTGAATTAATGTATAAATAAATAAGTGGATTGAATGGGGGGGAAAGAAGGCTTAGGTGAATTTAAAACCTCTGAAAATACAGTAGATGGGAATCTTCCTGCCTTTAAACTGTTTCTGAGAAGGAAATACAGTGCTGGTAAGTATCAACAGCATCCACAACAAAAAAAGAACAGTACGCTCCAGGGCATTCCTAAATGCACTTCCCAAAGCAAAACTTTCTTCACCTTGATGTTTCAGAGAGACTCAGGGGGAATAAAGGACAATAGATGTGTGATCTTGCACACCGGACTTGGTTTAAAAAAATCTTGCTGCATTCCTGATCCCATAAATGGTACATAGGGAGATCCACTGTAGCCATGGAGACAGCTTCTCCTAGCAGTGATTAGCCATGTGACCGCATCACCTGTGTACAGCACCCACAGCCTTCCACGGAGCAGAGGAAGGCAAAAGCCAACTTAGGTCTCCACCACCCTGGAGTCATGCCCCTGGGAGGTAAACTCATTTTAGGATGAATTACTCAGAAAGAGCATGGGATTTGTTTATTTCAGGTTTTTTTCCCCTTCCTGCAAATGCATTTTATCCCAGAAGCAGAAGTACCCCTCCAAACCCACCTCCCACCCCCACATACATATCATCTTATTGTATACCAAAGAAAATTACATCCTTCAGGTCTCGGAAAGCTCTGTTATACTCATTTTGCATATATATTGTACATTACTCAGGGAGCTGGGTGGAGAAGAGGGCTTTGTTGTGCATATTTGTTCTGGCTATTGTTTATGCAGGTCTGACTGAATGAGGGAACAGTGGGTATCATTTCAATTTCTGATGTCAACATCAAATTACTTATTTAATTTCATGCCTGGCGAAGCATTGTATAGCTACACGCAGAATCATTTCACTTCATTTGTTATGCTGTGTTTTCGTGGCGATTGGCTTGCCTTCCAACTGACAGCTTTAATTACGACATGAATTTGATTGCACTGCCGAGGAATTAACATAATGCAACAAAGCATTTAAGCACCCTGCCTTATACCACCCCCCCCACACACACACATACAAATACAGACAGACACATGAAAGAACATAGACACTGTATCCTCCCGTGCATTAAAAGCCCATTAGAGTTTCAGTATTTGCTAGAAAGCATACAGAACCTTATGGTCAGAGGATACTCACATTTGTCAACCCACTGTACTCACCTCTTTTTCTATACAGAAAAAAGTTGGGGGCATTAAGCTGTGTTTTTGGGACCTGGCAAAAAATTCTGTAAAAAAATCCTTCTAATCTTTACCTTTACCAAACACCCATAGCATTGACATTTCTTCCCTGCCTACTCCCTTCTCCACCACATTTTTCTCGGCCAATTGCCAGCCCCCTTCAATCACTGGAGATTTTGAAAGAAATAACATCTCTGAAAGAGGTATCTTCTTGTCCATTACTACAACTTCAAGAATCTTGCTATGGCCTTGTATTCAGTGGGACACTATTCCTGGTCAACAATAAGACCTTCAGCGTCAGATAAAGATAACAGAAGTTCTGAGACCAGCCACAGGCAGGAGTCAGGGTTTCACTGCCAGCTCATGACACACATCACATCCCTTAGGCCTTGCTATCCAGAAGGTCCACAAGAGTCTCGATCATATGCCTAATCCAAGTTTGTATCTCAATACAGATGCAAGTATTTGAAAGCATTAACCTTTTTCCCAAGTCAGAAATTCCATGAACACCTGGAACCATGGGCAAAAACAGACTATGCTACAAAAATGAAATAGATGTCTAGAAACAGCCTTCCTATGATTTGAAATGCATTATGTTGTCTATTAATTTACAGATGTGCATTTAGGGATTGGCACCGATTTCTCATATAGGAAAGAGACAGACAGCAAGGTAAAAGGCCTAGGAAAGCAAAGAGGTTGTGATGCCCTGACCACTGAACACTTGATAGAATCAAGCTGATTTCAACTTTCTGTGTTGCCCCAATCCATATCTAATGAGAAGGGGTCTTTCTTTTTTGTTTTGTTGGAGGGGGAAGGCAAACTCTCTCCAAACTATATAGCAAAAATTGTCATAGAATCGAGAAAAGGCAAGGAGTGAAAATGAGGCTTGAAAAACTAATGAGATGTTTTAAAAAAGAATGCAACAAACAAAACGTCCTTGGATTCAAAAGCATTCGAAATAATACCATACACCCATGTTTAGGCAAATACATCTGTTGAATAATGAAAAAGGCTTCATTCTTATTTGTTTCAAATGGCAGAGATGCCAATTCATTCATACTTTCAAGACACAAGGCAGAAATGTTAGGTGTAGAGAGACTGAGCAAACAGAGTAAGAGAAAGTGTTTAGCAATGAGAGGACAAGGATATGAGGAAATGCCAGCCCACTGGCTATCTGATATGTGATTTCCGGGCTCATTATCAGCCATCTCCTATTTCACATGGTCTTTTCATTTGGCTGTTGTTTTTTTTTTTTTTTTTTTCCCAGGTTTGACCACACTGCTCCCGCAATCTGCAAATTACCCGCCTCGATCTCATTATGTTGCAAAGGAGAGCTTTCTTACAAACACACTCTGCCTCCATTTTCAAGCTACATGGGCTGCAGGAATAGTAATGGGATGCACAGTTGAAAGACATTTTCCAGGAGGTAGAACACTGCTGCTGACATTCAAGTGTGCAAGTGGATATTCATTAAACTCTCATTCTACTCTTCCTCACTGCTCCCCACCCGACTTTCTTTCCATCTCTGTCACTAAGCTATCATGGAAGGTACTCATTAAACTCATGAAGTTAACATTTCTGTTTTAACGGCTTACCTACAACAAGGGATTTCAAAATTGATTATCCATCCAAAAAAGATGTGCTCCATTTATCAGACATCTACACAGAAAGGCCACGGCTACTATTACAGCTGAGTATGGGATGGATGTGTACTCCACCTCTCAATGAGAATGTGTGCTCTGACCCTAGGGCGAATTTAAATAGAATATTTTAAAATTCTTCCACATCACCAATTGTGTCTGACATCCTTGCCTACCCACCTCCCTGTTATGCTTTTCTCTGTTGGGAGTAAAACACGGAGGATCATGGCTAAGTACATTTCTTGTGAAGGCCACACAACAAGCTCATTCATGGATTTTCTGTAGCATTTGAAAAAACAATGACAATTACAAAAACTTGAAATCTTAATCCTAGGAAATGTGTCTCGGGGATAAGATTATTAATAGATGATGAAGACACAATATAAATTTGAATGGGAAATTACTACTAGGGGAATTCAAGGAAAAACAGGCCGAAAATTAAAATGAGAAATACTGTGCTCGCTTCGGCAGCACATATACTAAAATTGGAACGATACAGAGAAGATTAGCATGGCCCCTGCGCAAGGATGACACGCAAATTCGTGAAGCGTTCCATAATTTTTTAAATTTCATATATTAAAAAAAAAATAAAATAAAATAAAAAAATCAAAAAAATAAAATAAAATAAAATAAAATAAAATACATAGGGAAAAAGTTAAAAAAAAAAAATAAAAAAATAAAATGAGAAATACTACATGATCCAAGAATTCCATTACCGTATTTACCCAAAGAAAATGAAAACACTAATTTGAAAAGAGATATATATAGATCCCTGTGTTTACTGCAGCATTATTCACAAAAGCCAAGATACAGAAGCACCCCAAACCCATCCACAGATGAATAAAGAAGTGGTCTGTCAATCTATATATCTATCTATAAAAGGAGTATTCTATCTATATAAAAGGAGTATTATTCAGCCATAAAAAAGAATGAGATCTTGCCATTTGGGACAACATGAATACACCTAAAAATATTATGCTAAGTGAAATAAGTCAGACAGGGAAAGACAAATACCATATTATTTCACTGATGTGGAATCTAAAAAAAACAAAGCAAGTGAATAAACAAACAAGAAAACAGACTCTTAAATACAGAGAACTGGTGGTTGTCAGAGGAAAGGTGGATGGGGGTAAAATAAATAAAGGGGATCATGAGGTACAAACTTCCAGTTACAAAAAAACCAAGTCATGGAGGTGAAAAGCACAGCACAGGGAACACAGTCGATAAGAGTGTAATGATGCACTATTGTAGTGAGGAATGCATGATGCACAGAATCATCGTATCAACCAGAAACTAACATAACAAACACTACACTAATTATATGTCAAAAAAATTCTACAGATAACAAAATAAACAAAAATAATAAAACTAGCTTTTCAACTAAGAAATTTTGTAATTTCATACCACAAAAGTTAAAAAAAAAACTAGTGGGTGGGAATTTCAGGGAACATGTGATATTTAGGGAAAGCATTTGTTTTTGTTTTCTTTTTTTGTTTGCCATCATTATTATTGATTGCTTTTGGTTTTTAATAAATAATAGATGTGATTTAAAAAAAAATAGGGGGCAACAACTTGAAAAAAGCATTAGTTATGGAAATGGACCCTTCTAACTTCAATTTTCAACCCTCTATTCCAACCCCTTTCACGTAGTCACTGGCTCTCATCTATACTCCTTGTCTTCTGGCTTCTTTACCTCTCTGTATTCTTGGTCTTATCTTTATCTGTTGTTTCATATAAAGGGCAAATAAAGATTTTAAAGTAAAAATTAGAAAAACAGACCTTTTAACATCTTCCAGTGCAAAAAAAAAATGACTATCCTCAAAGTCACAGAGACTTTTTCTGACTGCACCCCAGCTGGGATAATGGTTTTTCCCCTGCTTTCAGACTTCAACTGAAACATGGACTCTTCCTGGGTCTCAAGCCTTCCAGCCTTTGGACTAGAATTACACCATCAGTTCTCCTGGTGATTAGGCCTTGGACTCAGACTGGAACTAACCAGTGACTCTTCTGGGTTTCCAGCCCGCTGACTACAGACCTTCAGACTTATCAGCCTCCGTAGTTGTATATGATTATACACACTATTGGTTCTATTCCTCTTGAGAACCTTGACAATAAAACAACCTTACGTGGTACGGGTGCTGCCAAAGTTTGTACTAGAATGGCCTTATTTGGACAATGGGTCTTTGTAGATGTAATTAAGTTGGGGTCATACTAGATTAAGGTGGTCCTAAATCCAGTAACTGCTGTAGTAACAAAGAGAAGAAAGGACACACAAAGCTACAAATTGAGCAGAAGGCTGTGTGAAGACAGAGGCAGGTACTGTACTGATACAATTATAAGTCAAGGAATGCCAGAGGCCACCGGAAGCTAGACGAGGAATGGAAGGGTCCTTCCTAGAGCTTTCAGAGGGATCATGGCCCTGCTGACACCCTTAATGTTGGAATTTTAGTCTCAAAAACTATGAGATAATAAATCTCCATTATTTTAAGCTACCAGCTTGTGGTCTTCAATTACAGTAGCCCAGGAGACTCATGCCATGCCTAGCCTCCTTATCATACACTAGAAGAGATCATGTGATCAACCCCTGCGTTCAGTCACTATATTCCAGCCGCACTGGCCTTATTTCTTCCCCTGAAACACGTCATGCTTGCTCCTGACTCAGGCCCTTGAGCCTGTGGTTCCTGATGCCTAGGATGCTCTTCCCACAGATCTTCACAGGGCTACCTCTTTCAGGCTCTGGTTTAAATATCGTCTACAGAAAGGCCTCATCTGATCACCTGGTTAAAACAGCAACACATGCCCTTCAGCCCCTCATCACTGTCTTGTTTACCTGGTAAAACACATTCTGTCAGAAACAGTTATGCTCACAGCTCACATGTCTGTCGTCTGCCTCCCCAACAGAATGCAAGGCTCATGAGGACAGACTTCATCCTGTCCACTAGTCAACCTCAAGCGCACAGAATTATACGCAATCCAGTTAAAGTACCGGATGAAAATTTCTGGGCAGTCAAAATGCTGACACATCCAGGCAAACGCATGAATATATGGCTCTGGAATAGAAAAGGGCAGAAACAAACTGTCAGGGAAAAGGGAAAATCTAACACAGATCTTAAAAAGAGAGAGAAGAGAAGAAACAGAACATCAAGAATACTTTACAGGCCTGGATTAGATCAGATTTTCTTCTTAACTAAGGGAAACTCATGGATGGTGTGGCCCCTGTCTGTTTCTTCCTTAATAAGAGTGAGCCAACCTAGGACAGAGTAAAACCTCAGTAAAAGTTTGGGGGGAAGGTGGGAAGAAAGGAGGCTGGGACACACGCTTGCACAAGTGAATGAATGACTGTGTGGTGGGACCCACAAACATGGGGAGTTTTTGGGTATCTCAAAAAGATGTAGAAAAAAGTGCCCCAATTATGATGTTAAATGGACTAAATGGCCTCAGAACAATCAGATTAGACAACTGTTTAGCACAGTACTTACTACAATTCAATCTCTTTTCATGATTTTCTGAAACGTTTCAATTCCTTCAAGTATTGAGCCCTTCAAAAGTACTAAATATTGTTCTCCCTTCTCATAACTAAAAACCTGACCCAAAAACCATTCACAGAGAAACGAGCCATATCCACATACTCATTTCAATAAGCCATTAAAGAAGTCTACTTGCATAGGATGGTGGGAAGAGTTTGCTAGAGAAAGTGACATTGGGGCTGGCAGAAGGAAAAGAGAAAAAAAAAAAGATCCAAAAGAGAAAACAAAGGTAGGAAGATTTGAAAGTGCATACTATTTAAGAAAACAACAGTGGTTCAGAGGGACTAAGCCTAAGGTACAAAGATGGGGAAGGAGAGGGGGGGCAGGAAGATAAAGGGGAAGCTTCAGACTTCCTTGAGGGGCTCTGCAGACAATCCTCAGGGGTGTAGACTTTGTCTAAAATATCTTAAACAAGGCAGTTTAATTGTGAGCTCTGATTCTCAGAAAAACAGCTCTGGAGGCAGTGCAGAGCACAGTACAGAGGAAACAGAGACGGGGTAGATGACACCAGGAAGAGGCCACAGGAATTCTCTGTGTGCCAAAGAGTAGGGCATCTGACGTATCAGCGGTGTCAATGAGAATATAATCATACCCAAATACCTCTTCACAAATACAGTCAGTAGATAAATGAAAGTGACCAAGGAGACAGGATAAGGAGATGGAGGAAGGGACTGAGCTTGACTCCGAGGATACGAGCTCCGGGATCCAATACCAGGACAGGGAAGCAAGAGGGATGGACGGTTCAGGTTGGAGATAAACAGGTAAGGTGACATGGGTAATAAGGGTTTTGTTGGGGAGGAAGAGTCCTATTTGTCATGACGGGAATAAGCAGGTCTTGTCAAATGGACACTTACAAGGAATTCAAATTTAAGAGGGCAGTAAGGCTATTAAGGGAAGTTCTAAATCTGATACAAAAGGATGATTCCAGAATGAGTATTTTTGAGCACGGTGGATGTGCCAAGAACTGTGCTACGTGATTCAAATAGCACGGTGCCAAGTGATCTTTAAAGGAGACCCACAGGGCGCTTGGGTGGCTGAGTCAGTTAAACCTCCGACTCCTGATTTCGGCTCAGGTCATGATCTTGGAGTTTGTGAGTTTGAGCCCCGCATCAGGCTCTGCACTGATGGTGCAGAACCTGCTTAGGATTCTCTCTCGCTGTCTCTCTCTGCCCTTCTTCCGCTCTCGCCCACACGAGCGCTCTCTCCCCTCTCAAAATAAATAAATAAAGAATACTAAAATTAAAAAGTAACACAGGAGACCTACAAGGCAGGTCAAAGTATGCCCATTTCACAGAAACAGAAACCTAGACTGGGAAAGATCAAGTTCTTTGCTCAAGGTCACACAGAAAATAAGTAACTAAACTGCTCTTAAAACTTGGTGTGTTAGTAATGAATGCCCAGGATCATTTCATAATTTGAGGATTTGATTTACTAAATTTATAAGTAAATTTAGCCCCTAAATTCTGACAACTTCCTCAGTGACAAAACTCTGTGTAAGTCAGAAGCAATACTGTCCCCCTTGAACAACTCATCATGAATATTTATATACTCAATTATTCCCCTTAACTTTTTCCTTAGTGACTAACCTCAACAAGTTACCGTGTCTCCTTGATGTGGACAATCTGAGAGTCCTCGTAGACAATTATTCCCTTCTGGAAATACAGTTTGGGAATACGTAATTTAGAAAAGCCAAGCACATTTGGTTTTGAAGCTTTAGCCATGAGTCAAATCCTCCAGCCACACTGCAGTTCTTTATTCTTTCTCTTTTTTGCCTGTCCAATTCAAAGTAACTAAGCTGGAATAATATAATATCTTCATTAGTTGCACTCGGGAGTGAGTCTCAATTGCCAAAGCTTCTAAAAATAACTGAAATGCAGGAAAGACAGGGGAATTTTTATCTCAGCTGAAAAACCAGGCGTGGGCACGATGGACTCACAGGGACCAGATACGTTCTTGCACCTTAAGCAACAACAACAACAACAACAACAAACCAGACAAAATGTATGAGAAGAGGGATTTTAGAAACTGGGCAGTAGGCATGGCAAGACAGTGATCTTCGAGACGAGGGAAGCAGATGAGATGACCCTAAAAACTGCCCCAGCTTAACACCTGGAGAGAGTTTTGATGCCACAGTAGGGCAACTGAGAGGTGGCCCAGGTAGAGCCCAGAAGTACCCCAAGTTGAGAAGACAGAACTGGAGGAAGCCAAGGCAGCTGGAATTTGCAAAGCAGAAGATGGTAGAGAAGAGACCTTCACAGGGACAGAAACGTGGAAGCTGCGAAAAGGTCCCCTCTGGTCTTTGCCTGAATACCTACCAGCACATCTGCTGGAGAAAAGCACCCCAAACGAGGGGAACAACCACTGGAGAGGAGCAGGCAAACAATCCCCAGGGCTCACATAGGGCAGAAAATGGTATTTCCACCAGCTGTCAGGGTTCAGAAAAAATCGCGTAATGCACCAGGAATCAGGCAGAGTATTCAGTACTGGGGAAGTAATTAGCCTTAGCCTAAAGGCTGCTCTGGTTCCACCCAGGAAAACATAAAAGCAAACCTCAGAAAAATCAAACTATTTCCAAGTGACATAACTGCATCCCAGAATAAAGCTCAAGAAAATTTACAGGAACCCATAATATCCAGCAACCAACAAAGAGAAATTCACAATGTCTGGCATCCAAAAAAAACAAAAACAAAAACAAAAACAAAACTGTCAAGCATGCAAAGGAGACAGAAAATAACAATTCATAAGGGGGAGAAAAACCAACCAACAGTGGCAGACATGGAAATGACACAGATTAGTAGACTAAGGGCCTTAGAACAGTTAATAACTACTTTCCACATGTTCAAGAAACTAATGAAAGCAAAAGCACGGGAAGGAGAGCCATGGTAAACGAAAACAAGACTAAGCGTGGTCTTTCAGTCCATCTCCTCATTGTCTGATAGTTACTGAAGTAATTAGTTTCTAATTCCCTTTTAAGAAAGACTAGGGGTATCTTCATTCTTGAAAATATTGTGTGGGTAGGTGCTGCCTTGGTTCCAAAAGAATCACTTTGTGGCTTGACTTCCTTGGCAAAGGTTTTCATCTCTGCAAATTTTAGATGCCAATGGGCCTGAGGTAAGAATCTGCAACCTCAGAACTGCTCACGCAAAGCAAGTAAGTGGCTGGAGGTTTTGGAAGATCTCGTTAAAGGCCAACTACTTTTTTTCCTTTTCTTTTTCTCTGTCATTTATCCTTTCATATTTTGATACTGTTGTTGCGAAAGGTAGGAATTTTAAAAATTAATAAGTCACATGAGCTCAAAGTATTGCACAGACTGGATCCACATAAGATTTTCAGGATTGTTACAGCCCTCATTTTTTTTTTTACATTATTTTATTGTGGTAAAAAAAAAAATATATATATATTTATTTATTTATGTATATATATATATATATATATATACACACATATATACACACACACACATATATATGTATATATATACATATATATACACGTGTATATATATACATATATATACACATATATGTGTATATATATGTATATATATATATACACACAACATAAAGTTTGACATTTTAGCCATTTTTAAGTGTATAATTTGGGCATTAATTACATTCACATTGCTGTGAATGTATCCAAAAACTATTTCATCACCCTAAACAAAAACTTAGTAACCGTTCACCCATAGCTCCCAATCCCTCACTTTCCCCAACTCCCGTGACTGGTCCCTCCCTGTTAATGTCCTTTCTGCTTTCTGTCTCTAGGAATCTGCATATTCTAGGTTCCTTAAATAAGTGGAATCATACAATACTAGCTTCTTTCACTTAATATAATGCTTTCAAGGTTCTGGATCATGCATGAGAACTTAACTCCTTTTTTATGACTAAATAATATTCCATTGTCCATATATGCCACTTTTCATTTATCCATCCATCTACTGACAGACAGGTGGGTTGTTTCTACTTTTGGTTATTGTGAATAATGCTGCAATAAAAATAGGCACATAAATATCTCTCTGAGCAACTATTTTCAATTTGATTGGATATATACCTAACAGTGGAACTGGTGGGACATATGGTAATTTTATATTTCATTATTTAAGAAATTGCCAAGCTGTTTTCCATGGTGGCTGTACCATTTTCCATTCACACCATCACATGTAAGGGTTCTAATTTCTCTATATCCCTGCCAACACTTATTCCCCCCACCCACCCTTTTTTATTATAATTATCCTGGCAGATGTAAACAGATATCTCATTATGGCTTTGACTTGTATTTCCCTGATGACTGTGATGACGACAATCTTTCATGTGTTTACTGGCCATTTGTATATCTTTTCTGCAAATGTCTCTTCAAGTCCTTTTCCCATTTTATTTATTTGTTTGTTTGTTTGTTTTTGAGAGAGACAGAGACAGAATGTGAGTGGGGGAGAGGCAGAAAGAGAGGGAGACACAGAATCCGAAGCAGGTCCCAGGCTCCGAGCCGTCAGCCCAGAGCCCAACGCAAGGCTCGAACTCACAAGCTGTGAGATCATGACTCGATCTGAAGTCGGTCACTCAACCAACTGAGCCACCCAGGCGCCCCCCTTTCCCATTTTTAAATATTAAACACTTACCAGTTATATGATTTGCAAATATTTTCTCCCATTCTATAGGGATTTTTTTCACCTTCTTGATAATGCCCTTTGAGATGCACAAATGGTTTTGGTTTGGATGAAGTCCAATTTTCCTATTTTCTCTTTTGTTGCTCATGGTTTTGGGGCTATATCTAAGAACCCACTGCCAAATTAAAAATCATGAGATTGACCCACATTTGCTTCTAAGAGTTTCATGATTTCAGTTCTTATACATAGGCTACTGACTCATCTTGAGTTAATGTGTGTACATGCTGTGATGCAGGGGTCCAAATTTATAATTTTATGCCTTTGCACCAGGAAATCTAGTTGTCCTGGCATCATCTGTTCAAGAGAAAATATCCTCCCACCTGAATGGTCTGAACACTCATACCAAAAATCAGTTGGATACAGATGTATAGGCTTGTTTTTGGAGTCTCAATTCTATTATTGCATTGGTTTATATGCCTATTCTGATGGCAGTATCATACCGTTTTGATTACTGTAGCTTTGCTGATAGTTTTAAAATTGGTTAAGTGTGAGTCTCCCAGCTTTGTTCTTCTTTTCCAAGATTGTGTTGACTACTAAGGTTTCATGCCATTCCACATTAAATCTGAGTATCTGCTTTCTCCTGTTTGCAAAAAAGGATGCTGGAATTTTCAGAGGAATTGCCCAGAATCTGTACGTTGTTCTGGGTAGGATTGACATCTCAATGATATTAAGTCTTCCTAACCATAAATGCAGGCTATCTCTTGCATATTTCTTTTTATCTAATGAAAAGTGAATTCAAGGCAACCAGTCAAAAGATCTCAATGACTGCACAATACTGTACTCCTGTCCCCTGACTTAACATGGTTTTCATTTCTCTACTCTGTGACGAAATTATGATTAACTGGAATAATCCTGGCAAAATTTCCAGGGTTAGTAAGATCTCATATTAAAATCAAAACAGGGGGCACCTTCACTGAGCATGGAGTCTGCTTCAGATATTCTCTCTCTGTCTCTCTCTGTGTCTCCCCACCTCCTTCCACCCCTCCCTCCCCCTCTGCCCCTCTCCCCTACTTGCGTGCTCTCTCTCAAATTAAAAAAAAATTCTCTCTCTCTCTGCCCCTCTGCCCTGCTTGCACATGCATGTGCTCTTTAAAATAAAATTTAAAAATTAAATCTTAGAGGAGCTACGTAAGTATTGAGTATTGTTAACAACTTAGTATTTCTTACTGTACTGAATACTTACTGTATTCAACTAAGTATTTCTTACTTAGTATTTCTTACTGTTACGGTTTTACTGTTATAATTTATAGTTCCATCACAAAGTTAATGAAATATAAAAACACACAAAGAAATATTCTTATACACAGACATACACAGCGAAAGACTGAGTTAGTATTAGTTGTATAATGGATATTAAACCTTATTAGAAGAATGGGATGCAATTAATTACAATTAAGACATTAAGAGTACCAAAGAAATAATTATACTCTGTTTATTCCACTTAATTCTTTCCAGAAGTCAATGTTCTCTATATCAACTCTCACTCTAAATCTCTCAAATTTTCCTGAGAGGTGGAGGAAGATGGCTGTGTCCTGAGAGGGTCTACCTTGGATGATGGAGAAATGGATGGGAGACGATTACAGGAATGACGCAAAGTTGTGCAGTGCTCTCTAACCTTTTATGCTGAGGAACACCCCTTAGTTAAAGTTTTGAGCACACTCCTAAAATACATGTGTTTATAAATTATATACATGAACTACTTCCACCTCATTAAATTAAGTATTAGGAAAGTTTAATTTCCTTTGTTTTTAGACACAAAATAAATAAGTTCTAATATGTTTTTTCTTGCAACACACTGGATCATCTTGTACACCATGATGAAGACAACTGCTTTAGAGTATTAAAAAAAAAGAGGGACGTCTGGGTGGCTCAGTCGGTTAAGTGACCGACTTTGGCTTAGGTCATGGTCTTGCAGCTTGGGGGTTTGATCACGCATTGGGCTCTGGGGTCTGTGCTGACAGCATGAAGCCTGGAGCCTACTTTGGATTCTGTGTCTCCCTCTCTCTCTGCCCCTCCCTCGCTCACTCATGCTCGCTCTCTCTCTCTCTCTCTCTCAAGTATCAAAAACATTAAAAAAAACTGTTTAAAAATCATTTAAAAAAAGGAAGACAAAGGCCAAAAGGTTTCTGCTCCTTATTATATGTCCTAATTCTGCTTATTCTTCTTAAAACTCAGAGACTCTGAATTTCTGTCTCTTTCTTGAGAGTACTATCTCACTTAATCTGTGAATGTTCCTTTGTTGTTACTACTAATAAAAACTTCTCCCTGAATGGTCATTTTATAAGAAAGCTTCCAAGTGTTGCCTTCAGGGGTAAAGATGGGTCAAGAATCTTGTCATGTGACATGTTAGGATAGAAGAAAAGAGAGCCCAGAGGATCAGGTGCTCTCGGGAGGTGGCAAAGGGGAATCTGCCCTGTTGGCAGGTAGGAGGCTGGAGAGTGGGAGGAGGCAGGTCTAGGGGGGTGACAGAGCCCTCAGGAGGTACGGTGTGTTATCACAAGGATTTTTCCTTTGCAAATCAGTCAGGAAATAAAACTCCTTCTCTTGCCAAGTAGGTGGGTGGTTAGCCATCCTCTCTAACAGGAATGAAATGACAGACAGGGACGTTTACCAATGTCACGGGCAAAGATATTACAAAAAGCCCAAAGTTAAATGATGTCATCTTCCAGTGGTAGCACTGCTGGACTACTTTTTTCATTTGCAACATTGACACTGAAAATATTACCACTTCCCCTTGTAATCTCTTATTCCTAAGGCCACAAGTACTCCCGCCCACCTAACAAGTAGTAAAGCACATTTTAGGTCAAACTAGAAAACAGAAGGAAAGTATCTCGCCAGGCTCCAACACGATGCCAGACAGGGTGGACTGTACTATGTGCATAGACAAAGTGACAGGAAGGGATGGTGGTGCTGGGAAACTGAGACTTGACCCAGGGGATGTGTGGTCTGGTGGTTTTGTTTGATTTTTCTTCTTCCCCACTTACATCACTGAGCCTTTCCCGGGAGCTGCTCCTGTGGAAGCCCTTGGATTCTCCGCTGGCGCTTTCACTGTCACTGTCCCTGCAGCTGTTCTGGCCTGGCTTCAGCTAAAGGCAAAAGAAAAGAGGAGAAAGAACAAAGTCAGTGGTCTCCTCACACAACTGTTCTTCAGGTCTTGTCAAAGTGAACAACTTAAGGTCCTGCATTTGAACATTCTTCTCAGCTTCTGAGTAGTGCCAGGCAAGCGGACGCAGGAAGAAACACAGAGAGCAGGCTAAGCAAAACATATACCATAAAATGTCAATGTAAATCTGAGTGAATAAGCCTAAACACACACACACACACACACACACACACACACACACACACACACACACGCCCTGAAAAAAAAATCTAACAAAGGTCCATGAATCTTGGAAATTAATCTTCCCTCTGATTTTTCCTCTATTCCACTGGGGCATTTTTGTCAATAATATAAAGACCAAACACAATGAATTAAAGCCAGATTACACCAACTCTGGGGGCCCGCCTTATTTCCCCTGTCCTCCTCTGAAGAAAGAATACAACAAAACAGAGCAAAAGACAATGTCTTCTTCTAGGAGAAAATGATGAGATGCTCTATGTTATTGTTCAACCACCAAGAAGACAATGATCCTGATTTCTGAGACAACACTGTGGAGGTCCCCTGTCAGATATTTAAGAGTACCAAATTAAGACCTACAGCTTAAGGATATTAGCCAGCACTCATTCAACAAATATGTATTGAGTGTGGCATCTAGGCCTGGTAGTAAGAGCTGAAAATATGATGCTAAACCAAAAAAAAAAAAGGTAAAAGGCTCTAATCTTATGAAGCTTACATATTGGCAGTTTCTACACATTTACCCAGCTCTGATATTCCACTGAAATGAATAAACACACAGAACTGCAAACCATTAGTCTATATGGGACTATGAGTCCCCCACATATGGACCATTAGTCTATGATACTATCATCAGCAACCACCTTTGGACAGACCCCAAGCAATCTGATGCAGGTTATAACATACAGCCCTTTCACAATGTTCTTAATCTCGCAAGGGAAAGACGGCAAGACAAGCAAATATAATAACACAAGGAAACACATGCTAAATGTAACACCAAAAAGAAGGAAGAAAGGTAACCTCTGAAGCCTTGGATTTTCAAAGTGGATTGAGCTCATACGGCTGAGAAGAGAGGGGAAGATACTCTTGACAGGAGAAAGACAGAAAACAAAGGCAGGGAAAGCAACATGCTAGGAAATGATCAGAAGGAGTCTTATCTGAAACAGAGATTTCCTTCTGGGAGGAAATTGGAAGAAACATTACAGAGGGGTGCATGGATCAGACATGGAAAGTCTCAAACAAAACATAAGCCCCATACTTCTGGGAAGGAG
This sequence comes from Panthera leo, assembly GCF_018350215.1. Lineage (NCBI taxonomy): Eukaryota > Metazoa > Chordata > Mammalia > Carnivora > Felidae > Panthera > Panthera leo. The sequence continues at coordinate 13,093,362 of NC_056694.1, read as the reverse complement.
GGAATTTCAGAGAGAAGAACAGGTAATAGGTAGCACAATTTTTGCCTGCAGGTTTTCATGTGGCTCCGGGGCCAAGGGGGAATGTGAAGCAAGACAAATGGAGAATGAATCTAAATCCACATTCCTTGTCTAATGTGCTTCTTTAAAAACTGCAGTTCAGGTGCCACTCTGGGTCACACCAGCTAATAAGCTGTCCCCAAATCCCCACTATACAGAGCATTCTTTTTTTGCTTTCAGCCTTTCTACAAATCCACTTTTATCACTTTCTTCTAAAACTCCCTTTCTCCAGAAGTCTTCTCTAATGGAACCCAGAAAAATGATACTCATTTTACTTTGTATCCTCCTGGGCCTTTAAGTACTTAGTTTCCTTCTAAATTACTGCTAAACCTGCTAATTCTAAGTTAATTCAGATGCAAGCTATATGAGCCTTTTCTTATTACTATGGAATAAAAGTTCAGAATATTGTCATTCTCTTCAAATTTTCATTTTTACACTTATAATAAAGGGGAATTCAATCTAAAATGAACATCACTTTCTCTCAATTTCCTGAACATGTCATGTCCATTTCCATCCTGCACCTATGTATTCACACTAGATTTCCTCAACCAGTAAAGCTCACCCTACCCTTCTCTGTGCATTTCAGGTCAAGATTGTTTTTAATGCTCAGATATGATCCGCTATGGTTTTTGAAGAGCTCCTTCTTTCTAGATATATTTTTTGATGTATGCCTTCAAAGTTTAGCCAGTATATCATTCTTCATTAAACGCCTCTGATAATTATATACTTTCAAGTATGAAAAGGCTTACTGTTATTACATACATCTGACTAGTGATAAAATCTGTATGTGGAATAGGCACTCTAATTTATAGGCAATGTCATAATTTTCATCTCCCTGGACCTCTGACTTAAGTAAAGGCAGGTAATGCTACTTCCAATGAGTGAATGAAGAAACAAATAGAGCAAATAATATGCTCAGAATTAAGCAAGATATCTAGGACTCAGTCCATGTCTGTACAGCTTACCGCTCTCTTCATTTTACTTCTTAGAACCTATTTAGTATGTTAGCATTTCGTGTGGAAATAATGAAATCTGCAGGATATGAATATTCTCTACAGAGTATGTTTTTAACATATTTGTGGTACCTGACTTAATTCACACACAAAAAAAGAAGTCTCATAAGGTGATATTGATCAAGAGGTGTTTATAAAAACTCAGCCCCTCAACATAGACGAGATAAACATCCCGTAGGGAATTAACAGCATAAGAGCATGAAGACTTCTCCTGATATCCACCTGGCTTACCAAAATCTGGACATGGCATTTGGATCTCTTCCATATTTCTTCATAGAAGGAAAATGATGACTTTAACAGGCCCAACAAGAGACTTCAGTGGCTCTGATGTAAATTATCTGACTAAATGTTGATCTAGGCTAAGGGCAAAACCCAAGAAGGACTGAGATGGACCAGCTTCCTTGCCTTCCCTGTGCCCTTCCAGCAGAAGCACATCAGTGAATTCTCTTTGGAGAGCCTTACATAAAATCCGCCCCCACACTGCCCTTTTCTCCTCCAAAGCCAGGCTCAAGTTTAAAGGAAACTTAGGATTTTAAGCTGTCAGACAGCTCAATATTTCAAAGAAATGGATTGACTACAGTAAGTACTAAAGCTAAACCACAAGATTTCAGGCAAAGAAGTATTCACTCCTAATCCCATGAATACATTTAAAACTGGCATTTTCAGCCATATCCAATGGATCATTTGGGGTAGCACAGCTAACTTAGAAGTTGTAATCCTTCACCTGAAATTCCCAGCTATTACCTACAACCAAGAGACATTACAAAGGCCAGGTGCTGGCTTAAACATTTAAAGACCTAAGAAAAATCGATCCGCTTGCATTGATTTGTCCTAGCACCCATGGCGGCTGTTGTAAGAAAGCTACTGCTATAACAGATGCAATGAGATTTCTTACTACCTTTTTTCAGATACGCTAAAATACCTCGTTTATTTAAAAATTAATGTAATTCACTCATTTCCAGAATTGTCTTCTCATTAGAATATTATACAATTTTGGCATCAGAATTAGAACAAAACAGATGAAATAAAAAGGAAGCTAGTATCTGGCATGAGTGGTAGTGATCCTATCAATAAGATTAACAACTTTTACAATATATAAGAAGATGAGTTGTTTTCCATTCGACTTCATTGTCAACAATACAATCAAAAACTCTGAAGCTGTTATGTCGTTAGAGTTAACTGTTATTAATGGCTAATTAGGAAAATAACGATCCATGGTTTTATCGCTGCTAATGAACATGTAACGAAATCCCATCACGCTGGACTCAGTGAAGGTGCAGGAATTCTGTATACACCTGCCAAGATTTGTGACCCAGGCTCTGCCACTCTTCAGCTTCAGTATGGAGAGTTCAAGATGCTAGATGCTCTGTGGGTGTCATTAACTCTTCAAACAAAATTCGCAGAAGGATAAAGTATGTGGAGATGATACCAATGCCTGAAACTCAAGCGGAATGATGTGAATTATGCACTGCAATGCAGAAAAGCATCCAAAAGTAATCTCCTACCACCATTTTGGTCCCTCAAAGCAGCATAAATCCTATGTCTGACTGCTGAGTTTTCCTGCAGGGATCTGAATGAACTTCACACAATGTTTTAAAAATGTGTCAATAAGCACAGACTTGTCTATTTTTCAATGAAATTTTGTAACATGCCTTCACTAACATCAAAATGGCAAGTATTTAATCTTGTAAAAACGTTTGTGTTTTTTTCCAAAATGAAACTCTTCCCATTTGTTGAAATATTCCCCATAGATTGGGTTGAATTTGTACTATATTTTTTTATTTTTTATTTGAGTAGAGTTGACACACAATGTTTTATTAATTTCAGGTACAACCTAGTGATTCAACATCTCCATATGTTATTCTGCCCACAAGTGCAGGTGTCACCATACAATTCTATCATAATACCATTGACTATATTCCTTATGCTGTACCTTTTATTCCTAGAATGTATTCATTCTATAACTGGCAAACTGTAATACCCACTCCCTTTCACCCATTTTGCCCATTCACTCATCCCACTTCCCTCTGCCAAACATCACCTTGTTCTCCGTATTTATAGGTATGACTCTGTTTTTGCTACCTTTATTCATTTGTTTTGTTACTTAGATTGCACTTCTGAGTGAAATAATATATTTGTCTTTCTTGGTCCGACTTATTTCATCTAGTATAATACCTTCTAGATCCATCCATGTTGTTGTAAATGACAGGATCTCATTCTTTTACATGACTGTGTAATAGTCCATTTCGTGTGTGTGTGTGTGTGTGTGTGTGTGTGTGTGTGCATGCACGCACGCGTGCACGTGTGTCACATCTTTATCCATTCACCTATCTATCAATAAATATGTGGGTTGCTTCCATATTTTGGGTCTTACAAATAATGCCATAATAAAGATGTGGGTGCATGTAACTTTTCAAATTAGTATTTCCTTTGGGTAAATACCCAATGGTATGATTGTTGGATCACAGGGTATTTCTATTTTTAATTTTTTAAGGAACCTCCATACTGTTTTTCAGAGTGGCTGTAGTGCATCTGTATTGTCTTATTCCTTGAGTTTTAAAAGGTACTTAAGATGAGAGAAAGAGAACTAAACTACTTAATGAAAAGCTGACACATCAAAATAAGCTAACAGGGAATACAAACAAAATTACAAATTTGAATAGAAAAAACATTTTAGGACATTAATAATATATTGTACTTTTAAACGTACAATATAACAAGTTGTGCCTAAAAGGTAAACATAAATTCTGGAAACTAAGGCAGGGCAAGAAATTTGTGTAAAATTTCTCTGGGATCACAGAATCAGAAATTATCTTGTTATTGTCTTCAATAAGTAGAGAAAGTTTTAAGTAAGGATTTGATAATCTTACAGTTAACCACTGGTAAAATTTAGATATTAAAAATAATGTCTTCTAAATCATTATCAAATATAAAAGGATCAAAATTATAATTAATACTCTCAATTGGGAATATCTGGAAAATAAGGGAAATAGCAAGATAGCAAAAACATATAATTATGTTGGTTATAATAATAACATATATGGATTAAGCCCCATTTTTTAAAACAGCAAGAACATCTACTATTTGTGAGGTTAAATAAATAAATGAATAAATGAAAAAATGAATATCCAATTATTTGTTAGTTAGAACTCCTAGGTTTAAAAAAAGAGAGGGGAAAAAAAGACAAAGGATTCAATGGTTAGGTGAAGTCATATGTCAGACAGCCATTTTACAGTGATAAGAGATAACATCTTTACCCTTCATAGGTCTGTACTTTATACTGAAGGGTTGAGTTGTAAGCTTTTTATGCCAATGTATAAAGTAAAGAAGTATGTTAAGTAATCGAGGAAATCAAGATGGGACTCTTTAGCATCCTATTAATCAGGAAGGCAGAAAACAGAGCAATAGAAAAAGACACAGATGCTAAAAGACTCAGTTTGAGCCAATATGTAATAAATTTGGTGATTACCAGAGACCACGTCTTTGAGCATACCCACAGGACATCAGCACCAACTGAAGATGGACTAGGCCACAAAGAATATCAGAATAAATTTCAAAATGTAGAAATCACATGAGCAGCCTCCTCTATGATAAAAATTAATGACAATTTAATGTAAGTGATGAATCATGGGAATCTACTCCCAAAGCCAAGAGCACACTGTATACACTGTATGTTAGCTAACTTGCCAATAAGTTATATTAAAAAAATAATAATAAATAAATAAAATTTTCTCTAAATAAATAAATAAATAAATATCCCTATCACCTAGAGATTTTTAAAAATCTTTAAAACATATCTTTAAAAGTTGTCTCCATAATCACAGTTGAGTCAAAGTCAGAATCATAAAGACACCATTTAAAAGTTTAGAAAATAAAATTATAAATACATAAGATAAAAAAATTTACAGGGTGCTGTAAATTCTGTGCTAGAGGTTAACTCAGAGACTTTAATTTATTTTGTAAAGTGGACAATAATAGTAAGTAAAGAGCCTAGTTATAGAGATCAAAAAGAAAGAAGACAAAAAAGCAACTACAGGGACAAATAAAGAAAAGAGATTCCAAAAGTGAAAAGTACATAATGAATTGGAAACTGAAATACTGTACACAATTACTAAACTAGAGTATAAATGGGAGTGAAACTCACAGAATTTAGAGGGACATACTGCTTACAAATCAAAGAAAAAAGTGATAAAGAACAAAATCAAATACAATCAAACATAATAATATAATAGAATAATTATATATTATATAATGTAAAATATAAGAATATGAGTACTATAAAAATGTGAGAATAAACACATGTCTAAATTATAGTACTAAACATTCTATGTGGTACTGTCAAAATCATAACCACATAGTTTAAACTTTTAAAAATCTTTTAATTAAAAAAAATTTTAAGGTTTTTTTTACTTTTGAAAGAGGGGGGAGGGGCAGACAGGGAGACACAGAATCCGAAGGAGGCTCCAGGCTCTAAGCTGTCAGCACAGAGCCCGACGTGGGGCTTGAACCCACGAACTATGAGATCATGACTTGAGCCGAAGTCAGAGTCTTAACCAACTGAGTCACCCAGGTGCCCCAAACATTTAAAAATTTTTAGCAAAATTTGATTCAGAGCATTAAGAAAAATGTGCCAAGTGAATTTATGCCAAAATCCAATAATGAAACACAAAGGGAACTACAGAATGATTTTTTAATTAAAAAAGCTGCAAAAATTTGATGAAATAAACAAATTAAATTTAATAATAAAATAAAGGGTAGTTCACTGAGTTCTAACAGAATCTTTCATAAGAATGTAAGAGTCCACCAACTGCAAATGGGCATAAGGGAAATTTTTGAGTTGATGGCAAAGTTCTAAAATTGGAGGATGGTGATGCTCATACAACTCTATAAATTTACTAAAACTCATTAAATTGTACACTTACAATAAGTGGATTTCATGACATGTAACTTATATTTCAATAAGGTGGTTTATTTTAAAAAGTAAAAGGTGCTATCATTTTCACCTCTTACTCCAGAAACCATTCCCTGTTAAAGACTTTACTGATTAGGTCAGGCTCACAGAAGATAACTCCCTTTCTTTAAGTCAACTATGCTATATACAAATCTAAGTGGAGTAAACAGGAGGCAAGTGTCCTGAGGGCCATCTTGGAATTCTGCCTACCACAGTGGGTTTACAAAGACAAGGAAAGGAGAAATTGCCTCTAAATCCATTTATCATAAAATCATTCCAATGGAATTAGTAAAGTTTCACTAATGCAAAATAAGATAGGGTTCTTGGATATGCCTGGACTTTGGAGTGCTATTTATCTAAATGTTACAGTGATGTTCCCAAATAAATATTTAAGGTATCGCACTGATGATAACTTGAAGGTTGCGTTATTAGCTGGAAAATGGAAACTACTGAAGTACTTCCACTTGTCAATCACATGTATTATTCAACACTTAAAGGAGTTCAGTGGACTTCACAGCAGTAAAAATAAACCCTGAAAGTTAATAAAGAGAGGAAAATGAGCCAAGATCAATCTAACTGCATAGTTTCGAACATAAACAAGAAGCAATTAAGACAATCAAGTGCAATCTGACCAACTTTGATATCCTTCCAATAGACACTCGACCCAGACAGCAGAACTTAATAATGTTCTACAGCTTATCAAGAGAATCATAACTCTCTGTGATTTAGCCAAGAGGCTATTACGATACTATTTCTTTAGAACCTAATAATGTGAAGGGAAGAGAATGGAAGTGTAAATAGCAAGGCTTGATATACAACTCACATCTCTCTATCTACAACTTGGGTACTATTTCTAGGTTGAATTATGTTGACAAAAACATGATAACATACCTGACTTCATTTTCTACCGAAAAGGATGTCTACACTGTAGGGAAATGGGGGAAGGAAGTACAAGAATGGAATCAAAGAGAAAAGCCTGAATGAACAGAAGATGTTTGGCATTCCTTGAGTATGACTGTGGCCTAAAAGATAAATCTATTTTCCAATTACCTCGGAAATTCACATGCAGTACACATGAGCAATGCAGGAACTTGATGGAGCAATGTCTGACTGCCTTGGCAAAGTTTCTAGACCTCTGATAATGAGATTTTGATTAATAAAAAGAAATTCTGAGACCATATGAATTGGTTGGTGAGGATGAATATACAAAAATAACAAATACACATAACTTTATATTTTTCTACAAGAAAACATGTTTTCAAACAACTTTCTAAATGGCCTGGCATTCTTTAAAATAACCATCACCTCAAACACAGAATGCTTTATGTGTTTTATTTTTCCCATTCTACCATGAAAAAATAGCCAACAGAGGTCTAAGGAAAGAAATATATAAGTTGAGTCTGACACATCTTGTCATCCCAGAAAGACCATGGCAAAGAGACTTGCAATCCAAATTTAAGGTGCTTCCACTAATCACAGATGGGACTTTATTATCAATATCATAATTGAATTGATATTCACAGAGAATTGAAACCTATCAGTTATGGTTATACAAATAAACAATTACATTAAAAGAAAACCAACAAATATGCCTTATTGGTTATCTTCGGAGCACCTTGTGATAATGAAAAAAAAATAAAGTAAGGAATCAAGCATCATTGGCTTCCATAACCTAAAAAGAGAGAAAACCAGATAATGTATGCCTCCTGATATGAGAACACATCACCCCACCCCACCCCCACCCCCCAAAAAAATCAAACCTGAATCTGATTTACCACAGATTATAATACAAACTTACAAGAAATGTAAGAGATAGGGGCAAGTGTTAAACTATGTAACAGGGGATACAAAATCAGCAAAATCCATCAATCGCCAGATTCCCTCAAAGAATAAATTGCAAAGTAAGCACAGAAAAGTAGGGATGGGATAACAGGTAGGGTACCTCAACACTCTGACAGAAACAGATCTTGTTTTCAACCTAATTTGAGGAAAGTGCTGAAAAATTATGAGACAAACTCAAAAATATGTCCACTGACCAGGTATTGATGATATTAAAAACTGTTTATATTTTGATATAGGTAAAGAAAAAGGGCAAGCTTTTTGTAGCTACATACTGAAATATTTATGATTGAAATGAGTTGCTATTTGGGGTTTACTTTTCAAAGTAATGCAGGTGATAGGGAGAATAATAGCACCTGTGGGGAGGTGGCTGGGGGGATAAGGGATACTGATGAAATAAGATGAGACATGTCTTAATTGCTGAGGTTGGACGATGAGCATACACATGTGGGTTTATTACACTATTATCTCTATTTTAGTATACATTTTAAGGTTGCTATAAAAATAAGTTTTAAAACCTTATCTCCAGAAAAGGCATTATTCTCCTCTAACCCATATACTTAGTGACTATTCATTTTCATTGCTAGATTATGAACATCTAGAATTCGTAAGGATATAAAATACCTTGGTTAAAAGCTATTGAAACTTTTAAGATATGAATTTTAAGAGCAAACCTCTTCCCAACTTGCCACTGTTTTGGTACCAATACATTTCCAGTCCAATCAAATACTAAATTCTCATCAAGGCTGAGGGTCTCTCCCCTATTCCTGGGTATCTTAATGCTCAACTAGGCGCAGGCTGCCATAACAAAATTCCACAGACTGATGGCTTAATTAACAGACCTTTTCTCATGGTCTTGCAGGCTGGAAGTACAAGATCAAGGTCAGCATGGGCAGTTTCTGGTGAGAGCTCAACTCTCTTCCTGGCTTGCAGACAGCCACCTTCTCTCTGTGTCCTCACATGGCGGGGAGAGGGAGAGCTGGCTCTCCAGTAACCCTTCCTGTGCATTAATCAGGGTCCTACCCTTTATGACCTCACTTAACCTTAATTACTTCCTTACTCCAAATACACTGGGGGTTTAATATACAAATTGGGCGGAGGCATAATTCAGTCCATAGCACTTAGTAACCTGTATATCACTAAACTCATCGCCCATTAGTGACTATTCTGTCCTAAGCTACATTATTTCCATGCAAGCACTACAGTCAACTTTTTAAAAAAGCCACAGACATTTCCTAAGTGAGATGGGTTCCACAAATGCATGTTCTAGAATAATTGAGATCCCTTTTACAGACTGAACTGTGTCCATCCAAAATTTTTATGTTACAACCCTGATTTCAATTACTTCAGAATGTGACTATATTTGGAGAGACAAACTTTAAAAAGGGAATTAAGTTAGATAGAGACCATTAGGGTGGGCCCTAATCAAATCTGACAGGTGTCCTTTTAAGAAGAGGCCATTGAGACATCGAGACAACAGGGAGGCACGTGAAAAGAGAAAGGACCGTGAGAACCACAGGGAGAAAGTGACCACCAGCCAGGCAAGGAGAGGGGCCTCAGAAAAACCGTTATCTGCCAACATATTGGTCTCGGGCTTCTAGTCTCCAGAACTGTGAGAAAATAAATTTCTGTTTTTTTGAAGCTAGCCACTCTGTGGTATTTTGTTATGGCAACCTAGCAGACTAACAGAATCCTTTTCTTATGGGTACAAACATCCTGGCTGCTATTTTTTCCCACCTTAGAAGAAAAAAGAAATGAAACAAGACAAATAGAAGAACCCAGCTATCTTTCCATTTCTTTCATGCCCTTTACAAATAATTCTTGAAAACATTTTATTCAGTATCACCAATTCTTTTCCTCCAATTCTCTGGTTAACTCAGCCCAGTGAGGTTTTTGTCCTCACCTGTCATGAAATTGCTCCTGTCAAGCTCAACAACAGGCTATCAGAGGCATTTTCAGAGCTCAGGACCAAAGACCCAAATGCTGAATAGTGAAAAGTTGTATATCACGCTAATATAGTGTTAAAGAAAATATTTCTATCCTCTGACCTTGTCAAATGAATGTCCATAATGACACTGAAGGCCAGGTTTTAATTTAAAATTCTGTCTTCCTTGAATTTCTTGATGGAATGTGGCAGTGTGGGAGAGCCCATCCCTGGCCTGGTGTCTTTCGTTTACTGTCTGTAGTTCTCAAGAAGCTTCACCTGCCCGTGTGCAATGTCCTAGCCCATACTCCAGGTTCCATCCACACTGCCCACTTTCCCCCAAGTCCACTAGCTGTGCCCCCCAGCTCGGGCTCAGGCATACACAGAGCTGTGGTGCTGTGCCCTCCCAGGAGGATGGACCCAGCAAGCAGACCCTCAAAGTCCGACTGAGGACATCTGGCCTGGAATTCTGGAATCCTAGCTAATCAGTAGTAATATGTGTAGAAGGCGTGTGGTGGGCTCCAAGTGGACACATGTCCTTGGCCCTTTGAACTCTTCCACTATGGGAAGGGACATGACTTAAGGAAGCAACGTCAAAGTCCCCGTTGGCTGGCTTTAACAGCAGTACAGTACCAGTCAACAACAAACTCTGAATGCTGAACCTAGTGATCACTGTCAGTGCCTGTCTTCCCGACCTATCTACCTACGGGTAACATCTGACACAACTCATCACTCCCACATCCTTGAAGCACTTTGTTTTACTCCTGACTTTCCTCCCACCTCTCTGGCCGCTCCTTACCAGTCTGGCTTCTCCTCTTAATCTCAACTCTTAATGTTCAGTTCTCCATGGCTCAGTTGTTAGACCTCTTCTTTTCTAGGCCTATACTCACTACCTTTAATGATCTTATCCAGTCTCAATGTTTTAAAAATGATCTATGTGCTGGTGATGCCTAACTTCTATTCTTAGCCTCAATCTCTTCCCCAAAACCCAGTCTTCTAAATCTAGGTACATCCTTCAGTTCCACTTACACACTGAAAAGGTGTCTGAAACCTAAAGTGACTAAAGCCATTTTCTCAATGTTTCCAATTGTTATTAATAACAATTTTACTTTTCTAATTGCTTAGGACAAAATCGTTACTCCTACAGCTACCACTCTAGTCAAAGCCACCTTTGTCTCTTGCCTAGATTACGACACCAACTTCCTATCTGATCTCCCTGCTTGTGACCTTGCCTGCTACTTCCGTCCATTTCTCCCAAGATCCAGAGTGCTCCTATTAAAAAAGTCAGTTCACATGCTATACTTCTCAAAATCTTCCAGAGTCTCTCCATCATCATCATAATAAACACTAAGGTCATCACAAAGGCCGACAAAGTAGTCCCTACTGCATCTGGTTCACCCATTATTTCTCTGGCCTAGGTCCCTCTGTATCAGTGTAGCAAACTTCACTGACTGTTCCTCAAACAAGGCAGGCATGCTCCCGCCTCAGGGCCTTTGCACTTGCTGCAACAGCTATCTGAAATGTTCAGCCTCCAGAAGGCACAAAGTTCACTGAAGTCTTTATTTCAATGTCACTTTCTTAGTGAGGGCTTCCCTGATCATCCCGATTACAGGATGCAACCCTGCCTCTACTTAATACCTTCTAATGTAATATTTATTATTTCACCTGTTTTATTTGTGCTCCGTCTCCTCCAAACTCCTACTACCTCAACCACATGGCAACCAGACACTAAGCTACATTATCAGAGGATTTTTATCTGTTTTGGTCACTGTTAATAAGTACCCTCTAATACAATACCTGTCATTTATTAGATGCTCAATAAATATCTGTTTAATTAATAACTATGTATAATCTTTTCAGATCTATAACATGTTAGGTCAGCCTTCTAAATCTCCCACAGAATGGCTCTTGGAGCTATTAACAAAGAGTGTGACTAGGTCATAGAAAGCCAGTCTTCGAGGATTAGCCAAAAAGAAGAGCTCAAAAACGGAGTGAGAACACGAAAAGTAGCTTGCACATTTAGCAAACTTGGGGGCTTTTGTGATATACAAAACCAGCCTTTAAAAAATCCTTATTCAGGGCACCTGGGTGGCTCAGTCGGTTAAGCGACTGACTTCAGCTCAGGTCATGATCTCGCAGTTTGTGGGTTCGAGCCCCACATTGGGCTCTGTGCTGACAGCTCAGAGCCTGGAGCCTGCTTCGGATTCTGTGTCTCCCTCTCTCTCTCTGCCCCTCCCCTGCTTGCACTCTGTCTCTCTCAAAAAAAAAAAAAAAAAAAGAAAAGAATAAAAACATTAAAAAAAAAAAAAATCCTTATTCTCCAAAATGTGTTACTGAAGATTTTGTTCTTGAAAAAGTGATCATATGTAATTTAAGATATTTTAGACAGTCAGGTATAAGCTTATAAAATGAAAAGTAGCACATAATTATAGTTAGTTTAATAAATCTTCATCCTGGCATTTGAGACTCTTAAAAGTACTTGTTCAGCAAAAGGTCAAAAACCACTACCAAAAGAAGTTAATAGCTCTCTCAGTATTATACACCCTTGTTGATGAGATTGCCACTTTAAGTAATTTGGATAATATGAAGCATTTAAAAATCTTTTCTATTTTACCCTCTAACAGTGCCTGTTTTTTTTTTAAATATGAAATTTATTGTCAAATTGGTTTCCAGACAACACCCAGTGCTCATCCCAACAGGTGCCCTCCTCAGTGCCCATCACCCCCCCTCCCCTCCCTCCCACCCCTCCTATCAACCCTCAGTTTAATTCTGTCTTTAAGAGTCTCTTATGGTTTGCCTACCTCCCTAACTTTTACCCCCTCCCCTCCCCCATGGTCTTCAGTCCTAAAAAACTACTTATTCTTTTAAAATCAACCCAGCAAAGGTTTCTTGCAAAAACATCCCACGAAAAGGCAGAAATATTTAACATGTGTACTATCAAACACTGATTTATAAATAACAATATTTATAAAAGAAACCTAATTGTAACAGAACCAATTACATTCTCCTGAGTAAATTTTTAAATGAAAAGGTGCTTTCTAGAGAGATGGAATGTTTGTATGACCTCCAGTGCCAGCACACTCCACTTAGTAAAGAGATGTGCTCCCGGAAACAAGGACACCACCTGAATTAACTCTATAGATACAGAAGGTCACTGCAGCACTGCGCCAGCAAAGTCCCCACACCCTGCCCTGACCTACATCACTTATTCCCATGGTTTGCTTGGCCTCTGAGAAGCCTGAGGTAGGGACCTAGGGTCACGACAAACCTTACTTCCCTATAGTAAGTAACTTTCACTTGGTTCCAGAAAATTTTAAGTTATGAAGTCTCTCCCATTTTTAATCTGGGCAAGACAGACATAGGGAATGGAATAATCCAATTGTGAATGAGGGGGTGGGTGAAGGAAGGAGAACGGAGAGAGAGAACATACATTGAGAACCATGAATTTCCCAACTATCAGAAATTCTTGATCTAAACACATAAGATTTCTCCAAAATGTTAAAAAGATTCAAAGACCTAACGGTTTCTGACTCTTGGCATGACTTTAGCTCACTTGCATCAATTAATGAAGAAAAAACTTGACAGTTTTTCCTAACCAAATTGGGAGATGAGAAGATGAACACTAGGCTACTTGGAGACATACATTAGAATCCCATGCAAAGATGGACTAGTTCTCTCCACCGTAGATCTACAAACCTCACCGTGAAGTAGAGAAAAGATGATGCTAGCTGAGATTTTCACTTTGAGGATAAGAACTGAAGGCCTCGGGGGGGCCTGGGTGGCTCAGTTGGTTAAGCTTCTCTTGATTTCGGCTCAAGTCACGATCTCACAGTTCGTGGATTTGATCCCTGCATGGGGCTCCGCACTGCCAGTTTCTGGGGTTCTCTATCTCCCTCTCTCTTTGCCCCTCCCTTCTCTCTCTCTTTCTCTAAGTAAATAAGTAATCTTAATAAAACAAAGTATTTAAAAGAACTGAAGGCCACCAATGTTCAGCTATCGACACAAGAGCAAAGGCTAGTAAATAAAGGGTTTGCTCACTGCTGTTATAGTTATAGCTAACATATTTCTCAATAGGACCCAAAATATCTCATGAGCTCCATGTAATCAAGAAAGAAAGCAATTAATATGCCCATTATGTAGAATATGCAATCTTTACACTATTTCTAATAACAAAAACTCTAAAAATTAAATTGTACTTCCCAATTTACAGATGGAGAAATCCAAAGCTGAGAAAGACTAAGTACTCTGAGCAAAGTCACAAAGGGCTGAAAACAGAACCAAGGCCACCTGATTCTGTAAGAGCCACGGCCCATGGTAGTTATGAACAGCTGCTGGAACAAGGCAAAAGGAACATGTCCACAGAATCTAAAAATCTAGCTTCCCTTCATCCCTCCAAATTTATAAATTCTATTTTGATCTTGAAAGTAAACTAATCAGCATGTTAAGAGTGGCCATATAGTTTAAGTCAACTACTAAATCAGCTCTATGATGATCCCAATCTCATGAAAATGTGAGTCAATTCATGTTCGAAAAGAAAAGAAAAGAAAAAAGAAAAGAAAAGAAAAGAGAAAGGAAAGGAAAAGGAAGAAAGAAAAGAAAAGAAAAGAAAAGAAAAGAAAAGAAAAGAAAAGAAAAGAAAAGAAAAGAAAAGAAAAGAAAAGAAAGGATGGATTACACATAAAGTATGCACAGTAGGTAGGGGAGAAAAAACCCCAAACTACAGCTATTTAGGACACGGGTGTGTTTTAAAATTATTTTTCACTTCCACATTCCAAATTCCCTAAACTCCAAACTGATCAAAGTTTTACAGATTATCCCTGAAAAAAAATAAGACAAGAAACACAAATTAATAACTATTTAAGCATTCTGTTTCATCATGATAACAAACAGATGGTTTTAATATTCTGGAGGCTAATTCCTGAACAATTAAAAACACAGCAAGACATTAACATCTAATGAAACATTTTAACTACCAGTATATGCATCTGCCATTAATTCCCACACAGTAAGGTCTTGGATCTCCTCAATCTGTTCTTTATTAAGGAAAGTTTTTCCACTCTGAATTTAGTGAAGTAGAGAATTAACAACTGTTTTCAATCAGCAATCAGCAGGATATTTCGCCAATGTGTACTGAAACCATGTACACTATCAGACTTAAATTTATTCTTATGATCGCTTTGATGTACACACATTTGCAATTTAAGAACAGATCCAATTTTCTAATTAGGTGTTTTCCTCCCCAAACTCATGCTACATTAGCCCCCTTTATGTACAACAGGAACTCTCATTGAGCTGTGACTAAAAAAGATGTTGTCAGTGTTTAATAATGCAGTTAACTTTTGACTCAAAGTGCCAAAACTATCCTCGACTGCTATCTTCTACACTCTAGCAACATGTAAAGGCAACACTCACAAGAACAGTGAAGGACAAATGGATGTACCATATCCTCAGATGTGGCAGGCTGAGACAGGAGAACCAGTTACCATTAAGCTGTTTACATTTTTATGATGACAGTAATGCTGTACCAATTTGCTGTTATACAACTTTCCAATAATTGTACATAATTCACCTAATTTAATCCTCACATAAATCTTCTGAGGTAAGCACAATAAATTATAACATATTTCCTTGGGACGCCTGGGTGGCTAAGTCAGTTAAACATCCGACTTCGGCTCAGGTCATGATCTCAGGGCTTGTGGGTTCGAGGTCCACACTGGGCTCTGTGCTGACAGCTCAGAGCCTGGAACCTGCTTCGGATTCTGTGTCTTCCTCTGTCTGTTCCTCCCCTGGCTCACGCTCTGTCTCTCTCTCAAAAATAAATAAACATTTAAAAAGATATTTTTTAAATAACATATCCCCTTTACAAAGAAACTAAAATTCAGAGATGAGTGACCCAACCAAAGACAGGCAGAGAGCGGTTGTGAGCTGAGCTAGAAAACACTGTACCTGGCCCCTGGCTGAACACTCTGTTGCCTGCCCTTGAGGCGGTGTCTACCTATTAGGTCAAACCTAATTGGCTGCACTAAGCCACAGGTTCCTTTCACAGCGGTGATTATTGCCATTTTAAGGCAAAATAAGTGGAGGTCCATGTTAACTCCGGGTTAAATGGATAAGGAGAGGTGGACCTAGGACGCGCAGCCAGACCTTTTCTCCCAAGGTCTGTACTATTCACGATACCACGCCACCCTCCAGAGTATCATTATCATTCACGGGCAATGCAGACACGTTAGCATCAATTGCAGCGTGTCTGCTCCTCTAGGCAATAACAATTCTAACATTTTGTGATTTAATGACCAAATATTTTAGGGGAGGCAATTAGGAAATTAGCTATAATTATTCTGATATCCTTGTAATAGGGAAAACTAAGTAAATGCCATCACATATCAGTTATTTTTACAAGTATGTCTCTCAATCTTGATTAACTAATACATAATCTAATGCAGCTGAATCTGCACATATTAAATGTATGAACCTAACAACTAAATTCTATAAAAGTATCTTACATTTCTTCTCAAAACTACTATTAATTAAAAACACTCTTTAACACAGGTTTTTTGTTGTTGTTTGCTCATATTAGACCCAGACAAGCAAATGAGGATACAATTCCATTTATTTTAGGCATCTGAAGAAATGTGGATCAATTTAATGATGAGGTTAAAAAAACCCTCTCATCTACTAAAGTTATTTCTAC
Organism: Panthera leo; assembly: GCF_018350215.1. Classification (NCBI taxonomy): domain Eukaryota; kingdom Metazoa; phylum Chordata; class Mammalia; order Carnivora; family Felidae; genus Panthera; species Panthera leo. The sequence goes on along the minus strand of NC_056694.1, from coordinate 13,076,887 downwards.
CTCTCATTCAAAATGTATAGGTGCCAAGTAACTGATGACTGGTTTACAACTTAACTGTTAGTTTTAGCTCTAGGTATTTAGTACAAGATAATGAAAGGGAAAAAAAAAAGTAGGAAAGCTTATCAAATAAGCTCTGCTAAATTTTAGTGTTTATACCACATGTATGCTACAGACTATACATTTGCATCCTTCTCGGATTCATGTGTTGAAGCCTAATCCCAAATGTGATGGCATTAGTGATTAGGTCATGGGGGTAGAACTTTCATAAGTGAGATTAGTGCCCTTATAAAGAACTCCAGAGGGTTCCCTCACCCCTTCCTCCACATGAGAAGAAAAGAAGGTCATCTATGAATCAGGAAGTAGGCCCTGAACAAACACAGAATCTGCTAGAACCTTGATCTTTGACTTCTCAGCCTTTAGAACTGTGAGAAATAAATTTATGTTGTTTATAGCACACGCCCCCTCACCCCCCCCCCCCCCCCGGCTGGGCTGTGGTATTTTGCCGTAATAGTCTAAACAGACTAAGACAATGTACAATGTTACATACATATACATGTGCATACACACATACATATGTTCTCTAAGCAAACAAAGAAACTACTAATACCAAACTATCTATGGAGAGATGCCAGGGAGCTGATAGCCAGTTATATAAAGAAATCGCCAAAAATATTAAGTGCTGCAAAGCAGAAAGATTGTATATGGGGCACCCAACTTCATACTTCTTTGCTATTGTACAATGAAATACAGCTTAATGATGTCTTTAAATCCAAGTGTTACAGGTAAATAAATATGTAAAGCTATTTTAAAAAATACAAAATAAATGTGGATTGTTCCTAGCCATCAGGATAAACATATTTTAAACGTAGTATTTGCCCAACAATTACCCAGAACAATAACATGGAGAATATTTTTTAAAAAAGTAAGAGGGTATATTGCCACAGCAACGACTAGTGGTGAAATGAGAAGGAAATTCAAGTTGGGAGAGAGAAAGCATTTTTAGTGTAATGATGTTTTATTCCTACAGAAAAAAGAAAGAAAGAAAGAAAAGAAATCCCCAAAGGCACATTAAAAAGTCATTATGGATACACATTCAGCACCTTTTTAGGAGAAATATGAGGGAGGGGTCTGCACCTTTTTTTTTGGCAGTTCTTATGAAAATTCATAAGCCAGATGGCATTCAATAAATGTAAAGAGCTAAAGAATTTAGTTTTATAGAAAAACATCAATTAGCATAGGAAAATTAGCAATTAAGCAATCATTATACAACATATATCAATATTGCTAACGAGTGAGTATATACACTAAATTTCTAGCATGAACTCTGTCAGAAACAAACATTTTTGAAGCAGTGCTATTTCACTATGAAATGTTTATCAGGACTTCATTATCGCAGTTTTGGAGACCACACCACATTACTGACCTATTGCAACAAAGCTCTTTCTGGATCTTCTCATAAACTATAGTAGTAGTTCCTCAGCAGTTGACCTTTGGACCAGTGTTGTTTTCTATTCAAAAATTTTTAAATTTATCAACCTTTTCTGTACATGCAATTCAGTTTGGCCTTCTGGAACAAAAGATTTTTTGTTCAGCCATCCTAGCTCTCTACTTCCGCAGACTTTGTGGTCAGGTCTACGGGGTACTCCAATAAGAAGAGAGCTATTTAAGCTCCACTCTTAAAGTTCCATCCATAAGGATGTAAGACCAAATCCAAAAATACCCTAAAGCACAGAGATAATTTGTGCAAGGATGGCTATAACTGAGCATTTTTGCTGAGACTCTAAATGAAGATGAGGACTCCAAATGCAAAAGTCATTAACAGTCAAAACAATAAGAGGCTTGTGAAGTTCAGTAAGAGATATAATAAGCACACAGTGGGCTATACAGTGATATTCCTAAAATAATCAAGACGGTGAGCAGGAGAAGAGTCACTACTGAAGCAAATTTTCACCTTAAGGCAACTCCTTGTTGGGAAGCTGATGCCTTCTACCATGGTGAACTACTGTTTCCGGTATGTATTTATTTGTTGTTTTTATTGCTTTCCCTCTTAGCCCCAATTTTCTGTGATGCTTTACTTGCCAATAACATGCTTCTCAAGCATAGTTTCAGATGGGATCCAAATCAGAGATGTGAATAGAGCCAAGTCACAGATACGTAAGTAACTGAAGGGTGAATTCTGCAGAACAAACACTTGTACCAATTATGCCTTTTTATCATTTCTGTTCTCTAAGCTAATAAAATGTACCTTTCCAGTGCAGAGATGGGAAAATATTACCAGAAGAAAGTGTTTGCAGAACCTGACTTTTCTAAAGAGATCTTTGAAATTTAAATATACTTGTGAAATATCCATCCTTTTTATTCAATATTAAATATGGTCTGTAATTGAGATATAAGGTATTTTTCTGTCTACAAATGCAAGAGGTCTTCCTGAATCAAAGCTTCTGATGTGTATGGAAGAATAAGCTACTTCCTGCTCCCCAGGATCCTTGCTGTCAGCGGGCAGGGAGAAGAACGCTCAGGAGAAGGCAAGTCCCAAAGAGGCAAGGACAGAAGCCGCTGAGTTACAGGGCCTCAAGCCAAAAAAATCGCTCTTGAGAAACCTGCCTGTGACTCCACAATTACCTTGGGAAGAAATTCGACAAGTGGCAAACAGAAAAAAAGAGAAGGGGGATGTTTAGATCCAAGAATTATAACCTCAGGTGATTTCCTATCCAAAGCAGAGTACAAGACAATCTGCCTTTACCTTTACACTATGGATTCCACAAAAAATACTGATTCTACACATTTTATGGAATCCAATATACAAGAACATGTACGGGGTTTCATTTTTCACTTAAGTCCTTCTCCTAATTTCCAGGCTGGACAAAGGAAAGGAAAGAGGGGGTTTTTTTGTTCTTGTTTTTTGTGTTTTTTTCTGTTTTCTTGTGTTTTTTTAAAGAAATGCTGATGAGGCTACAGAAAAACTCTAGGGTCTGGGCCTTTTGTCCATGGATTAAGTTGCTAAAAGGCATGGTGAGGAGTCCAAATGTGTGAGAACCAGCAACCTATGGAATGAAAGGGAAACACTTTTGGGAATAGGAAAAAGTGGTTTAAAACCTCTGGGTTCATGAGGCCAAGGAAAAATAAAACACATGGTCTGTAACACCAACTACTGGAGAATGCAAGAGTAAAAATCATCCCTCTGCTTGTTGTTTTTCCTTTGAGTGAGACAGAAAACCTAGTGAAACTCCAGGCTGTCAACCACTGGTACCCCACAGCTAGCCATGGCAACAGCTGCACGGCTCTGTTGTAATAAACTGGAACAATTTAATAGCTTTTATTGTTCTGCAGTGGTGTCTGAGCTTAGCCACTCTCCCCTCTTAGGACTCCAGGGCCCTGCAAGGGCAGCAATGAGAGAAGATCTCATTTACCTAAAAGCACTTATAAATTTTTAATTTGCTTTAACAAGTAAATTAACAAGTCCCTCATTCAGGCAAGTTTTATGGCTTCTTGCCACTTGGGGAAGGCCGTAAAAGTTTTATAGATAATCCAGAGCTACTGAGACTGCTCATAATAAATTGTCTGTTTCCTGTTATTTTATCAAACCACTGGGCTTCTAATGACTTAAAGTCACAGTTCCCTTATATTCAGGCTTTTTATGAGGCCATATTTATAAACTCCAAAGAATACCTTATATTATACGGGGCCCCTGCTAATCATTACAATTTTTTCTTTAAAGGGAGCTTACCTTAGCTTACGCCCTGCTAATAAAGGCTGCAACATGTTCTGGAGACAGCATGCTGATTCTACATATTATTTAAGATGCTGCTTTAGCCAGAGTTTCCATTAGCAGATACTTTAAGGGAGCTGCAACCTGATCTGTTCCGTACAGACTTACCAACAGTTCTGCCCACTGGAGTGTGGTGCTTTCTAGAATACTGCATTTTATCCTAGAAGAGGGCAGCCTGATGATGTGCTGAATGCAGCACGTATGGTGAGGGAAGCCGAGCCTCAAATGAGCAGATGAGAGCTTGACCCTGGATTAACATTAAATTTCGCTCCTGGTTTCCAGCAAGCCATTCAGGTCTAGTAGGAAGGACAAGGAGCAAAGGCAAATCTCATTCAAATCTTCCACTCATTTTCAAGTGCCTGTTATCAACCAGGAATGGGGCTGGCAATGTGAAATACAGAAAGGAGTAAGTATTCAAGCTGACTATAAGATGTAACACATTAATTGCACGGATATGCTCAGCCTTAGAAATCAATGACAGAGTGAGGGGAGTGAAGTACACTCTCAAATTCCATCTCTGACAACGTGGAATCAGTGAAGGTGTTAAGTGGCCCAGTCTGCTCTGTGATGACCTTTGTATCTTACACATATGCATGCATACACACACAAACACGCAAAGTAAAGATCAAAAGGCATGTGCTTTTCCAATTTAGTCTATCTAGGGATAGAATCTTGGGGAAAGGTCTCCCACCACCAAGGACAGAATGATCTATGTAAGGCCTTTAAACAAAATGATTCAAAAGGCCAGGAGCTCACATCACAGTTCATGGAGATACAACAAGCCCTGCAGGATGCACACTGAGTTCTCGTTTCATTCCTATTGATTTTTCCCCCAGAAAATACAACTTCGCAGATTAGTATCAGCCAGTATAATCTCACACGAAGGTTCTTCGTTTAAATAATGACTGCTCTTGCGTGGCTTCATATTTCTGATTCTCATTTTAATTACAGCACTTTATTCAGGGCTGCAGAGCATAAACCTTTTGGCCAAGGTGTCAGAACCCAGCCACTGAGAATGCATTCATAATGACGCTTTTCAATTTCATCCCTCTCTGGGGAGAACCAATACCCAAGATAGAAGCAACAAAGAGGGTGTAAGACAGCAACACTTAGTGTCAACACTGCGACAGATTACGTTCCAAGGATGGTGTATATGTATTGATACCAGTTATTCTGCTTTTAGAAAAACTTAATTTTGCCCCTAATTTCAAGGTTATATTCTACTCCTTCTGGAACACTCTGCTAGAGGAAAGATAGGATGATTTCCAGTTTCTACTTGAACTCAGAACTATTCTTCCTTCTGATTTTCTTGGGTTTAAGAGAATGGAAGATGGCTGGCTTCAATAAGTGTTATTCTCTCCAGAAGATCTGAAGTAATAAGCAGTGAAAATAATACAAACTCACATGAGCACAGTATTTTCACATATGTGATTTCATTCAATCTTCACAAACCCCATGAGTACAACCAGTCCCATTTTACAGATGTGAAACTTTGTTCAGAGAGGTTGACCAGTTTTCCCAGTTCACACAGCTAGGGAGAAGCGGCATGAGCTCTTGAATCCAGAGTCGTGGAGACACAGCAAAGGGGAGGATATAACAATACCTTTGGTAAATACACCCGGGCTTATATACGTGTATAACAGAATGTTCTGCTAGACTGCTATCTTACCATATCCTTAGAACTATGTGCTAAATTAATATCTAGAGCTATGTGGATCAGGTGGCTTTGCTGAATTCTAAAACCAAACAGAGCCAGTTTATTCCTCGTAAACTGCAAACCACTGACTTCAACAGGAATTAGGTAAGATGCTTTTTCTTTTAAGAGCCTATCACAGAATTTAGAGCAGATGGAGGTACTTAATAAATTTTTATGGAATACGAAGCTAATATAAAAATTGTGCGTATAGAGTTACATGATTATTTATTTTAATTTGTCTCTCCAGCATCTTATAAAGTACAGTAGAACAGAGACTGTATGCCTTTTTTCTCCACCATTGTATCTCTAGTACCTAGCATAGTAGCTGCCATACAGTAGGTACTCAATAAATGTTTAAGGATTTACACATATTCATGTGTTAAATGAACGCACACATTCATGAATGACAGAAACAGATTAATGCTCACTCATTACCACTCCTAAAAATATCTCCAAAGCAAAAAGTGTTACATACTCTCTTAATGAGCATTATGGAGCATTATCTCTGAATATGAAGAAAAGCATTATTAGGTAGGCTCCAAGAAGTCCACATGGTTTATGAGACTTCTGTGTGTATATGAGTATGCACATGTCTACAGAGAAAGCCTTAACCACATAAATACCCACACACCCACACACACACCCTTAATCTGTGATCTGATCCTGTCAAGTTTACTGGTGATCGTTTTTCATTAATCAAAATCATTAAAAAATATTTGCCCAGCCCTCTGCTTGTCTGCAGCAGGCAGCCTGCCAAATGTTTCCACAGAAGTAAATGAGATCATTCCTTGGTAGCACCCAAGTCCTTTAGAATTCAGGAGTTTTTCAGTTCACGTTTCAGGTTAATCTTTTCCTTTCTTTAAGAACAGAACATCCTCTTTGCAGATCTCCCTGAGGGCTTGGTATTTGCAACATCAAACAGAACACACAAACCATTGCACCCACTTCCAAAAGCCTATTATACTGTCAACTGGCTTCCTAACTGCAACCAAGGGAGAAAGCTTACAGACTCCTAAGCTCTTTTTGAGGGGGAGGGAAGCTGCTGGAAAGCATCCATAATTTCTCCAAGCTACCACTGCATTTTGTTTCAGTAAAGAACTCCTAATAAGACGGGCACCATTCCAAGGAGGGGGGAAAAAAAAACCAACTGGAACTCACTAACTATAAATCTCACCCCCTTTTATTTCTTCTCTCAAATTTTCAATTGTTGGCAGGCTCTGAGGATGGGGGACTGTCATGCATGGCTACCAATGAGTCTTTTCCATACTACTTAATGAATCCTAATAAAACACAGATCCACAAAAAACCACGTCCAAGGCGAGAGCTGCGTCAGTGCCTTCTGGTACCGTATGACTTATGTTTTACTCTTCACATTAGGGTGCCTAGGAAGGGCGACGGGAAGGGGGAGGAAAACAGGCAGAGACAGGCTTTTAACTTTCAAATCAAACAAGTATGTTCTGCATGTTTCCTCTGCCTCTTTAGAATCAATCCAAAGTAATAGGAGCCCAAGGGGAAGCTGTGGCCATCAGCCTGTACCAGCAGGGATTCACCTCCTTAATTGTTAACAGAGTTCATGAATATCTGCTCCAAAGGACACCACTAATGGGGCCCAACTAGGACAAGGCTTCCAAAGCACGCAGTAACACTGAGAACCAGCTCTCAGCGCACACGCACAAACATGTACACACACAAACAAATCCCCCTAGGGGGAACATTAAACTGTTTCTCTTCTCTAGATTTCCACATTTTCATCTTTCCTTCTCATAAGCTCCTTAGAGTTGGTTACTACGGGGGAAATAGAGAAGTCCTCCAAGGGCTGCATGTCAGAGACCAGAGAATTGATGGGGGGGACCACGAAAGAGGAGAGCACAGAAGTGCTTTCCCCAAAGCCCCAAAGTCTGTGTGTCTAGAGTGAGTCAAATCACACAATGTTGTCATTTCCTCCATGCGGCCCCCAATCACCTCTTCCAAGAAGTCTGGCCTGGCCTGGCCTGGCCTGAACAGCCGTGAAGACTTCAACACACACGAAGAGTGGGTATGTCTTACGAACACTAAACAGTTTCTGGGAAAAGTCCTCAAAGGCTCGAGTTTCGATACTTGACGCAAGTTCTGTGTTCACACACTGACGTGCTCTATAAACACCTGACATGTTCTCTGCCACCTGTGTGTTAGCAAGGGTCACTTATTTTTGATACAGAATCCCCTGGCCTTAAGCCCAGGCAGCCTAAAGCTGAAAAGGGGCGAGTGACTAGTGTGAGAAGCATTAGATGCGGCTCACCTGTACATGCCCTTGTGTCTCCTCCTAATCTCCTTCCTCTCCATTCTGAGTTAATCTTTCACCTTAGAAGCTGATAAGAAATGCATCCACTGTGGATAATTTCTTCCCTCTAGAGAAGGCTTTTCTCTCATGCAAAGCCTGTCCATGAAAGTGAAGGAAAGGAAGAAAACTGAATCACTTGTCTTGTTAAAAAAAAAAAAAAAAAAAAAAAAAAAATCCAACAGAAAACGTTGCCTAGATCCACGGGTGCTATGGAGCCAAGTGGAGATTACCACCCACAACTTCTGACTTTTGAGTTTTATTTAACAACTCATTTGTATAACCTCGATGAATGGAGGCAGCAGACCTGAGGAGATTTGCAGCTGAAGTTCTATCAAGTTGGAAGGATATGTCAGCTGCCAAGTCTGGAAATGGAGCCCTGCACAGCAAGAAGATGGTGAGAGATTGGTTCCAGCCAGAAGTAATTGATCTGTCTGAAAATATGGGCTCCGAGTCATGGGATTAATGCTGGTGCCCCAGCTGGGGTGCATTGCTCATTCCCCTCTAGCTCTCTGACAACAAAGACATGCCTCTTTCTCCAGGGACGAGAAATTTTTATTAAAATCTTTATACAACTTAGCAGCAAAGACTCCGTAAAAGCATCCTAGAGATTTGGGGAGGAGGGGAGGCGCAGCCATCATAAGGAAACCATCCCACAATTTTCGTTTGATCTAGTTTTCATTTCAAAGCCGCCACCAGCCTGTTTCCCGTGGCCAAATGTACTTGCCCCTCAGCTCAGCAGACACGGAGAGCGAGCCCCGCTAGTGGTGAGCCTAGCTGGAGAGATGTGGATGAGTAAAGCGGTGGAGGGCTGCAGGGGAAAATAAAGTGGGAAGGCATCCAAAACTGCAGCTGTGCTGGCCCATTAAAAAGCTGAAACTCATTCTGCTGTTCGACCTCATGCTTATCACCACATAACTATTCATCAAAGAAATTTCAGTGCAATTAATTAAATTATTCCCATGTCTGTGCCACAGAGTCGTTATTCCAATATCAGCTTTCACCCACACTCTCTTAAACTCATGTCTGCATGCCAAGTCACTACTCTGGGGTTGTCCAGTCTCAATAAAGCTGTGCTCCTCACCACTCACACAGGCTATCATTTCTCTTTTTTATTGCCATTTATTTTCCACTAGGATTTTGCTGCCAGTATATTGGCAGGACTTCCAGTATATGGATGTAATGAAATCTACCACAGACACTTAACACGGGGTCAGGATGGAGCTCAGCTCATGTGAAGCTGTAATATAATAAACAAATGCTTTCAGAAAGAGGATTTTATCAGCTCAAAAATAGAACTTGGTATCCTCTGGTACCAAGTGCAGAAAAAAGTTGGAGTCATTTGAAAATTCTTGTGATAATTAAGTTTATGGCTGAAATATGCCTAACATAGGAAATCTGAGCTACAGCAGATTCCTTTTCATCTGTCAGAACTGGTTTATTAAAAAGGAAGTGGATAAAAATGTACTGCTGAAATTCTGTTTTTATACCACCATCGCCTCAGTCAGAGACCTGCAAGGGGCACACTCATATAATTTGGAGGATCTGACTCTTGCCTGTGGAGCTTTTTACTACCACAGTTATGGCAAAATGTGAAATGGGATCAAGTGAATAACACCCTCTACCTGATAACCAGTAGGTAAATATCTAAGGCTTTTCTCTTTCCCTCATACGTCACCATACCACATGATACCACTGGGACAAAGCACCCACCTACAGATGCCGGCACTAAACGTACTCTTACAAGATGGCAGCCTTCATAAAAATACAACATGGGAAAGAAGTAGATAGCACTTTAGGAAATTTAGTGCTGATGTTGACTCAGAACTGAAAAGCAGGCGCTCAGACTTTCACCAGAGGATCCAGAGGATCCAGAGGAGCCACCATCTCAGACCTGAGGACCAAACTTCAAGACGTTCAGAAGATAAGCAAGCCAAACAGGACAGCATGTGATCATACATAGAAGCTCGAGTACCTGAGCTGCTTTAAAAACCTCAGCAATCCCAGAGTTCCGAAGTGAAAACAGGCAATGTGTTGTTCCAAGTGCTGATTCTTGATCCTAACGTTCTAAACATCAGATGTGTGATAACAACTGCTAAACGAACTACTCAGAAATTTCTTCTTTATTAGTATCAGTTTATTAAAATTGGATTTTTAGGTAACAAAATGATAAGCTAAGAATCAAAACAGACCGAAAACTTTCCAGATTTGATGAAAACTGCAAACCCACAAATCTAAGAGACTCAAGGAAACCTAAGTGCAAGAAACACAAAGAATGGGGCGCCCAGGGGCACCTGGGTGGCTCAGTTGGTTGGGTGTCCAATTTCAGCTCAGGTCATGATCTCGCAGTTGATGAGTTCAAGCCCAGCTTTGGGCTCTGTGCTGACAGCTCGAGTCTGGAGCCTGCTTCAGATTCTGCATCTCCTTCTCTCTCTGTTCCTCCCTCGCTTGCACTCTGTCTCTCTCTCTCTCAAAAATAAATAAAGATTTAAAAAAATAAAAAAAAAAACATAAGGAAAACAACGCCAAAGGAGATCATAGTCAAAATTATTCGTAACTAGTAATAGAGAAGTTCTTAAAAGCATCCAAAGATAAAGACACATGATGTGCAGGAGAAAGAGAAGGAAGATAGCTGATTTTCTCCTAGAAAGCAAAGCAATTAAAACAATAGTGAAGAACATTCTTAAAGTACTGTAAAGAAAAAAAAAAAAAGAAAACAAAACAAAACAAAAAAACCTATCAACCCAGAATTCCATACACAATTAAAAATTCCATACACAATTAAAACATCTTTCAAAAGCAAAAGGAAAATGGAGACGTTTTCAAAACTACAAAAGCTAAAAGAACAAATTACCAGCAGAACTGCATTGTAAGAAATGCTGAATATTGTCCTTCAGGTCTACTGCAAGTGATGAGAGTCATTAAGTACAAATAGGTACAGAAGAATGAAAAGCATCATAAAGTGTTGACACAGCTGCTATAAGAAACTTCTTTTATTTAAATATCTTGAAAATATAATTAAAAATCAGTGACAATGCTGTGCAGTTTGTAACATACATAGAAGTAAAAAAAATGTATAACAACAAGAACACAAAGAAAGGGGAGAAACAGAAGTATGTTATTCTATGGTTCTTATACTATATATATGTTAATGTAATATCATGTGAAGGTAGACTGGTAAGTTAAAGACATACCATAACACCTAAAGCAACAACTAAAATAATAAAACAAAGAATTATGGATATTAACCCAAGAAAAGGAGATAAACTGGAATCATGAAAAATATTCAACTCATTTTAAAAAGGCAGAAATAAATGGAAAGACGAGAACAAAAACCAGATGGAATTTTTTTTAATAGAAAGAGGATGAAATATTTAAACCTAACCATAACAAAAATCACTTAAAGGAGAAAAAGACAAATATAGTCAAAGATTTCAATATCCTTTCTTAATAACTGATAAGACAAGTACCTAGACAGGAAAGCTATAGAAGACTTGAAGAACATTATCAACAATAATTGACATTTACAGAACCCTCCAGTCAACAACAGCAGAATACATAGTCTTTCCAAGTATACATGGAATATTTACCAAAATTGACCATATTCCAGGCCATGAAACAGGTCTTGATAAATTTAAAAGTATTCAAGGGATAGAAAGTACATCTCTGATCAAAACGGTATTAAAGGGGAAATTAGAAAGTATTTTGATTTGAAAGATAATAAAGCACAGCATATCAAAAATTGGGGGATAAACCTAAAATAGTATTTTAAGGTAAAATTTACAAAACTACTTGTATTTGAAAAGAAGAAACTTTGAGATCAATACCCTCAGCTTCTACTGTAAGAAATTACAAAAAGAAGAGCAAATAAAAATAAAAGCAAGTAGGGGCACCTGGGTGGCTCAGTTCGCTAAGCATCTGACTTTGGCTCAGGTCATGATCTCGCAGTTCATGGGTTTGAACTCCGCAATGGGCTCTGTGCTGACAGCTCAGAGACTGGAGCCTGTTTTGGATTCCGTGTCTCCTTCTCTCTCTGTTCCTCCCCTGCCCACCCTCTGTCTGTGTCTCTCTCTCTCTCAAAAATAAATAAAGATTTAAATAAATAAAAGCAAGTAGAATAAAGAAATAAGCACAGAAATCCATTAAGGAGAAAAATGAAAGATAATAAAAAATATCAATAAAACCAAAATCTGGTTCTTTTGAAAAGATCAATGAAAGTGATACCTCTAAACTTATGACTAACCAGGAAGAAAAAGGAAGAAAATAAGAATTACTAATACTTACAATGAAAAAAGACACATCAGAGCAGATTCTAGAAATACTAAGTAAATATATAAAAGAAATATATAAAAAATACATAAAGGGAAAATTATGAACAATTTTACACCAATAAATTTGACAACTTAAAGGAAATGCACAACTACATTATAAAATACAAACTACCAAAGCTCGTTCAAAAGGAATTAGAAAACCTGAATAATCCCATATTTATTAAATGAACTGAATCTGTAGTAAAAATCTTGCCAAATAAAATATAGACCCAGATGGCTTCCTTGATAGGTATTACCAAATATTTAAGAAAGAAATAATATCAAATGTTATACAGACTCCTTCTGAAAACTGGCATTCATTCATGCCATAATTGCCGTGACAGAAAAGACAAAGACACTGGAAGAAAACTCCTGAGTAATCACATTCAACAATATATAAAGAGGATTATACATCATGATGGAGTGTTGATTATCCATGGAATAAAAACATTGGCTTCATGTTTGAAAATCAATTCATGAAATTTATCATATTAACAAACTAAAAAAGAAAAGAACAACCATGTTACCATTTCAATAGATTCACAAATAGCATTTAACAAAGCTTGGTATCCATTCTTACAAAAATTTCTCAGCAAACAAGAAATAGACAGGAGCTTTCTCAAATGTGAAAGAGCATCTAGGAACAACTTGTAGCTAACATCCTAAATAATGGCAGATAACTGAATGCTTTTCACCTAAGATCAGTAAAATGAGAAGGATGTACACTCTTATTATTTCTAGTCATACTGGAGATTGTCGCTGGTGTAATAAGGCAAGAAAAATAAAGGACAGACAACCAGATGGAAAAAAGTGAAGTAAAACTATATGTACAGATGACACTGTCAACTATACACATAATACAAATAAATAAACAAAACAGGCAATAGCACCAATAAGTGAGTTTATCAAGGTGACAGGATACATGGTAAACATATAAAGATCAACTGTATATATATATGTATATATATATGTATATATATATATATATATATATATATATATATATACTAACAGAGAACCATTGAAAATTAAAATTAGTAAGACAACATTTACAACAGCATCAAAAATACATAAATATGAACGAAAAAAATGTGAAAGATATGTACACTGAAAACTACAAAACATCTCCACAAGATATTAAAGAAAAACTAAAGAAATAAAGAATAGTATATTCTTTCATTCATGAGTCAAAAGACTCAATTTTGCTAAGATGTCAAATTTCCAAAATTGATCTATACACTCAATACAATCTAAATCAAAATGCTGGTGTGTTTTAAAGAAATTGACAAAGTGATTCTAAAATGCATAGGTAAATGCATAGGTTAATGCAAAGGGCCAAGGATAGCTAAAACAACATTTTAAGAGAACAAAGTTTGAAAATTAAAAATACCTTATTTCACGGTATTACAAAGCTATAGTAATCATTTTAAGAGAACAAAGTTTGAAAATTAAAAATACCTTATTTCACGGTATTACAAAGCTATAGTAATCGAGACAGCATTTTAAACAATGTAAACCAGGCTTAGAAAATTTTCCTTTCTGAAAAGGACTAGATAGTAAACATTTTATACTTTGCAGACTATATATGGCCTCTGTCACATTTTCTTGTTTTCTTCTTCTTAACTTCTGCTTAACTCATAGGCTGTATAAAAAAAGGCTGTGAGTAGTATTTTTCACATGATCCTTAGTTTGGCAACCCCAAGACAAACAAATTGATTGATGGAACTAAAACTATAATTTTTCCTGAAGAAAACATAAGAAAAACCGAAGCTTTGAATTACAAACGACTTTTTAGAAATGACACCTAAAGAATAATCCATTAAAAAGCTGATAAATTAAAATTCGTCAAAATTTAAAACACTGCCCTCATAAGATGCTGTTAAGAGAATAAAGACAGGCCACAAACTAAGAAAAAATATTTGTAAATCATAAATCTGATAAATGTCTTGTATCCAGAATAAAGAACTCTCAATACTCAATAATGCAAAAACAAACAACCCGTTTTTTTTTAAATGGGCAAGGAATTTGAACAGACAGTTCACCAAAGAAGATACAGAAATGACAAATAAACACATGGAAAGATGTTTAACTAGTCACTAGGGAAACCTAATTCAAAACCACAATGAGATACTACTACACAATTATCAGAATGCCTAAAATGAGAAACACTGACCACACTAAATATGAGAGAGAGGATATGGAAGCAATGGAACCTTCACATAATGCTGGAAGCCATGTATAACACTTAGATTACCGCTGGGCATGTTCTTGAAACACTTAACAAACACCTACCACATTATCCTAGGGAGGTATTTACCTAAGAGAAAAGATTGCATATTGTCCAGTACACAAATATTCATAGTAACAAAAACCTAGAAACAACCCAAATGGCAGTCGATGGGTGAATGTATAAATAATTTGTGGTATAGCCACAGAATGGAATAATATGAGCAATAAAAGGAAATGAACTATGAATATACACCACGAAGTGAATAAATCCCAAAGTAATTATGCTGCGTGAAAGAAGCTAGACTAAGGAAAGATGCATAAATAATACTACTACTCTACAGTGTGGAAAACATTTCAGTGATTACCTGAAAACAAGGGAGAGTAGCGGGGTAGGAAGGTAACAGAAAAAGAAATTACAAAGGGACAGGACTTTTGGGGTGTGGGATATGTTCATTATTCTTCATAGCGGTAACGGGTCTCATGGGTTTATACATATGTCAAAACTTACCAAGTTGAATACTTGTAAAAAGGAACAGTTCATTATATACGCCAATTATACCTCAATAAAGCTGTTTAAAACTAAAAGCAAAATACAACAGTTTAGTTTAAAACCAAAGCAAAATACAAGTCTACAACTATACTATATCATTGTATATGAATAGATTAACTTGACCATACATATATATAATATGTATAAAGGCAGATGTTAACCTAAAAGCTTTGGCCTTATAAAATCACCTAGAAAAGTATCAACAAAATAAATTATCAAGCAGCGAAAGCCAGGAGCAGAATCATGTGGGCAGGTAGGGGTGGGAGTGAGAATCAGCATTAAAACAAGAACCATTAATGAATGATTTCACAAACCAGAAGTGAGTGATTTTGTGAAGTTTGTGGGAGGAAGGTCAACAGTGTTGAGAGACCGAAAGCCCCACAATGTAAAGGAGTATGTCTGCCTCACTTACTAAGGTACTCGGGCATCAAGTTGCAAAACAGGCATGAAATAAAATGACTGGTGGCTGGATGGGTGGGAAATAAACAAAATCACCAGAGTTTATGACTTAGGAATTTACTGAGAACCTTATTAGAAAATGTTTTAGCAGAGAAAAGTCAAGTCAGTCTGCAGTTGGTTAAGGACTGAATAGGAACAAAGAGGTGTTTTGCTAACAGGAAATTCAAGAAACACGGGACTAAAAGGGCAGCTTTCCCACTCAGAGTTTCCAAGGAGGATTAAAGTTTTTAGACCCACTATATACTGTTCTTGAACTTCAGACACAGTTCAGACCGGTTTGGAACAATTTTAGTCCTTTGGGAATTCCATCATTAAAACCAGAAATAAAGTACTAAAAGTCCAGCTGTATCTATAAATATTTTTTAAACATATGCAACAAGTAAAACCTCCCCTCTTTCCTCTACGGGGACATGTGATCTTAGCCTGGCTTCTGCTTTGAATTAGAAATGCTCCCCACTCCCCAACATAGGATGATTTTTTTTTAAAGTTTTTAAGACGAATTTCCTTGTAGGAGAGATTACAATAAATCATCCATATACCATAAAATTTAATTTGGAAGTTCCAGGTATTAGCAAATCAACATTGTAGGCACGTAGTCAACACAGGATTGAAAAGCCATTTTATTTCCACAGTTACATTCTTAGCATTAACAAAATTATTTTTGGAACGAATCGTGGAGGTAGAGAACCATAATGTTAATAATACCCCCCTTCACATGCATACACAAAGCAAAGGAACAACACAACACCAGGCAACGCAAAACCCCCAAAGAAAAACCCACCAAATTTTTCCTTTACTAAATGCTAACACTAACTGGCATCAACTGGCTTTTCATTTCTTCACATTTACGAATCCATTAACAAATGATTTCCATTTACTAAAAGTGACTTTCAAAGCTATTAGGTCACCTTGCAATTCTGTCTATAAACTTTAGCAAGCACATTTTATTCCTAGTTAAAGTAGATTAAACAAAACATTCTTCAACATTGAGTCTAATAGATGAGTGGAAAATGACTCACAAAAATATATTTTTACTTGAGCTGTCTTAGCTGGTTAAGCAGAGACAGAAGACCATTTTCCTCTTACCTTCTAATCCTGTTTTTTAAACTTTGTTTTTCAAGATTTTTCATGTTAGTAATGTTTCCAGGACACCCAATTTCTTCTATTACTACATTACTTCTCAGAGCAATGCAAAATAAAGACTAGCCTCCAACGCCCTAGCCCCCACTCCCTACTCCTCATGGATTAGGGCTCCTAGAGAAAACCTCAAGTAGATAAATCCTCAAGCATTTTCTACTCGACATAAATGCTTAAGATTAAAAAAGTGCCTGCTTTGTGTCCAAAGCTCTTCCTCACTCAATTATCTTTCAATTTGTTGGATTCCAAAGCCTTTCTGTGGTTCTAATGATATTTAACACCTCTCTTCGACACCCTCTAATGTTATTTTGAATATGGCAGACATGCTTAAAGACCCAATAAACACTCTGTCTTTCAACTGTTCTTAGTAGCTGGCATTCAGAATCTCAACTTCATATCCTGTAATCAGGAAGATTTCCTATACCGCATTTGATCCTCTTGCTATACTGTAAACAAAAACCTCACCATTCACATAAGATCATTAAAGATCTTGTTTTCCCATTTGGCTTTTAAGAGTCTGACGCTCTACCAACTGAAGTAGTCAGGCACTCCTGATTTGGATTTCAAACAACGGCATGTGTAAAATCGTAATACTTAATTGCCGGGTCCTTGGGAAAGATGTATGCGTGAATACATACACACATTTATTGTAAATATTACTGATATAAAGGATATAAAGCAAATAATTTACAAATAATAACAAAGTATATAATCCTCTTTATTATAAATTCCAACCAACCAGCCAACTGATTTGTACAGAATGCTTCTGTTGAAATATGTGTAACTCTTACATCTGTAGCCAATCCAAGTTTGCATTTGAAGAATGAGTATAATTCTGATATTAAACTTGATTGATAATTATATTAAAAGCAAAAATAGGTTTATATAGCTTAATTTTTTTAAAGCTGTGTTTGACAACTAGCTCACAAAATTCCTGAAAATTTAACAGTTGGTTCTTTTGAGTTGCTAACAAGCCACTCCCAGCACACCAAAGTATAATAATCCTTTTGTCACAAAAGAGAGCCTCCTGCTTCCCTATTCCCTATGAGGAATGGTATTTGGGTTCTCCCCATTAGCAGTAAAGGAGTACGGTAAGGGTATGAATGCCACAAGTTCATTTACAACCAGGCCGTCTTCCTTGATGGCTGGTTATGAATCTGTAGAAGCACTGGTTAAGCTACCCCTGGCACTACTATTCCATGTTTTCTACCAAATGAGCAACCAGTTCAGGAGAATGAAAACAAACAGTCCTGATGTTAACAGTTATTTTATTATCTAATAAAGATATGTCTCAAGGCTCTGTTAGCCCCTACCCACCCACTGCACAAAATGCAATGAAAACATGGGAAAAGACCAGAGCTATACAAAGGAGCATGTAAGTTGTATAGCAGTAACAATGTCAAAATCCTTCAATACTAAAGTCTTCTCAGTAAGAAACAGGACGTGTCTCTCCTTGTCTACTCCACTCTGTCATTTCCTTTCTTTCTCCCCTGCTCTCCTCTCCCCTGTCTTTGCTTCCTACCTACCTCCCTCCCTTCCTGGGCAAGCTGAGGTAAGCTGATAGTGAGAGAGACTCAACCACTGTTATCTCCGCCCTTCTTGCACCCTATTAAAAGGTATTGTTCACACAGCCAGAAAGGGGCACTGAAAAAGAAGGTATATGGTGGGCAGAGCATGGTAGGCACAAAGAGGAAGAACACACTGCCTGGAGGAACAAACTTTACTTCATCAGACTGAAATAACAGTAAGACTAATCTGAGTTCTACTAAGGCAAACAACTGAACATTCACCGACTAGCTACCATATGCTTGGCCCTGAGTACAGGCCATGGGGAATGCAGTGATAAATGGGCCGTGATCCTTGACCACTTGCCCAAGTACAAAACATCAAAGACTGAGACCTTGGCAGATCCATTATCAATCTCAGCATTAAATCTTCCAGAATTATAATGACAGCAAATGACTACTTTAGGAATATAGTATTCAAAAGACTGGAAAATATATTCCAGACATCCATGGGTCTGGAGTATAATTTAGCAGGGAGGCCTACCCAGGAAGCAGTAAAGCAGGAAGAGGGCAAAGCACAGCCATACACAGGAGGTAAAACAATCCTGATCAGATAGTGCGGCCTGATTGCTTCCATTCCTGGTAAAGTACTGGGTTTGTGTGTGTGTGTGTGTGTGTGTGTGTGTGTGTGTGTGTGTGTGTCTGCGCGCGCGCGCGCGGGGGGTGGGGGGGAACAAAGGCACATGGCTGTTCAGTCTATATCACCAACCTATTACTAATCCACAGGTATGGTTTCTGATAATCTTTCAGGGGCATTCATTATGCAACCAGGATCAGTTAAAAATAAAAGACATTTGGAGATCTAGGTCTCAGATAGCACCGATTCACCTTAGTGCAAAAAGGAGTTACTTTGCTCCTACTACTTGCTATGTGTTAGGCTTTGTGAGATGATATAGGTGACCGTGACAGGGTCTTTGACCAATCACATGAAATGGCAGGTACACATACACATATGAAATGTGTTCATTCAGCATTTCAATCTCACACAAAAAGGCAGGGGACTCAAAACATCTAGGTATGGGCTTTGCCAACTATTGGGACATAGAGCAAAACACATTCTCCCTAGGTCTGTTTTATGAACTCTCAGAATCTGAAGTGTCCATAAAAAACATCCCATCCGATCAAAAGTCAAAATTAATATTCCCTCACAACATCCCTACATGGTCACCAACAGGTGTCCATAATATCCCCAGTGACCTAAGCCCTCCAATAAAGCACATCCCTCTTCTTCTTCCATCTATAATGGATCTACCTGCATTCTTCCACCCACTGCTCTTACTTGGGTCCACTGGGACCCCCTAGAATAAGTCCAATCCCTCTTCTACATGACAGTCCTTTAAATAATTGAAGACAGTTGTTATATATTCCTCCAAGCTAAACAGCTCTGGTTCTT
Organism: Panthera leo; assembly: GCF_018350215.1. Lineage (NCBI taxonomy): Eukaryota > Metazoa > Chordata > Mammalia > Carnivora > Felidae > Panthera > Panthera leo. Next base: position 13,057,462 of record NC_056694.1, on the reverse strand, counting down.
TCAACCATTTCTAATAGGACATGATTCTGAGTCCCTTCAACCACCTGGACAACCTTTCCTCTATGCTCTCTAATTTGAATACTCTCCTAGCTTTGTTCAAACAGGCTGCTATTAGATAATGTTTTCACAATCTGTATTTGTACTGTTGAGATGTATTTTTAGCTCTAGACACAGGATTTTACATCTATCTATTTTCAATATTTCATCTGCTAGATCTGAACTACTGTTCCAACCTAAGACCCTAAGACCTTTTGGGATCCTGCTCCTATCACCCAGTATAAGTGATCTGTCTCTGCATCAGGCTGCCCACCCATTCGATCATCAAGCCAACCCTGACCTCAGTCTTATCATGAATAAAAATGTTGACCAAAATGAATCACATGCACAGCCTTGTGGCAAGTAACCACAGGCCATGTTTCATGTTTGCATAATTATTCACCCTGCTATAATTTTGCCTAAATGCACTATTATTAACTTTAGATTCCATGTTCTCTACAAAGACTCTGTGAAAGACTTTGTAAAATTACTCAAAGACAGCCAGGTACACATTATCTAAGACATTATTCTAAAGCAGGCATCAGCAAACTATGGCCCACAGGCCAAGTCAGTCCGCTGCTTATTTTTTGTTTTATTGGAATACAGCCATGTCCATCCATGTATCTACTGTCTGTAGCTGCTTTCATGCTACAGTGGCATAACTGAATAGTAGCTATAGAGACTGTATGGCCCACAAGTTCTAAAATATTTTACTTTATAGCTCTTTATAGAAAAAAGTTTGCCAATTCCTGTTCTAAGGGACAACATAGTCTGGCATAGTGCTTTAAGTGACCCCACACTGGTTCCCAGTGATGACTACTCCTTTTACTAAGCCCTCTGGAAATATTCATTAGTAATACCTTGTAGGTTCTGGGTTGATTTCAAGCTTAATGGCCTAAGGTTTCTAAATTCACTTTCTTCTCCCTTACAAAAGCCAGAACTATTCAGGTCTATTCTTTATTTGTACACTGAGAAGACTAAATACATACTGTCTACTGGTAATGAATTCTATGTAAAATACTGTGTCATTTATATCTGTACTTCATGTTTTCACAGAAAATAGAGAATCCCCAATAACGAGAACCTTTTGGCCTAACAAGGCATGCTGGGGCATCAATAGTAGGACAACAGAAAAATTGGAAAAAGAAGAAAGGAAACATAACTAGGGCTAGAAAGGCGAGATCCACAGTGCAACATCCCTCCCAAGGAAGCCAAAATGCAAAATCTAAATTTCGAATGAGCCAAACTCAAGAAGACACTGATTCACTCTCTTAAGGTTCCAATAATATTGTAGGGGGCATAACTACAAGCACAGTAATCTCTGAACTGTGTTCATACTTATTGCTAACAGGAAAGCAATTCTTTGATGACCAAGGAAGGGGGATTTGTTCTAGATGAAGCCAGCTCTTAAGCAGAAACTGAAGGTAAAATACAGGTCAATTCCCTTGGGAGACACACTGACAAAGGTAAGGTTCCAGTATGCCAAGGTATGCAATGAAGAAATCTGAACTTCCCGATGACCAGATACAAACAGGAATGATCTGGAGGAAAGCTCAAAGATGTCTTTAAGTACACAGGATGCTGAATTCAAAAGATGAGATAAATCCCAGATTCCACCAAATGAATGTATTTCTTTCCTTTTCTTCTTCTTTTTTTTCCCCAAGTGCGTGAATTTCTAATACCTGCCAGGATGGTTCTAACTTTGAGACTGGTTAAGTCAGAATTTCCAATACAGTGTGCATGTCGAGATACTTATCCCCTGTGATGTAGCACTGATCACGGCCTCTAGGCCAGCTGCCTACAAAGAGCAAGGAGTCTTGTCTAGTGACCTCAGGGGACTACACAAATGGCATCACTTTCTACTTGTGCCATGATAAAACAAGAGTTGGAAAGCACTGGATTAAGCTAAGCCTTAGAATGACAGGACTTCAGTATTAGCAGCTGGAAGGCTGGACCAGAGCTGGGGGATGATGGAGTAGAGAAAGGATTTGGGAGTAAATGGAATAACTAGAGTAGGCTAGAAAGAAACCACAAGGACACTGATCTTGGGCAAGGTTTTCAAAGCAGACAGAGAGGCTCTCCAAGTGAAAGGAACGGTCCAAAATAAATAGAGGTGAGGTGAGACTGAACAGTAATGTATACACAGCAGTGTCAACGAAGGGCCCGTGGCATTAATGACGAATATTACAAACACCGAGGCCATTACATGAGATCCAGTCTCACCCAGATAAAATGTTAACTCCCAAAGGGGCAGATGCTGAATGTATAATGAAAGAGAAGGGGAAAATTCCAGATTATCAAAGAGTTTCTAACCAGATGGGCAGAAATGCCATAACAGTTTTTGTAACCACTGCCAGTGACCTCTTTCCAGGAAAGCAAGAAACTGCACAAGTCAGCAAACCATAGCCATTCTACATATTTTGTAGGGACGCATAATATATTCAGTTGACAAACAATTCTGCCAAGTAGCTCTTCTACATGTTGTTCATGTCAACAAAATTAATTTGACATTTACAGCTATTTTGAGAATAAAATGCAGTTGCTTAAATTATTCTGTGGAAGCAACATGAGACGGAATTATTCAGTTGACAAAATCTAATTAGGTGTAAATTATTTCAGGTCATATGAATTATAAAACCTTTCACAGATAAGTATTTTAATTCAAAGTGGCTCAAAGTGCTATAGAATATTAATAGGCCCACAGTCGCTTGCAATACTTTCACACTTCCGTCTCCAGGAATGCTCCCTATTCTCCAACTACTGGCCTCCACATTAGCTCTCATTCTGCCTTCTTCGGCCTATAGGTGCATAAGGGAGAAAAAAGAAAAGGAGGAAGTTTCTATGCTAAAACTACTAAGCTAACTCCTTTTTAGATGAAGATATAATTCACACACCATACTGCTTCATATATTTTTGACAAGTATCCTTATCCTCCATTAGACAGATGAAGAAACTGAGGCTCAGAGATTAACCTTCCCGGTAATGTACAACTCATCCGTGGCCCAATGCTGAACATAAATGCAAAGCCAATGGAATCTTCAATATTCAAGGCTTGCCTGTCCTTTCTGAGAACCTACAAAACAAGAGTCACACAGTTAATTCTAGACATGAAATACCAATCCTTAGAAGAAGGGACCTAAGCAAAGAGCAGAAACTTCTTTGCCGCCAACCCAAAAGAGGAAGAATCCTGGCCAACCCAAAGCATTGCAAAGGTAGACGAAGTGAGGGGATAACCTGGAAGAGATTATGAAACAGAAATGCGGGAACAACAACAACAACAACAAATCCCACAAAACCCAGAGGTTCGTATAGAATAGATACATGATCTTTGTCTGCTTACATCAGATTCACTAGGGGGCAAAAAATTTAAATGACAATACTGAATTAAAACTATAGCTCTAAAATCGATTGTGATTAGGGGAACAGTTATATATCAACCTATTCTTCTTTGAAATGGGGATGATGATATTTGTCTTTCCCTCTTTCGGGGGATAAGAGAGATGACAAACAAGATTGTTTTAGAGAAAGGTACACAAAAAATCCACACCATGCTTCCTAAAGCAAACGGTGGCAACACAGAAACACTCATTACAGAACAGCATCCTACTGGAGGTCAGACTGTGATGGGAGTAAAAATGTCACATGATTTGAATTCTTGGATGAAATAGGTAGTGTCTATCTATGAAAGATAGAATTCTTTCTAAGGTTCTTTTAAAAAAATCATTCCAATCGGGGGGGGGGGATGATTAATAAAATGATTAATAAAATCATTCCCAATTTGAAATTACTGCCATAGCCTCTCTGATGTCAGAACATGACTTGCAGCTGGACCTCTGGCCTATGAAGGTGTGAGCCAAGCCTGGCTATCAGCGAATGGAGAAGGGGAAGATCACCCCTGTCATGAAGTGGCAGTTCTTAAGACAACAGCTGTGCATGGCCTCAACATCATCAGGTTCACACAGACATACAGGTACCTTCTACCTCCTACCACCTGAAACAATGTGGTCAGGGCACAAACTTTCCTAAAAGGAAAGAACAACTCAGGCCTCACACTAGGCCTGCTAAGCATTCTCTAGTCTGATTTTTATTCCAGAGAAACAATACTGCCATGATCATCTATAATAAGAAAGGAGGGGCTGGCAGGGATCAGGGAGAAAAGGTAAGAGAGAAAGGAATAGAAGAGAAGTGAAATTAAAAAGGGGGAGAGGAAAGCGAGCAAAAAAAACCCATTTGTAACCGTAAAATCATGTCCTCGCTTTTGTCAGTGCTCTCTCCCAATTCTATAAGAGTTAAAGGCCGCCAAGTAATAGGGCCTGCAGAGTTTTCCCTTGGGTCGCAGCCAAGGCCAGTAACCCTGCTATTAGAGACCTGCCAAGCTTTGTCAATGCAATCTGCTGAATGCCTTGAGTGACAAGCGATCAATATTCTCCACTCTCATGGGTCATCACAGGTGACACAGGCCTAAGTAATAAAACAGCCCTGGCTGCCTCCTCTAACTTAAATGCTTCCCCAGCCACAATATTTCTTTTTTGTCTAAACGCCTCTAGCTAAATTTCTCATAGATCGAACCATCTGATGGGGATAGAGATTCTGAGGAATTGCAATGTGTCTGAATTGATGCTAGCCAGTGAAAGCTCAGTAGACTGGAGAAATAGGTTCAAATAAATCGAAAATGACTAGCTACAGAGTTGTAATCTGCCAGCATCAGACCCTGTAGCAACAAGCCAATATGAAAAAAAGCATGCTGACAGCCAACCACCACTGAGTCACCTGCTGAAATGAGAACCCATTTTTCCCCCACTACGGTGTTGATGATAGGCACTTTCTCTGGAACACCTCTGGCAGTGAGGGGTAGGAGGGAGAGAAGGCCGGAGTTCCTCATATTGTAGGGAGCACTCAGCATTGTATGCAATCAATAACTATCTTTGTTCTGAAATGAGGAAGGGCCCACAACAAAGGTGTGTTTGAGGGAAGACATGAGGGCACACGGTCTTCTGAGACCGCAGACCAGAAACCAGTATTTCCTTCCTCCTGGTTGGCCAAAGCATATAGAAGGCTGGTTCCCTCTCTCCAGCCCTACAGAGAAGCAGCCACAAAACAGAGAGCCATGAAGTGATGCACAAATTTGTATGAAGACCCCGGTAGAGCTTCTGGTCAAGATTCCCAAATGGATTTAGAATCCTCAGCCAGTGGTTTCTGAGCAGATGACAGAAAGCTCGAGTCGACTGACCATTTAACCAAAACAGTGAATTCATCATAGACTATTACATCCAGAAGAGAGGAGGAAATCCACGTTTTTTTTTGGGGTGCGTGGGTGGCTCAGTCGGTTGGGCGTCCGACTTCGGCTCAGGTCATGATCTCACGGTTTGTGAGTTCAAGCCCCGCGTCGGGCTCTGTGCTGACAGCTTGGAGCCGGGAGCCTGCTTCGGATTCTGTGTCTCCTCTCTCTGCCTCTCCCCTCCCCATGCTGTCTCTGTCTGTCTCTCAATAATAAATAAATGTTAAAAAAAACTTTTAAACAATCCACGTTTATAAAAACTGTTTTTAGGGGCGCCTGGGTGGCTCAGTCGGTTAAGCATCCGACTTCAGCTCAGGTCACGATCTCGCGGTCTGTGAGTTCAAGCCCCGCGTCGGGCTTTGGGCTGATGGCTCAGAGCCTGGAGCCTGCTTCCAATTCTGTGTCTCCCTCTCTCTCTGCCCCTCCTCTGTTCATGCTCTGTCTCTCTCTGTCTCAAAAATAAATAAACGTTAAAAAAAATTTATAAAAAAAAAATAAAAACTGTTTTTAAATTCACATTCTCATGTGTTAAGGCTTTTTGCTGTACCTAGTGAATTCCTGTTCCATTCAAATAGTTTCTGTTCAGATTTAAACAAACACATACATCCTTGGTAGTCACCCAGAATCCAAGTGTGCCACCCGGCGGACTGTCCAGGGACCCTACACGTCCTCACGCTCATCCTCTCTCCTTTAGGCACACATGGCTATAGAGAGACACAGAACATCAGACAACACAAAATCTTATTAAAATTACTGCCAAAAAACAAAGCTTCCAGGATTAAAAGTAAGAGGTTGGGCATTTACCCTGTATGGAGTAAAGCAATAGAAAATGGAGAAGATTATGACTCATATTCTTGGTTATACTGACCTGCTCTCATTTAATTTCTAAACGTATTTAAGTTATTCTTTATTCTGTATTTTTTACTCCCTATAATAATTATAAAAATTATCTATATTCCAAAAGCCATACCAAGTGCTTTCCCATTATACCAGGATGGTCCCCAATGATGCTTGAAAAGCTAGTAGTGAACCAGCATGTTTAATATTTTATACCCTGACATTCACATAATTTGGAAAAAAGGGAAAATAAGTCAATAATAAGGCTTCTCAGCTAAAACAAAAAACTAAACAGATTAAGCATGGCCTCTGATAGCAGTTGACAGAAGACTCTCTCTCAAAGAAGAAAAAAAAGTTGTGATTTTGATTCAAGATTATTGTCTCCCACTGATAGGAATAATGGATTTATTACACAGGAAATAGGTAATATACAATAGGTAATGTCACATGATAGATCTCACAAAATAGCCTGGAATGAAGAAGGCTAATACAGGACAGGATTATTAGGACAGACATTTATTGGTAGCATTAAAGCATGGACAATTACGATTAATTACAAAGGAAGAGTCTGACCTAATTGATCTTACATTAGATAGATAGAAATTAATGGTGAAGTCATGGTCCTACAAGATGAAATGATCAATAAATGAATGTGTGGATGCATCTGTGAGAGGGTCTAGAACCTTGCACGGCACATCACGGGCCTCAGTAATCTTCATGGACAGTGACTCTACAGGAAGGGTTCTCTGGCTCACACCCACCACAGAGGGCAGAGGTCTAGCTCTGTCCAAGCAGAGTCAGAGAGAGTAGAGTTTTGCTGTGTGCAGGACTCCCTGAACCTCCTTAATGAGGCATACCTCTATCCTTTCTGACCTCCACAGAGGTCAGGATTCTTGCCAATCTGTGCCTAACCAGTTGGAGGCCTTGGGATCAGTTGGCCACATAGTTAAAAGGTCAAAGTGACTTTACCTAGTTCCCCAATGCTTTAGAAAAATATATGGAAGCATTAAAATGCAGTGACAGTGAAACGTCTTAGTGGTAAAAAGAAATCTCTAGTCCAGGATGACTACATCAATCCTTCTGGATTACCACTACTTATCGAAAGGCCTCAGACAGAGAAAGAATGCGTCTACAAAAAGTGCAGATGCCCAAGGCAAAACAAGCGATCACTCGGATGTCACTCTGACATGTTTGAGCATTTCTCTGTGGTTAGTTAAGAACCTCTGCTTTGGTAGGAGAGCATGTCAGCCAAAGAACCGATAGGAAGCTGAAGAGGTTATATTAATCACCTAGTTGATATGATTGCCTTTCTTCTGTTAAGCCGCATTCATTATTAAGTAAATATTGTCAATTTATTCTGAAGATACAGAAAGGTGTCCGTCTATGACTGTAATATATGTCAGAAGCAACACACAGACAGCAGTTTTGCAACAACCTTGGAAACAAAATCATTCATGATTATAAAGAGTAATACATATTGTTTGAAGAAAATAAACCTACTTATGTTTTGCCAATCTAAAGATAATCACTATAACTATCTCGGTACATTTCTTTCTGTTGTTTTTTTTTTTTTATTTATTCTTGTTCTTACTGTCTTTTTATACAAAATTCAAATAGTAGTGTGTTTGTATATATATTTATATATACTTTTTAATAAAATTAACATAAGAATTTTCCTTTGTAGTAAATATTTTTGAGAGTATCATTTAACCTCTGCATAACACTGTAAAATACAAAAATAACATAAATGAACTATGCATTGGCATGATGTAGGGTACTTGGATTGTATAAAGTTTTTCTTCACATCCAGTTACTATCTCAGGATAATGTCCTAGACAAAGAATTAATGGATCAAAAGGTTTGAAGAATCCTGAGATATTACAAAAAGGCTTGTATAAAACTAACTGTTTCACTGTATTTTTCCCAGCAGTGACTGGTCTCACTATAAATCTTGCTCATTTCTTGAGTGGAAAAATGGTACCTCCCTGTTATTTTTCATTGAGCTTCTTTAGCTATTATGTATACAGCATTCTTAGAAATTTAATTCCCATCCTCATTCCAGACCACACTTTACTGACTGGCAGTACACTGAGCTAATTCGATTAAGAGAAGTTAAATGCCACAAGCCTTTTGAGGAATTGTTTTGATGATGATTCTCTTTTGGTTAAAAGGAAGAAATTGAAATGTATCATAAGTTAATCAAACTCTTCATCTCTTTTTCCCCAGGAAAAAGTTTTCCTTGAAGAAATGAGAAATGATTACCATTAAATGCCTAAACGGGAAAGATGGGCATCAAACATGACACCATCACATAAGCTAACAAGCCTCTGATTGACTCTGCATTGACGTGAGCGCTGGCATGACTCCAGAGGGCAGCACAAACTTGTAAACAGCTCTTGAGGGAGATTCAAAGTGTTTAAGTCCCATAAGGTTTAAGAAAAAAAAAGAGACCTAATTTAAGATTCTTAAAATTATTCCTTGGGTTAGGATCTGAAAAGTACGATTTTTAAATGAAAGTTCAGAAATATGTTGCAAAGATGACGGTTACACACAGATAAGAGACATCTACTTTTCACTTATTTCCTCCATCAAAGATAACCACGAATATGTGTCTTCCCTTGAGAAAAATGAAAATCAAGACCCTTTTTTTAACCAGGTAAGAAAAAAGAACCATTCATATCCAAAATAAAACAGAAAATGCATTTAAATTATCTTTTAAAATGGAACTTAGTAAGTGAAACTTTCATAATTTACGATCAATCACTGCTGAGAAACTAGTCAAAATTTCAATTGCCTTATAGGTATGCGCTTCTTGAAGTAAAAATTTGCAAGACAATGCACATGTGATTTTGAACCATGATTTTACAAAAATGCTTTAAAATGATGGCAAATTTAACTATACTGATTTATTTTTTTCTTATTATAGCACCAACTATTCCTGCAGAATGCAAAGATCTGTCAGCAGCATCACTGACACTCAGCTGAGCTTAGGAGTTTAATTCTTAGTCAAAATACAATTCAGAAAAGGATCTGGCTGACAAAGTTTTCAGCCCCAGCAACATTTTTTTCCTTGGGTTTTGAAAGACAAAAGATAAATTAGACCTTCCTTTCGTGCTCATTTAGGGCACATTTAATCTCCTTTTTACTATGGTAGAGGAGGGGAGAGAAATGAACAATGAAATGTGAAATGTCACTAGAAAGTGCCTGGAAGAGGGCTTGATAGAAATGTTGATGAAGGTGGGGGGACGCAGTAAGTGTCCAAAAGTAAATTTGTTCAGATATGTTAGGGTGCTCTTTACACACAAACATACACACACACTTCACATCTCTGTTTACTCAGTCACACGTTCATTTGCTCATTTGGTTGGTCATTCATTCATTCATTCATTCATTCATTCAATGATTCATAAGCACCTACTGTTGATTCTGGGGTTGTAAATATGAATAGAATAATTTTCATGTTAAATATTAGAGGATAAAGACATAACCCACTGACAAAGTAATATCTACTATCTAGAGAGAGAGAAACAGAGGATGAAGCAACTCACGATACCACCAACTGAAGTTCATGTGGTTCTGGAGGTCGAATTGAGCCGTACATTAGAATTCCAAGCCCTACGGCAAAATTTCACAAGGAACTTCCCCTATGCTATGACCTTTAAAAAGATGGGGCACCTGGTGGCTCAGTCGGTTAAGCGCCCGACTTCAGCTTAGGTCACAATCTCACGGCTCGTGGTTTGAGCCCCACATCGGGCTCTGTGCTGACAGCTCAGAGCCTGGAGCCTGCTTTGGATTCTATGCCTCCCTCTCTCTCTGCCCCTCTCCCACTCGCGCTCAGTCTCCCTCTCTCAAAAATAAATAAACATTAAAGAAAATTAAAAAAAAAAAAAGATTTTCACCATCCATTTTGGAGGTATCTCTTCTTTCCAGGGCCCACCAAATACCATATTTATCCTTAAATCTACATGACCTAATGACCTCAAATTACAATTTTGGGTGAAAATAATGACCAGTGCGCCAAGCTACCCCCCATCTGGAAGGCATCTGAGTAAAGAAAACCTAGGCCCTGGCCCCCAGGAATGATAAACTCTCCAGCAAATGACAGAGAATAGTGTTGGTACTGGCGTGTAGAAATGATAAACCACTTTCTTTTGTTCCAAGGCCTAAAAGCAGCCGTTGTATACTATCTGCTTGCTGGATTTGTGTTGCTTCTATGGCTGTGTTAAAAGAGCTATTTCTGGCGCTGACCCCTGTATAAAAGCTGGGGTGAGCTGAGCTTTTCTGCCTATTAGAGTGAGCAGCAGAGCAAAGGGTAAACCTCTCTGAGTAGACGGGTCAGAGTACACAGACACTGATTCAGATTTGGCTGACAGCACCAGGCAAGGCATTTCTAATCTCCCCAGTTAGCACTAAATCAGCGTGGTGTACACGAGCCCTTGACAGAGGACAGACAAATGGGACTCACTAAAAGGATAAATAAAGAGTGGCCTGGTGAAGCACAGACTCTGAATACGATCCAAAGCCCTCATTCCTCAAGCTAAAGATACTTTGCCGAACCCACATCCATTCAGGACAAGTCTTGGCTGTTGTGTAGTAAAATGACGCCTTCTAGTCTGATCCTGAGAAAACAGACGGCACCCACTCCAAAAACTTAGAACTCAGTAATTAAAAGGCATACTCTTACCTCCCCCTCTATTTACTGTTGCCTGGAGAAGAGAAAAGCCAAAGCAAAAATTAGGAAGATGCCATCCAAACCACTGTCGTTACCCAGTCCAGGGTAATTCATGGTTTGATTTTTTTCGGGTCCTCCTGAAGATCGATCCTGCCAAGCCACAGCGCAGAAGAAATGTGACCGAGCAGGAACGTGAGCTCTTTTCCACCATGTTCTTTTCAAGTTTACAAACACATCCGAAGACAGGAAGGAGGGGAGAGACAGACACAATATGAGACAAAATGACCCTTAACAGGAACGCTGCCATTGGCGTGCTCTTATATGCCTAAGATTCTCCTCTCACAGGATGCACGTGTTATCTTTTCACAGCACTTCCTGTTTGAGTCATCCTAAACACTCCCAAGTGTTATCTTAGAGACTCCATGATCTCTGGTTGACCAGTGAGAAAACTGAGGCTGAGACACTAAGTAACTTGCCCATGATCACACAGCCCATAAGTGAGAAAGCTGGGATCCCAACTTTGCTCTGGGTGAAAACTCTAGAATCCTGCTTTTTAATCATTCTGCCATACCAACATAACATCCTGTTACGTGTGTAAATGGAATTTTTATATATTAAATCCCATTTAAATCCAGCAGAGTAACTTGCTATTTGAAGGACCCCTAGGGTGAACCATTCCGAACGCAAAAATATTCAGCAGCAGCACCGAGGATGACCATCCCTTGATTTGCTTAACTTGTAAATTCAGATTTTTGGTAATCATAGCTGATGAAAACAAGGCCAGGCTGCGAAATGCCAAATGTGGCATGAGCGATGGTGGGAAGGAGGTACCCGGAGGCTGCATCACCCTCTGAAGAGAAGTTTCCAACTGTGTGCATTCCCCCACACAAACAAGGCTCACAGTGCTCACCTAGGTGACAACTCAGGCAAAGGTAACTCATAACTTGCCTTCGCTCTAGAAGCAAGGACTCACAGATCTCCTTAGCAGGGGAACGAAGAGGCTCTAACCCTCAGGGGAAGGAGCCATTATACCTACATGACAAATGACCTAATAAGGAAGACTGTAAAGGTTGCTCTGGAAAAGTACTGACAGGAGGGGTCTAGGTCCCGGTCTTCTGCCTCCGAGTACATAATTCAGTACTTCTCCAAAGTCTACCCAAGTGTACTTCAACAACTTAACCTCTTATTCCAAAGTAACACAGCAACTTGTCACAACCGCAACACTGAGGCGCAAGCCTACGCTTTATTGAATGTTACAACAGTCAACTATTTTATAGGTTCCAAGAGCTTGGGAACTGCTTAATATAAGAGAAATAGGTTATAATTTATAAATGTCATAATGGGGATCAATGTCACTATGGAATGATCAAGCCAGCTTAGGAAATGAAATTGGAACTTGTAAAAAAATACATTATTTGGATAAACAGGTTTTATTTCTATAGAAGCTACATAGAGTAACTGAGTTTGCTTAAAGGTCTCAGAAAAACAGAACAGTAAGACTATTTCAAGTGAAAAGTAAAGGCATTTGCTCTACATAAAAGGAAAGGTTGTAAGAGAAATTAGGAAAGAAGTAACTTGAATTCAACTTACAAGCTAGACCCAAATTCATAAAATAAAGAGCTAAACCATTAGGAAGCTACTTTTGCCAGACCATGTTATTAAAGGTACTAAATATTCCCTGTCTATATAGTCCTTAGCAGAATATTACCTTAAGAATCTTTTTATTATTTATGCTATCATAATATATTTTCAAACTACTATTATTACAAAAACTAATAGGAGATAACACTTTTTTACAAATATAATTACCTGTTTTATTTATTTATTTAATTTATTCATTGTTTTATTGTTTTATTATTGGGGCATATAGCCCCATTCTTTATCTCTATCTTAAAATCTTAACAGGAGGCTTAATTAACTCAATACTTCCATATAAATCTAGTAACTCTTACTCCCCTCTCAAGATTAAAATACTAACCTGTTTAAATTCATAGAGGGAAAAATGCCAGAATCAGGAATAAGGTTGTTTTGCACTTGGGTTGAGGAACTATCATCTAATAAGTACCTTCCATGTATGCTGATCACCTAGTTTGACCACCTACCTCCAATTAAGTGTTAGATACAGGTGAGATTCAAAAGGAACCTAGAGATCTCTCTAACTCCTCATTTCACAGATGATAAAACTGAGGCACCAAGATGCCAAAGGCCAGGCCTAGAGTCCTAAGACTTATTCGTAGAAGTCAGAGAAATGGAAATAACCAGGTTCCTATCACTCTTGCTCTGCTCTCTTCACTACACAACATGGCCTCCCCTGGAGGCAGGCAAGAATGAACACCTACCTGCCTTGGTCAGGGAGGCGGGAAAAGCAGCAGACAGAGCACAGAAAGGAGAGTGGGCAAGGACAAGGATGCTGCTTGGGCCCCATTGCTGCATTCTGGGAGACCATCTACACAACCCTGATGGCTTGGCAAAGTTCACAGAGGTCAGGCCTGAGTCAGAGAGGTCTGAAGCTTCATTATGAGGCTTTACTATGCTACTTCTTAAGTTATTCTTTTTTTCTCATCTATAAGATATGACATTATAATATTATACCGTCTAGGGTTGAGATTACATGAGCTATGTTTGCAAAATTCCCATTATGAAGTGGTCAATAAACAGTGACTATTAGTACAACAGGTCTCCTCTCTTTTGCAGCAACAGCCTGAACTTCCTCCTCCCTCGATCCCCAATGCCTGTACATTAGAGGTTCTCATATTTACAACAGATTGCTGGGTCCCACTCAAGAGTTTCTGGGGTAGAGTCTGAGAATTTGCATTTCTAACAAGGTCCCAACTGAAGCTGATGCCACCATACTTTTGCTTGGATAGTGTTCTCCTCTATTTTCAAAATCTCTCCACTTTGAGGAGCACAGCTTCCTGTTTAGTTAACTGACCTTATACGATGTTCACTCTAGCTGGCATTTCCTTGACTAGGTGAAATTTAAGGCTGTTTGTCCTAAGAGAGGTGAGGAAGCACAGCAAAAGGAGATTATACAAAAGCTTTTCTTTAAAATATAATCCCTTGTGCAATGTGATTATAATCTGTGGGCCCCATATGTCAAAAAGCATGGTTTTCGGGTGCCTAGGTGGCTCAGTCGGTTGAGCGTCTGAATTCAGCTCAGGTCACGATCTCGCGATCTTGCGGTCCGTGAGTTCGAGCCCCGCGTCGGGCTCTGGGCTGATGGCTCAGAGCCTGGAGCCTGCTTCAGATTCTGTGTCTCCCTCTCCCTCTGCTCCTCCCCCGTTCATGCTCTGTCTCTCTCTGTCTCAAAAATAAATACACGTTAAAAAAAAAAAAAAGCATGGTTTTATGTCCTGAGAAATTGTACTTTTAGGTGGAAAATAATTTTGAGTATCAGAACAAGAGACACTGTAGTGGAATACTTCTCTTTCCCATTTTAATAAAATCCAATTTGGACCAACCATAGGGAAGGTTAGTCTAAACTGGTGAACAATTATAATGATAAACAACTGTTTAATAAACGTCATATTACTACTCTTAAGTCAAATACCTCAATCGAAGCAAGGGCAAGTAAAGCTGCTGACATGTGAGTGACACTCTCATCACTTCCCACCTCAATAATCTGCTGTGATGTCACTATGTAAGTCCCTCTTCTTCAGCCCAATGTTAAAGGGGCCAAAGCCTATCACCCACAATGAAACTACACTCACTGCGCACTCCAGGCAAAGAGAGAATCACACCCTCTTCCCATTATAGCAGAATCTACCTGCTCCAGCCTGTGTCCAAACCAGTCCATCCATTAATGAAGGCCTTACTCAGATGCCACCTCTTTCATACACCATTTCCAGATCCCTGAATCACTCTGTTTTCAAATTCCAGTATAGTTAACAGTATTACGTTAGTTTCCGGTGTACAATACAACGCTTCAACAATTCTCCACATTACTCAGTGCACATCATAAGAAGTGTACTTTTAATACCCTTCACCTATTTCCCCATTCCCCCCTCCTCCACACCTCCCCTCTGGTAACCATCAGCTTGTTCTCTATAGCTAAGAGTTCACTTTTGGGTTGATCTCTTTTTTCTTTGTTCATTTGTTTTGTTTCTTAAATTCCATGTATGAGTGAAATCATATGGTATTTGTCTTTCTCTGACTTATTCCACTTAGCATTATACTTTCTAGCTCCATCCATGTTGTTACAAATGGCAAGGTTTCGTTCTTTTTTATGGCTGAGTAATATTCCACTACATATGTGTATATACAGTGTATACATATGTATATATGTATATACATATATTTTTTTTTCCCTTTATCCATTCAACTATCAGTGGACACTTGGGGTGCTTCTGTAATTTAGCTACTGTAAATAATGTTGCAATAATCATAAGGGTGCATTTATCTTTTTAAGTTAGTATCTTCATTTTCTTTGGGTAAATACCCAGTAGTGGAACTTCTGGATCATATGCTAAGACTATTTTTCATTTTTTGAGGAACATCCATACTGTCTTCCACAGTGGCTGCACTAGTTTGCATTCCCACCAACAGGGCCTGAGGGCTCCTTTTTCACCACATCCTCACCAACACATGTTGTTTCTTGTCTCTTTAATTTTAGCCATTCTGACAAGTGTGAGGTGACCTGTATTACTCTTCTAATAACTCTATTATATTGAGAAACCTGAATTTTTTTAAAAAGTGACCCGTGAATATTAAAGTGGTGCATGTGAATCTCTACATAGAAACCCATACACAGACGTTTACAGCACTTTATTACCAAATAGAATAACTAGAATCGACCAATACGTCCTTCAGGTGAATGAGTAAGTAAAACTGGTGCGTTCAGACTATGGAATATTATTCAGTACTAAAATCAAATGAGCTCTCAAGCAATGAAAATACATGGAGGGGCACCTGAGTGGCTCAGTCAGTTAAGCGTCTGACTTCGGCTCAGGTCACCATCTCACGGTTCATGGGTTTGAGCCCCCCGTCGGGCTCTGTGCTGACAGTTCGGAGCCTAGAACCTGCTTCGGATTCTGTGTCTCCCTGTCTCTCTGCCCCTCCCCTGATCACACACTCTCTCTCTCTCAAAAATAAATAAACATTAAAAAAATTGGGGGGGGGGGGCGCCTGGGTGGCTCAGTTGGATAAGCATCTGACTTCGGCTCAGGTCATGATCTCACGGTGTATGTGTTTGAGTCCCGCGTCGGGCTCTGTGCTGACAGCTCATAGCCTGGATCCTGCTTCTGATTCTGTATATACAGATATACAGAATCTGCTTTCATCTGCTTCTGATTCTGTCTCTCTCTCTCTCTCTCCCTGCTCCTCTCTCTCAAAAATAAATAAACATTAAAAATTTTTTTTAAAAAACGTTTAAATGAAAGAAAATACATGGAAACCCACAGCACGCACGATACAAAGGGTGAACCCTAACATAAACTGTGGACTTTGGGTGACGGGAAAGCATCCATGTAGGTTCAATGACAGTAACACACACGTGCCTCTCTGGTAGGGGATGTGGACAGTCCAAGAAGCTGGGGATGGGGTGGGGTGGCAGAGGCACATGGGGAATTCTGCGAGATTAGCTCATTTTTGCTGTGAACCTAAAACCACTCTAAGAAATAAAGTCACAATGTTTCACATAAAGTGATTACCTACCTACATCACTTCTAATTTCACCTAGACCAGTTTCCGACACAATCACTGTCATAAGGATGACTAGTTTACAGAGGATTCAGTTAGTAAGATATGAAGTACAAAAATAAAACACTGGATCCCAGTTAGTTTAAACAGAGAAAATCAGGGGCATCCGGGTGGCTCGGTTGGTTAAGTGTCCCACTCCTGATTTCAGCTCATGTCATGATCTCGCAGTTGGTGAGTTTGAGCCCCACGTCACGCTCTGCATTGACAATGTGGAGCTTGCTTGGGATTCTGTCTCTATCTCTCTCTGTTCCTCCCCTGCTTGTGCTTGCTCGCTCTCTCAAATAATATACATAAACTTTAAAAAATAAATGACTAAAAAGAGAAAACCAGCATGCAACAAGTTTCTCCCTCAAGGAAAAATGATAACTATTTCTTTCTCTGCTGTTTCAAAAGTCTTTACAGGATTGTACAAATTTTTAAAGCTTCTCTCCAATCATCACAGGAATTGACTACAAATGCCTCCTGGAGTTTGAATAATGCTATTTCAGGGGGAGGGGGAATGGAAACCTACTTTTCTTTTAATACTTTCCAGGACGTTTACCTCAGAATCAAGTTACTATTTTCTTATGAGACCTCAATGCTACTCTACTGATTTAATGAGGTCATGGATGGTTTTCTGAAACTCCAGACGTGGCAGAGTTTACAGGAAGAAGTCAGATCGGCCGTCCACACAACTGGTTCCAGCAGAATATCCAGCTTGGCTGCATTACTGGGTTTTAAGAATATGTCTCTCAAATCACAAGGTTAAAAAAAAAAAAAAAATCAACTACACTGAGTGGCTTACGTTAGTTTCATTAATGTCTGAAATTCAGCAAAATCTTTCATCTGGGAATTATTCCAAAACATAGGAGGTTCTGTCACTAATAGAAGCCATTCCAGTGGAACATGTGTTTCCTTAGCTTTATTCCCATGACTAAATGTCTTTTCAGTGTCCTTTTATTTATTATGATAGACACAGCCATATCATTCCCTTCATATCAGAACCCTTAAACTTTTGTCAGCTTGTTGGATGGTGGAGAGACTCAAGGGAAAGGCCAACAATAACACGATGGTAATATTTTGAGCACTTGGTATATACACCAAGGCGTGCACATGCTCTTTATATTCACTGTCTCCCAAGGACACTTTCTGTCTTATATTAGCAGATGCATTTCATAGCAGGGCATGAGAGAACAAAAAGTTTGGAGAGAGGTTTTTTGTGTGTGTGTGTGTTTTTTAACGTTTTATTTACTTTTGAGAGACAGAGAGAGACAGAGCACGAGCAGGGGAGGGGCAGAGACAGAGGGAGACACAGAATCCGAAGCAGGCTCCAGGATCTGAGCTGTCAACACAGAGCCCAACATGGGGCTAGAACCCACAAACCATGAGATCATGACCTGAGCCGAAGTCGGACACTCAACCAACTGAGCCACCCAGGCGCCCCTGGAGAGAGCTTTTAAGAGAAGCAGAAAACAGTTCTTACCATTTGGAGGGCGGATCTTGTGCTTTAGCTTCCTATCTTTAAAGTGGGGATGAAAATACTTAGCCCTCATGAAACATTTCTTAAGGAAATACATGGGATAGTGGAGATGGGAGTCTTTGTAATCGTGACGGTCCCACAGTGGACCCGTCCTCTGGTATTTTTAAGACACTTTAAAGGACAGAATCTAAAACTTGTGGACACCCCAGAGTCACCAATCTGCCTTTAAAATGCTTCCTTAACACTCCCCTCCTCAGGTTCAGGGTCTTAATACAGACTGCAGGAGTCCTCCGATGAACTCTAACAATAGTTAATTAGGCCAGTCCCCTGCGTGCCAAATCTGTACCCACACCAATAGTTCCCTAAACACATAAATTCAACAATGTTATCCACAGAGCACCTACCACCCTCCTGAGATGGCCCTGGGCACTGAGGGCGCAGCACAAGCCAAGTGAGAGCAAATTCTTCTGTTCCAGTGGAGCAGGGAAACAAAGACAGACAGAAACCAGCACTGGGGAGTAAGTGCTATGAAGGGAGTAAACAGGGTGAAAGTGATGTAGGAGGCAGACAGGGACACACCCTCAGAATGGTAGTAAACTAAGGTATAAAGGGTGAGATGCCTCTAGCATGCCAAGAACCATTTCAGGCTGTCAGAGTAACAACCGCGAGGACTCTAAGATGGGAAGGGACCTGGCATTGAACTAACAGAGCCTGTCAATATCTACCTTAAAAACGTCCATGACCAGTGATGTAAAAACCCATTTAAACCTTTAGGAGCAAGGGGCGCCTGCGTGGCTCAGCTGGTTGAGCATCCGAGTTCGGCTCAGGTTATGATCTCATGGTTTGTGGGTTTGAGCCCCACATGGGGCTCTGTGCTGACAGCTCGGAACCTGGAGGCTGTTTCAGATTCTGTGTCTCCCTCTCTCTTTGCCCCTCTCCTGCTCACGCTCTCTCTCTCAAAAATAAATTAACATTAAAAAATAAATAAATCTTTAGAGGCAAAAAATTGCTTTTGTGTCTACTGCAGTTAGAGACTGACCACAGCTTCTGTGGGGAACTGGAAAAGTCAAAGACCTTCAGCATACTGGTGACCTACGACTTAGAGCATTATCAGATATCAGAGGGTAACAGCACAGCAAAACAGGCCCTCTTGCAATGGGATTCCCACTATCACTGAAGTTACTTGAGGCTTAAAATAAAATCAACAATTGAAAAAAAAATAAAAATCATGATTCTGAACAGGGAGAACACTGAACTTAAAAGACGGTGTGTCTGCATAATCTTGGTGGTAGGTTCATATGAATTAAAGTACAAGTAAAGGGGCAGAGAAGAGTGCAAGTGGCATTACCGTTTTTAGGAGGAGGAGGAGGGGGAGGAGGCCAGGTTGGAGGAGAAAAAGGAGGAGAGGAAGGGAGATGAGATGGGTGGGGCTTAAGGACCAAACCAGTGAGACTGCAGCCAGAGGGTCAAAGTAGCCGAAATCCTGCAGAGGTTATTTAATCCCCCTGCACAGAGGTAAGGACCGAGAAATCTGCAGACTTCCAGTGAATTGATTACTATTAGTCAAGCCTAGGTTTATGATTTTTTAATACCACTGATTTTGCAAGATTCTAGAATGGATTACCACAGGAGTCTTTTTATGTATTTACAAAAAGAAGCAATGAACACAAGAGCCAGCATGAGTTCACCAAAAAAACGTTGTCAGAAAAAGCGTACTCGTTTTTTTGTTTTTAAAGAGTAGCCAGTGCATTAGGAGTTTTCGGTAAACACTACATAACTGGCAAATGACCCACCTTGGGTCACATGTTTGTGGAAGGACGGAGAACACAGACAGGCAAATCTAACTAGGTGAAAGATCTCAATAAATTATGCATATTAATGGGGTTACTGCCAGTCTAAGGCAGCACAGAATGGCGAGAAAGGACCAGGGGAGAGGACAAGTGAGGGCAAAGGATAAGCAGGGGAAACAGAGGAACACACAGTGGGAAGGAGAACATGGAAGGCGTTAAGTCAAAGAAGAAGGAAATTTTTAAACAAAAATTTAACCTGCCAACTTAAAAAAAAACAAAACCAAAAACATGTGATGAACCTGTACTACCCAGTATGGTAGAAAAATAGCCCCATGTGGCTAAACGTAAATTAGTGAAAATAAGAGAAAAATTTCAAAATTCAGTTCTTCAGTCACACTTGCCACATATCAATGCATATGTGGCTGGTGGTTACCTAACTGAATAGCAGAGATACGCAACACTTGCATCAGCATAGAAAGTTCTACTGGAAAGCACTAAGTGGACAAAGAAGACTTTTCCTCTTTGGTTTTCATGAATGCCACACTTTCTTGAATACCAAAACAGAGTTAAGTTGTGGCTACATTAAAAAGCATGCATGTGTATGCAGCACACACACACACACACACACACACACACACACACAGAAATTGCAAATGCCAAAGAAGACACACTGTTTGGTTTTAGATTTTACAGCTCATTATTATGCACA
The DNA here is from genome assembly GCF_018350215.1 of Panthera leo. Classification (NCBI taxonomy): domain Eukaryota; kingdom Metazoa; phylum Chordata; class Mammalia; order Carnivora; family Felidae; genus Panthera; species Panthera leo. The sequence continues at coordinate 13,036,984 of NC_056694.1, read as the reverse complement.
TTGGTAGCCAGCCTGGGGTGGGGGATGATCATTACAGAGTACAGCTTTTAATTTAGATAGAAAATTCTTTTAATTACTGCTAACAGAGGGTCTAGTATGAGCCTCAGGCCAGGAGTTACCTCCTTTGGAGCAGAGGTCCTTTTAGAAAGAAATGGCTCTCCCACCTCAACCCAGGGGGCTGGAATGTGACCTCTCAGAGCACTAAAAGAATGCAGTGAAATGGGGACAGGCCTAGTTAAGAAAGGTATCTTTGGTGTTATTTATTGTTATCTGTAATTTCTCATTTTATATTAGGAAATATGTATTGATTTTTGTTTCCCTCATTGAATTGTAATCTTCTAGAAAGCAGAGATTTCTACATCCCTTCAAGCGAACAGCATATTGCTGAGCACAGAGCAAGTGAACAATTAATATAAATTATACCAGAAAAATCTCAGTCTAGTAATTCTTGGCTGTTTATCTCAAATTCACTTATCTTGACTATATTTTGAGTACCATTCCATACAGAAAGCAGACAGGACTTGGAACAAGTGTCACAGACTCCTATCCTGGCTGTGTCTCTCAGAACGCTCATATGTACGTCTAAGAACATTGGGTTCCCAGTATGGAAGCCACCGGGGATTCTTTGAGGAAACAATTTAAGTGGGATGATGATGAAAGAAACCAGTATGCAGGAAGCCTTTAAGATCGGACTTCAGTACAAGCCTCTTAGAATCCACCCCCACACCTCCACACTTTCGAGCCAAGGCTTTCTCCTCTCCTCCCCTGTGACTCTGCCAGCTGAGCCTCAGACCCAGGTAACTAAGATGCCCAAGACATCACTGGAAGGAGGGAAACCAGGCCCACTTTTAAAAAGGTTTGTTTGTTTGTTGTTGTTTTTCTTTTGGCTTTATGGATAGGTAATTCTTTTATTTAAGTTACCTTGAGTAACTCAACTCCTATATCTAGTCAGGTAATGGCCATGTGATGGCATGAACATTTGTAGTCCTACAAGAAATAATGAGTGTTGGTGAGGATGTAGACAAAAAGGAGCCCTCATGAGCCATTGGTGGGAATGCAAACTGGTGCAGCCACTGCGGAAAGCCGTATGGAGGTTGCTCAAACAATTAAATATAGAAACAGCACATGTTCCAGTAATTCCACTAGTGGGAATTTACCCAAAGAAAATGAAAACACTAATTCAAAAGGAAACATGCACCTGCTCCTATATTTATTGCAGCATTAATCTACAGTAGCCCAAATATGGAAGCAACCCACACGTCCATTGATAGATGAATGGATAAAGAAGATCTGAGATATACACAATGGAATATTACCCAGCCATGAAAACAATGAAATCTTGTCATTGGTGACAATACTGGTGGACCTAAAGGGTATTATGCTATGTGAAATAAGATACCGAAAGACCAAATATACATAACCTCATCTATATGTGGAATCTAAAACACAAAAAAAATGAATGATAAAACAACCAAAACAAACAAACAAACACACAAAAACCAACCCAACCACAGACTCATAAATACAGAGAACAAAATGGCTGTTGCCAAAGGAGAGGGGCATAAGGAAATGAGCAACGGAGGCGAAGGGGATTAAGAGATAACAAACTTTCAGTTATAAAATAACACCTTGGGATGAAAAGCACAGGGTACAGAACATACTCAATAATACTGTAATAACTTTGTATGGTGACAGGTGGCAATTACACTTAGCATGGTAAGCACTGCATAACGTGCAGAATTGTTGAAGCACTACGTTGTATGCCTGAAACTAACATGACATTGCACGTCAACTACACTTCAATAAAAGAGAACTTGAAGTCCTATATGTATAGTTTCTAATAATCTGATGCCTTTTACACATCCTGTTTCAATTTTTAAGTTTCTTACCTATCCTGCAATATTTATTCACGCATACACAGGAAAAATGGAAATAAGCTAAAGGACTTAGTACACCCTCTCCCCAGTCCCGAGTTAAGGAATTAGTCTTTTTCCAAGGAAGTAACATCAACATTTGATTCCACATGATTTCGGTTCAATGTCACGAAAGCATTTTAACAGAATAAATTCACTTTTTTATAAAAGAGGAGTAAAAAGAGAATAAAAGAGAGTGTACTAAATTATATCTCTTGTAAGAGGCAGCATCATATAATAAAAATGGTATGACTTTTAGAGCTACACAGGATTCAGTTAAAATCCCAACTCTGCCACCAAACAACTTTGTGATAAGGGCTACAGCTGGCCTTCACAGGACTTAGCATAAATTGGAAAAAAGTGCCTCCTCTGGGCAATCATAACCCTTACCTGTTTCTTCAGCTGACTGCCCTCAAGCAGTGAACAATTTGTACAATTATGTAGTTACCCTGTATATACAAATAGGACTTTAGAAAAATCTCTCTGAACTCCATCATCTCATCTCTACCATCTGCACCTCATCAGGTTGGAGGCAGGATTGAACAGGGTAAAAAAGATAAAGCACTCAGCATGGAGCCTGGAGAATCAGGACCAACTACCCAGGAAATATTAGTTGTCACCTTTATGCTTCCCCCTGGCCAGTCATCTAGATGGGCAATATCCCTGGAAGTTCCTATTAAGAATGGATTATACTCTGCCACTGAAAGCAGTTAATGCATTCTAGGATTATGCATTGCCTAGGAGCTTCAGACCAGATGTTGGAAGTTGACATAGTGACTTGAGCGTTAAAGCACGCTCTCTGCATGTCCCACCGCACCACACAACACTAATCATTTAACCTGTATCTTCTCCATTCCATTTCTTTCTAAATTGATTGCTTGTTGTAATCATATATTGTAGTACACAGGACACCAGTTTTAAATTTCACTCCATAAATTCCATCTGGGAAAGCTTTTAAATCCATCCAATGACTATAGTGGGTAAACAGAAATCTTACCCACATAAACCCCAAACCCTAACTACTCTCATGATGTTCAGTCATTTCTACTCTGGGAACAAATCTGAATTCTTTTTTTTTTTTTCCTAAATTAAAAACTCGTTTTAAAGAAAAGAAGTATTAAACTACTCCATAAACATAATAAACCACACTTAAATCTTGGTTGCAATAAATATCTCTTGCCTACAGCTATTAGATTCCACAAGTGAATTTTTAAGTTTGGCAGCAAAATAGTATACTTATTCTGACCATGATTTTGCTTTCTGTGGTTTGATGTTCCCTTTTGTGTGTTTCTGATATTTAGAGAGAGGGGGGAATCTGTCCAGAAACCTGTAATAGATTTATTCAGGAGACAAGAATGCTATAAAAGATCACCATTTCATTACTAAGAGGTCAGTTTAGGCCTCAGGACAGTAATATCAAATGGTAGCGCCTTTGGCCCTCTCTCGTTTCCTTAAGTGATTGATTAAGACTGTGACAATCAGTTTGAAAAATGAGCAAATTACCTAGCAAGAGTTAAAGATTCTATGCAGGTATTTCATTCAAAGTCCTGACCAGCTCTTCACAATGAGCTCTGACAAGAGCATGTGTTACTATATTATGAATAATTATTTACATGAGTTGTTCAGTGTAGATGGTGCGGGTAGAAGGGGTGTGGACTAGCACAGAGAATTCAGAAGTATATAGAAGTTATCCCAAATTCAGCCAATGACATTTAACATCCACTGGCCTAGGTCCAAGATTGCATCCTAATAAAACCTTGGCTTGGAGCTGGTGGCAGCCATACAAGGGACTTGAGAAGACCAGTTAATGACAGAGCTGGAAAAGGGGGGCTTACTGGTACATCACCACCCACTCTATACCCAAGAAGGACCTAACTCCAATCCTATAATCTAAAACCTCTTGCTTAGACTATGAAATTCATTTCTCATACTTAGAAACCCTGACAGTTATACATAAAAGCCTATTTTAGAATCCTAGTTGGTAATTTCTTTACCCCAAGTTTGTCATTTCTAAAGTAGCAAGCTAAATTATCGACATATATTTTTTTAAGTTTCAGGCAATTTGAAACCTAAATACATGATAAAAAGAATTCAGCCAGTGGTAATGCAATTCCTATGACTTTTCTAAGGGCTGATTTGATAATATGGGATTTAAAAAATAATTACATTCTTGTTCACCAGAAATGTTCTTAAAAAAAAAATAAAGATGACAATGACAAGACTACTAGATTTTCCATCAAAATATAATTATTTCCATGAAAACTCTGGAACAACCTAAAATCCAACAGCAGGAAAATGGCTAAATAACCTCTATGATGGAATTCTGGTGTATTTACTACCTAGCCATTTAACAAATGACTACTTTCTGATATTTAAAGATGCACAAGGTAGTAAGTTACACAAACCGTCAAGAACAATATGCACAAATTGATCCTATTTTTTGTTATTTTCTATACAGACTCTTAAAATAACTTGATAGATTTAAACCAAGAGATCACTAGGTGATAGGATTTCTGGTATTTTAAGTTTTCTTCTTTTAGTTTATCCATATTAGCCAAGTTTCCTACAAGGAAGAGATATTGGTTTTGCAATTAAAAAATGGTTTTGATAAAGACCTTATGTTTTATATTATTCCTGCTCACATTTAACAGATTGAAATTCTGCAGATCATTACGTTTTTAACGTATAATAACTTGTAAACACATCCAAATCAGTAATGTAATACCTGTGGCTCACATACAAGTGAATTAATTTAATCAAAGATGGAGCACCTGGGTGGCTCAGTTGGTTAAGCATCTGACTTCAGCTCAGGTCATGATCCCACGGTTCATGGGTTCGAGCCCCGCGTCGGGCACTGTGCTAACAGCTCAGAGCCTGGAGCCTGCTTCAGATTCTGTGTCTCCCTCTCTCTCTGCTCCTCCCCTGCTCCTGACCTGTCTCTCTCTGTCTCTCAAAGATAAATAAATGTCAAAAAAAAAAAAGTCAGTTTTCTAAGAAAGAAAAAAAAAAATGAGCACCTATGTGCTAAGTGTTTTCCTCTAGCTGGTTATGTAAAGATAAAGTTATTTCTCTGTCTGAGGAGTTCACAGTCTCTAAAGAGTGACAGAAAGGCAAGCTATAATTACTACACAGTGACAGATAAATTCTAATGAAAAGAGGTATGTGCAAAATCTTATGGGTTCAGGATGGCACTACTAGCTGGGCTATAGGCGTTCAGGGGCTGGGCAGCAATGAAAGATATAGAGTCCGTTACAAGGACAAAACGGACAAAGGCTGCAGACACAGGGAACAGCATGTGCGATGTAATGAAGATACAGAACAACAAGGGAAGTGAGGGGGCCAGTGAACCGCTGGGCAGTGAATGCAGGTAGCAGGGGAGAGAACAGCGGGAATTCCTGTAAAGGAGACTACAAAAGTAAAGAGAGAAATCTTAAAGGGCCTTGAAGGGCATATGTAAGTGTTTGAAAATCTTCCAGAAGCACAGTGGAGAACTGTGTGATTTTATATCACCAGGGAGATAAGAATGATCTTATCCACCTCCTATGGCTTCAGCAATCACCTTTTGAGCAGGACTCCCTAAAGCATGCCTCTAGCCCAGACATTCTCTCCTGGACACCAGACCCACATTCCCAACTGCATATTTAATAGTATACTTATCACATCCTTTATGGGGTCTAATAACTTCCTCAAATTTAAGATGGTCCCCATGAAGCCTTGCATCACATCTTATACCTACTCTACTCTGGAAAACCAAGCAGGGATCACCATCATCATCCTCCCTTCTTTCCTCCCCCGCCTCCACACTTCAAAAGTTGGAGAATTTGTCTTAAAAGTTTTCACACCCCTCGCCTCTCCCCCCCCCCCACCACTTACTCTTTCACTTGAGCACCTACTCGAGCTTTGGCATGTCCCCAGATCTTCATTGGACACCGTAAACCCTCTCTCAGCAGATCTCTCAGGTGTTCCGCCATCCACACCCTACTGTTGCTGCTCAGAGCAGTCTCTCCACGTGACTGAACCAACACCCACTCCCTGGTTTTGAAGCCTCCAAGAACTCCCTATTGACCACCACATAAGACGTAAAGTCAAACTGCCTCCTGATGAGGTTTCCTCTTGCTACTCAATATACTATCCGTTTATATAAGGGAGTTGCTTACTATTCTAATCCTTGGTTCAGATCTCTGTTAAGGCCGTTGCATATTATGAGGGCAAAGCAGCAGGATACAAACAACGAAAGAGACACAAGTAAGAGAGGGTCTCTACAGTAGCACCATGCTGTACAAATATGCAGATCGTGGTCTGTGTCCCCTGCGAGCTCTCTGAGGATTAGCATTCCACCTGGAATATTGAGGGAGTTCAACAAATTTGTTTGACTAAATGTCTGACTTTTAAAAAGCCAAGTAAAAAGAAGTCCCTCCTCACATGACATCTATAATTAAAAATATAAACTGTTTTGTATGTGACATAGGGGCAATACTGGCCTCTGCAAAATTTTTGATGGTAAATTTCTTCCTAAGGACCATCTTCTACCCTAAAAAAATTCTCCCATGGGCAAATCTCATCTATACATTCTAACACAGGTATCAATTTCACCATGATAAATGTCCCTGCATACAGATCACCCACAAGCTGCCTCTGACCATAAGAGACTTGCCCTACAGTGCTGTCTGGGGTCTTACCAGACCACAGGTTTTATTTGTCAAAATAAAAACCAACTGATTCTCAGGTTACTTAGCCCTGGTAAAGAACACACTGGAATGAATTATTCAATTTGTTTTTATTTATTTATTTACTTATTTATTTATTTTTAAGGAGACATCCACCTTCAAAAAAAAAGTTTACTTATTTTGAGAGAGAGAGAGAGAGAGAGAGCGAGCACGAGCGGGGTGGGGCAGAGAAGGGGGGGGGGCGGGGAGAATCCCAGCTCAGAGCCCAACTTGGGGCTTGACTCCAAGAATGGTGAGATCATTCTCACCTGAGACCTGAGCCAAAATCAGGAGTTGGATGCTCAACCAACTGAGCCACGCAGGTGCCCCTTTAACTTGTTTTTATAAGTATATATACACACGCTGCCTTAAAATACAGAGACTTCTAGGTTAATATGGAACAGTTATTCTCTAATATAGGCTCATGAGATTATCATCTCTTTATCAGAATATAAACACAATATCAAAAGCCTCAAAACTGCTGACCAATATATACTTTGTGACAGGGAACTATGATAAAAAGATACACAGTACTACTGAATATATATTAAGAAGGGAACTGGGGGGTACCTGGGTGGCTCAGGTCATCTCACAGTTCATGAGTTCAAGCCCCACATCAGGCTCTCCACTCTCAGAGCAGAGCCTGCTTCGGACCCTCTGTCTCCCTCTCTCTCTTCCCCTCCCCCAATCTCTCTCTCTCAAAAATAAATAAACATTTAAAAAATGTTTAAAAAAAAAGAAGGGAATTGGCTTAATCTGCAATTATGACAAGTTTCATAATTATGACTGTTCTCTAATTACACGTCCCAATAAATGAGCTCTCCCTTTTGTTCATTTACTTTCCCATTTTTAATTATTTCTGCTTTGGGGCTTAAAATAAAATAAATCAGACTGATTTCTGAAAGCCAACGGCATCCATTTGCTTAAGAACAGAGTTTACTCTTGAATATCTATCAACATTGTACATCCTTTAATGACAACACGATACTAATATTTGTCCTTGTAACAGTCAACACTTATGCTCATTCCAGTGTACAGTTGATATTTTGTCTTATTTAATATATAGAACCCTTTATGGGAGGGACTATATTATTTTACAGGTAGAGAAACTGAGGCACAAGGAAGCTAAGTATCTTGCTTCAGATCACACAGACTGTAAGTGACCAACCTGGGATCACACCCTAGAGTCCACTCTCTTAATCACCGCACCCTATCAGATGGGATCTCTCCCTTAAGATACTGACAGGAAGTCTAACGGAGGACTATTTCAGTCTAGGGCATTCTGGTCAGTATTTCCTCATAAATCTTCAAGCTACATATACGTAATATGTCCAACTTCATTCATATCTTATCACCAATTTCGAGTATTAATATGTTATCAGAAAGCACAACATATTCTTCTACACCTATAATTTTGAAAGCTTTACTGATTATACTGGTTTGTTCTTTCCCTCATTGGACAACACAACCTTGAAACAGCACAGACCAATAATAATGTGAGCGACAAGCGCGAGTCATATTTGTAATTAAAAAAAAAAAAAAAAAAAAAACCTTTTCTTTAAGTAGGCTCCATGCCCAGGGCAGAGCCCAACACAGAGCTTAAACTCACGAGATCAAGACCTGAGCCAAGATCAAGAGTTAGATGCTTAATCGACTGAGCCACCCAGGCACCCCTGCAATTTAAAACTTTTTTTAGCTGCTATATTTAAAAGTGCAAAAAAAAAAAATAGGTAAAATTAATTTTAATGACGTACTTTAACCCAAATTATTAAGATTATCATTTCAACACATACTCTAGATGAATTAGTAAAGAGATCATTTACATTCTTGTTTTCACACTAAAGGTCCAGAATCCTGTGTGTATTGTGCACTCACAGCACCTCTCATTAAGACTAGTTGTACTTCACGCGCTCAATCACGACGCGCGGCTACAGTACTGAACAGCGCAGTGCCAGAGCACATATCCAGTTCTGTAAAGTAAGCATAAAAAGATGCCTCTGTTCATTTACTTCCTTCATAAACTGTTCCCCGGCACTACCATCTTTAAACTAGGAAGAAGAACGTATCTGTGAAGGGACACCTTCAAGCTACACTGACGATCAAACACAAATTGTCAAGTGAAATGTGCTCGTAGACCATATGTAACTCTAACGGGTGGACAGTGGGTTCACTAACAATTGCCTTAGCACCAGTCGCATCACCTTATTGTTCCGAGGAACCGAACAGGAGGTTTGAACAAAGAATGGGATAGTAAATTTCTGCAGCTACTTCTTGAAAAACATGCCGTGGCTAAGTCCAATTATCTTTATTTCCAAAGGACAACATTTCTCCCTGTAGTTATCTCCATGGATTATAGTCGAATCTGGTCTGCTTACCCTGACATTTTCTTCAGTTAAAAGTCAATTTTACCCTAAATTCCCTGTCTGGATTTTCTCTCTTAGCAGTCAATGTGACTCTACCAACATTAGATCAGCGGGGAAAGGGGGAGCACATAAAGTGGGGGGGGGGGGGGGGGGGAGAGCCTCCGGGGCTCCCATGGATAGCACAGCAAAGGCTATTTTTTACCAGTTATGTTTCATTTCCTCGACAATTAAGTACATGTTAACCCTACCACCCCATAATCTTGAAAATGTGAAAAATTAATTTGAGCCAAGGTTGTTTTTCTTCCCCCCACTTAAGAGTAGGGATAATATCTAGTAAAAATAGAATGTAACCTTTGCTGTATTATTCAATTTACTCAGTAAGAAGCAATCAACTGTTAGTGACACCCCTCCTACCCTCCCCTACCCCCCCCCCCCCACCAAGAAGGTGGAGGGTGGAGGGAGGGAGAATGTCAAAACAAAAGCCTGTGCTAGAAAATTTACAAGGAAAAAGAACAAACATTCTCTTTGGGAATTACTCTAGGCTACACAGCAAAGAATTATAGCACATAAACTGAGGTTACATAAACACTCTAATAAAATCCAGGGCTTGATTTATAGGAGCGGCCCGTCTTGTGCTCGCTTCCACAGAGGACCTGTGCCTGGGAACCGGCAAACCCGCCCACTGCCCTCTCCAGCAGCAGAGGAGGGTTTTTGCTGGTAGCCGCTGGGCTTTCCTGTCAGTGGTGTGGGGGCAGCGAACGACACCAGATTAATCCTTCTTGTTTTAAAGACAGGAAATAATGACATTTCATTTGTGCCTTCACTGCCCCAGTCTCCAGAGGGCTCTCCACCTCCACCCCCAAGTTCCCATCCGCGTCACCACCACGAGCAGTAAAATGCAAGGGGCAGAGCGGCTGCTACCAAACCAGAAGTGTTCAGAAGACGGCAGGTTTAAAGGAGCTTCGCAATTTGCAAATAAAACAATGAGACAGAACTTATCCAAATTCCAGCACAACATGCTGGCTGAGAATAACACGACTGCCCCTCACACACAGAGAAGAAACTATTAAAATAAAAGCAGACTGGTAAATGCAGGCTTAAGTATCTGGAGGCCCCCAATGATACTAGGCAAAGCTCCATTTAGGAAACTGGCTTGACTAGATTAATTCGAGGAGGTAGTGAACAAAAAGAGGATTCTTGTCCCAAGCTCTCTTCCACTCCCCCACTTCCCACCCCCACGGAAGACCTGACTTCAGCCCCTGACTATGTGTAGGGAACTGCCTTAGCCTCTTACTGCTGGAGTCCCTGCGCCTTTCCTGACAGCTACTTCAGTGAAGTGCCCTATCCGTTTATTACTGCTTCCCTCCACCCCGTTCTTCACACAAGACAACGGTAAATGGAAAGCCAGCCTTGATGAAAGGTGTACTCTAATTATGTTCAGTGTTTCTGAAGGAAGGGGAAAGGGAAGGGGAAGGGGAAGGGGAAGGGGAAGGGGAAGGGGAAGGGGAAGGGGAAGGGGAAGGGGAAGGGGAAGGAAAGGAAGAAAGCAAGCTTCACAGGGAGATAAGCCTTACAATGTATGATCCTGGCACTTGTATTAGATAAAGCTAATTCTACCTTTCAAAAAAGATGTTTTATTTTTATCAGCAGCGAGGATGTGGGCTGGGCTATGAACCTGCCTCATTCATACGTAATGACATTCGAGGTCTCTGATCATTTATTTCTGAGCTGGTCTTGGAATCAAAAAGACAAGTAAGGGAAAGTTCTTCAAATTTTGTTTTCTTAATTTAATTTGATGAACCTAAGATTCAATGGACTATCGTGAAGCATTTTAAACTCCATAAGATTTTTGTAAAATAAGTGTGTCCTTATAATTGTAGCTCCGCTTTTACATAAAAAATCATTCCAAATGCATCAGATGATTAGACTGGCCTGTGGAAATGCTGAACGTCACATTGCCGGAACGGGTGTCCAAGCAAGATGTCAGCTGAACATCTAGGTTTTCTATCAGCTGGTTTATTAGGCTCACCTCACAGTGAACGTGCAGCTGGAAAGGAACCACGAGACCCCAAATAAACAGCTTCATTTCTGAGTCAGTGGCCTTTTACAAGTATCCCTAAAGCCTTCAAGCATAATACAGAGGTGTCACTGGTAAGCCTGGGCTAAAACAGATTCTCCCAAAGAAACTTCCAGAACAAGACTGTGAAACAGAACTAAACAGTGCCATCTGGTGCGAGAAAAACAGGGAAAAATATGAACTAGAACTAAAAGGCGGCATCTCATTTTAAATCTCTACTTGTACTGGAATTGATGCTTTACTTTTTGCAGAGAAAGGCTCCAGTGTTTCATGCACAATTATTTTTTTACACATTGGAAATAATGAGGTTTTTTAAAAAATGCAAACATGACTAAGTTTTCCATCAACCTAAACCACCAGTAATTGAGACATATATACTTGAAAACCATTATCACTCCTGGCACCAGTTTTGATGGGATCTGCTTCATCTATTTCGACAGATACCTTAAGAATCTCATTGATATTTTTACCCTTTGGATTTCTCCTCGGTTTAGCATACTCACTATTCAATATGCATCTCCTCTATTCCTCTTTTCCTACAAGAAAGAACATCATTCAAGCAATATTTTTGTCATCTTTATAATTTATGCCCAATCTTTTGGTTTCTTTCTTCCTTTCCTTCTTTTTTTTTTTTTTTTTTTTTTTTTGGTCTTGGAGAGGGTGGCTTCTTGCAGTTTTTAATGCTTCATTGAATGCCTATTCTCTGTGCATTCCAGAAACGCCTAACCAGTTGCCAATAACAAACACAGTATAATGAAACAGTAATTCCACCAACAATTTACAAGGAGGCCAATTATTAATTTTAATAGGCTATTTCTAACAGAAAATTGCAAGTCTGCTAATACCATAAATACTTTATAACACAGTCATTCAAAGAAGCCAATAAAATTTTCTAGGTTGCCAAAAATGATGATAACTAGTTTACCAATGGGAAAACAAAACAAATAACAATGAAAAACTAAGACAAAGAAACTGGACGATTTGAGAAAGAAAATACTACTTCTACTTATGGCCGGGTTCAAAGACCAAGTTTCACAGATGCCATTATAATAAAATAGTAACACATGTCCCCAAAACTTTTTCTGATCACAGAATCACAGAATCCTGGGAACAGAAAACACTCAAGCCATTTTGAACCAAAGAGGTATTACCTCAACTTCATTTTTAAAAAATTTTTAAGGGGCAGGGGTCAAACACTGACACATATGAGAAAATACAAACAACCCCCAAACATTTCACTTATTCTTCCTCTCTGAATGGAAGTAATTGATGTCATAAATCCCTTGAGTGTACAGACGTGCTAAAGTCAAACGTCCCTGGCTGGCAGGCTGTATGCCTCAGGTCTTATAATGTGAACTATTATGAATGAACCTGCTGGAATCCCTATGACATTCATAGAGCATTACCATTATCATTTTATCATTACTGGAGGGAGGGAGGGAGGGAGGGAGAAAGGGAGAGAAAGGAAGAGAGGGGGAGAGAGAGAGAGAAAGGGAGAGAAAGGAAGAGGGGGGGGGGAGAGAGAGAGAGAGAGAGAGAGAGAGAAAGGGAGAGAAAGGAAGAGAGGGAGAGAGAGGGAGAGAAAGGGAGAGAAAGGAAGAGAGGGGGAGAGAGAGAGAGAGAGAGAGAGAGAGAGAAAGGGAGAGAGGGAGAGAGAGGGAGAGAGAGGGAGAGAAAGGGAGAGAAAGGAAGAGAGGGAGAGAGGGAGGGAGGGAGGGAGGGAGAGAGAGAAGTATATGTAAGCATGGGGACAAAACAGGGATCGTAATGAAAACACACAGCTAGTCATGCCAATATTCTCCTGCTTCGGCCTACACGGGGACATACTGAGAAATGATTGTATGAGTGGGGAAGAAGGAAAAAAAGTACTTAAATTAGTAAATTTTACAAATAACACAATTAAAAGAGGGAGTATAAGACTTTTTAAATCCCCCTTTCCACAAATCCTTTGCATTTAAGAGACACACAGAAAGTTTTCCTCTTCAGTAGCCTGTAGATGGTGCTACTAACCTGTTTTTCTTTTGCCCGAAAATTGTTGCAGTTTTATCATTAGAGGAGACTAATTTATATTATTCCATTCCTTATAAAGCTGGGGGGTGGGGGCCTGTGAGAAATTATCCTACCTTCTCAGTGATCACTTTATACTAACACACAGGTTACTCACTTTAGAAAACAGAAAAGCTAATCAAAAACGCTACATGCACAGTGTTTAAAATCAACTTATTATAGATACCTACTGAATGAAATCATTGTAGAGGTGGAAAAGGCCGCTGAGATCATCGCATCTTGTGCACTTCTACCTCCAGACACACACACTTAGCAGCTGTGAAAGCAACTGGTCCAGTGCCCAGAAGTGGTACCCAGGGTGACGGGAAGCTGCCTGGAGTCTTTCCACCTCCATCAAAAAATGCCCGCTCCACCAGGCCCATCCAGCCCAACAAGGCTGATTATGGAAAAAAGCATGCTACATCCCTCTCCTGAGCATTCCTCTAGAGAATTTAGCCACAGAAGTTCTAGGATGGTCCGAAGCTCACAAAACTCCAGGCGGCATGAAGAATTAGAATCTAGCTCTACTCCCAAGCCAGGGCGCCCTAAGAGTCCAGGCAAACCTCCTTTTAAAACACATGCTTCCTTTGTAACAGGGATGTTACTTAAATATCCATGTTTTAAACATCATATACCATACTTGAGGAAAGCAAACAACACCTACAGTGAAAGTATATTAATTAACCAAGCACCGTCTTCACATGGTTTACTTGAGCTCCAAAGCAGTAAGACTTTTTTTTAATTAATAAACTTATTTTCAGAGTGGTTTTAACTTCTGCAGCAGACTGAGTTCAAACTACCCATCTCCCATTTCCCCCGACACACAACTTCCCCCCACTAGACACCCCGCACCAGGGTGGAACATTTATTAGAACAGATGAACCTGCACTGACACGTCATTATCACCCTAAATCCTTAACTGACATCAGGGTTCGTATTTAGTGTTACACATTCTTTAGGTTTTGACACATGTACAGTGACATGTAGCTACCACTGTAGTATTGTAAAAAATTATTTCACTGCCCTAAAAAAATCCTCTATTCATCCTTCTCACCGTCCAACCTCTGGCAACCGCTACTCTTTTTCATTGTCTCTTTGTATTGATCTCCAAAAGATCAGGCTTTCCAGAATGTCACATGGTTGGAATCAGGTGGTGTGTACAGTTTCTCTCAGATTGGCTTCTTTCACTTAGTAATATGCGTGCCAGGTTCCTCCAAGTGTCTTCATGGCTTGATAGCTCTTTTTTTTTTCTTTTTCTTCTCTCTCTCTCTCTCTTTTTAAATACTGAATAATATTCCATTGTCTGGATATACCACAGTTTACTTATCCATTCATCTACTGAAGAACACCTTGGTTGCTTCGAAGTTTTGATAATTAAGAATAAAGACACAATAAATAGAAGTATGCGGGTTTTTGTGTGGCTGTGAGTTTCCAATTCACTTGGGTCAAGTAAGACCACTTTTAATACACAAAGTTCCCAACTGCTCCAAAAGATACAACGTTCAAAGCTGCTTTGACCATGTATGTTATTTCCTCCTAAAGCCTCTTGCTTTTGTGAGGAATTTCTTAAAAGGTCATGCTTGGAGCACCAATATATTTAACATGTATAAGAAATTTTAAATGCTGAAAACCTAAAAAGAAAACCCCTCCCCAATTCCTGCTTTAAATATGTTTTCCCTCTTTTATATTTTTAAACGTAAGGTTAGATTTCAAAAGGTCTTCATAAAGGCATTAAGGAAAGAAATGGGAAAAAAAGGCAAACTACCTTCCCTCCATCAAAAAATATTTTAAATGAATTCTATTATCAATTCTTTAGGAGGTGAGATGCTGTTTCGATGTCTGTTCCTCTGCAAACTCCTATCACATGCTGCCCCCACCCCCAAATTCAAGTAAGTTCTGTGAGTTCCTGAGGAGAAGGAATGACGTCTGGATGTTTCTCTGTGTCCAACAAGACTTCATTTGGCACTTACCATGCACTAAATGGAAATTAGTAAATTATTATATTGAATTAGTCAAATCAATACCTCAAATAATCGATTCTTCTCTCACATCATGCACATGGACAATGCACAATAAATTAATCTGAAGATGTTTATATGAAATATGTAGGGACGGGGAAAAATCTCTCTAAATAATTTTACTATTAAAAATTAATCATTGAAATGAAGCCACAATCAGAAGCTCTTAATCTAAAGCATTTTCACTGTTGTGAATTTTTAAAAATCATTTCAGTACTTACTTTTGGAATATGGATTCTCTCTGTAATTAAGTTCTGCTAGAACCAAGTTAAACAAAGGTGATGTAAATAATGATGGCACTAAAGTAAGAGTGGTAAAGTGCTTACAAGGTGCCAGGCGCTGTGCTGGGGGACTTCCCATATATTATTACCAATTTTTGTAATAATCTTACAAGGCATGTAAGAAGTAAGAAATAAATAAGAAACCCAAGGCTCAGAGAAGTAACATAACCTTCCCAGGGTCACACAGCTATTAAGAAGCAAAGCTTGAATGGACTGGGTCCATCTGACAGCAAAGCCTATGGCTTCAGCTATATACCACGTGACTTCTAAAGCAAAGCCATTTATATCCAAGCGGTGGCAAACTTTTTATTGTCAATATGCACCCATGCA